>NC_140166.1:122312532-122700032 GCF_963971535.1 Notolepis coatsorum
TAGGAAAAGCTTACCCACCCCCAGATGGACCCAGGGTAGAAGGCCTGCGTGGATCCGGGCAACGGTGCTCCCGTGGGACCCGATGCGGAGCCCCGGGACGTCCGGGGACCCAGAGCCTGGTTCTCAGCATTTTCGATGCATGAAGTGATTGAGGGAAAGCGCCCCCACAACGGGATGTACCCGGGGGTAGAAGGCCCGACTGGATCCGAGCAACGGTGCCCCCTTGGGGGCCAGTTGCGGGTAAGTTGTGGGTCTTCAGCAGAGCCTGGTTCTCAGCATTTTCGATGCAGGAAGTGATTGAGGGAAAGCGCCCCCAGAACGAGATGGACCCAGGGTAGAAGGCCCGAGTGGATCCGTGCAACGGTGCTCCCGTGGGACCCGATACGGTGCCCCGGGGACCCGATACGGTGCTCCCGTGGGAACCGATTAAGAGGCTAAGATTTTCTCAGGCATTTTCGAGACAGGAAGCCGATGAGGAAAAGCTTACCCACCCCCAGATGGACCCAGGGTAGAAGGCCTGCGTGGATCCGGGCAACGGTGCTCCCGTGGGACCCGATACGGTGCCCCGGGGACCCCTTTTGGCCAGGTTAAGAGTGTCTCAGGCATTTTCGAGACAGGAAGCCGATTAGGAAAAGCTTACCCACCCCCAGATGGACCCAGGGTAGAAGGCCTGCGTGGATCCGGGCAACGGTGCTCCCGTGGGACCCGATACGGTGCCCCGGGAACCCCTTTTGGCCAGGTTAAGAGTGTCTCAGGCATTTTCGAGACAGGAAGCCGATTAGGAAAAGCTTACCCACCCCCAGATGGACCCAGGGTAGAAGGCCTGCGTGGATCCGGGCAACGGTGCTCCCGTGGGACCCGATACGGTGCCCCGGGAACCCCTTTTGGCCAGGTTAAGAGTGTCTCAGGCATTTTCGAGACAGGAAGCCGATTAGGAAAAGCTTACCCACCCCCAGATGGACCCAGGGTAGAAGGCCTGCGTGGATCCGGGCAACGGTGCTCCCGTGGGACCCGATGCGGAGCCCCGGGACGTCCGGGGACCCAGAGCCTGGTTCTCAGCATTTTCGATGCATGAAGTGATTGAGGGAAAGCGCCCCCACAACGGGATGTACCCGGGGGTAGAAGGCCCGACTGGATCCGAGCAACGGTGCCCCCTTGGGGGCCAGTTGCGGGTAAGTTGTGGGTCTTCAGCAGAGCCTGGTTCTCAGCATTTTCGATGCAGGAAGTGATTGAGGGAAAGCGCCCCCAGAACGAGATGGACCCAGGGTAGAAGGCCCGAGTGGATCCGTGCAACGGTGCTCCCGTGGGACCCGATACGGTGCCCCGGGGACCCGATACGGTGCTCCCGTGGGAACCGATTAAGGGGCTAAGATTTTCTCAGGCATTTTCGAGACAGGACGCCGATTAGGAAAAGCTTACCCACCCCCAGATGGACCCAGGGTAGAAGGCCTGCGTGGATCCGGGCAACGGTGCTCCCGTGGGACCCTAACCCTAACCCTAACCCTAACCCTAACCCTAACCCTAACCCTAACCCTAACCCGATACGGTGCCCCGGGAACCCCTTTTGGCCAGGTTAAGAGTGTCTCAGGCATTTTCGAGACAGGAAGCCGATTAGGAAAAGCTTACCCACCCCCAGATGGACCCAGGGTAGAAGGCCTGCGTGGATCCGGGCAACGGTGCTCCCGTGGGACCCGATGCGGAGCCCCGGGACGTCCGGGGACCCAGAGCCTGGTTCTCAGCATTTTCGATGCATGAAGTGATTGAGGGAAAGCGCCCCCACAACGGGATGTACCCGGGGGTAGAAGGCCCGACTGGATCCGAGCAACGGTGCCCCCTTGGGGGCCAGTTGCGGGTAAGTTGTGGGTCTTCAGCAGAGCCTGGTTCTCAGCATTTTCGATGCAGGAAGTGATTGAGGGAAAGCGCCCCCAGAACGAGATGGACCCAGGGTAGAAGGCCCGAGTGGATCCGTGCAACGGTGCTCCCGTGGGACCCGATACGGTGCCCCGGGGACCCGATACGGTGCTCCCGTGGGAACCGATTAAGAGGCTAAGATTTTCTCAGGCATTTTCGAGACAGGAAGCCGATGAGGAAAAGCTTACCCACCCCCAGATGGACCCAGGGTAGAAGGCCTGCGTGGATCCGGGCAACGGTGCTCCCGTGGGACCCGATACGGTGCCCCGGGGACCCCTTTTGGCCAGGTTAAGAGTGTCTCAGGCATTTTCGAGACAGGAAGCCGATTAGGAAAAGCTTACCCACCCCCAGATGGACCCAGGGTAGAAGGCCTGCGTGGATCCGGGCAACGGTGCTCCCGTGGGACCCGATACGGTGCCCCGGGAACCCCTTTTGGCCAGGTTAAGAGTGTCTCAGGCATTTTCGAGACAGGAAGCCGATTAGGAAAAGCTTACCCACCCCCAGATGGACCCAGGGTAGAAGGCCTGCGTGGATCCGGGCAACGGTGCTCCCGTGGGACCCGATACGGTGCCCCGGGAACCCCTTTTGGCCAGGTTAAGAGTGTCTCAGGCATTTTCGAGACAGGAAGCCGATTAGGAAAAGCTTACCCACCCCCAGATGGACCCAGGGTAGAAGGCCTGCGTGGATCCGGGCAACGGTGCTCCCGTGGGACCCGATGCGGAGCCCCGGGACGTCCGGGGACCCAGAGCCTGGTTCTCAGCATTTTCGATGCATGAAGTGATTGAGGGAAAGCGCCCCCACAACGGGATGTACCCGGGGGTAGAAGGCCCGACTGGATCCGAGCAACGGTGCCCCCTTGGGGGCCAGTTGCGGGTAAGTTGTGGGTCTTCAGCAGAGCCTGGTTCTCAGCATTTTCGATGCAGGAAGTGATTGAGGGAAAGCGCCCCCAGAACGAGATGGACCCAGGGTAGAAGGCCCGAGTGGATCCGTGCAACGGTGCTCCCGTGGGACCCGATACGGTGCCCCGGGGACCCGATACGGTGCTCCCGTGGGAACCGATTAAGGGGCTAAGATTTTCTCAGGCATTTTCGAGACAGGACGCCGATTAGGAAAAGCTTACCCACCCCCAGATGGACCCAGGGTAGAAGGCCTGCGTGGATCCGGGCAACGGTGTTCCCGTGGGACCCTAACCCTAACCCTAACCCTAACCCTAACCCTAACCCTAACCCTAACCCTAACCCTAACCCTAACCCGATACGGTGCCCCGGGAACCCCTTTTGGCCAGGTTAAGAGTGTCTCAGGCATTTTCGAGACAGGAAGCCGATTAGGAAAAGCTTACCCACCCCCAGATGGACCCAGGGTAGAAGGCCTGCGTGGATCCATGCAACGGTGCTCCCGTGGGACCCGATGCGGAGCCCCGGGACGTCCGGGGACCCAGAGCCTGGTTCTCAGCATTTTCGATGCATGAAGTGATTGAGGGAAAGCGCCCCCACAACGGGATGTACCCGGGGGTAGAAGGCCCGACTGGATCCGAGCAACGGTGCCCCCTTGGGGGCCAGTTGCGGGTAAGTTGTGGGTCTTCAGCAGAGCCTGGTTCTCAGCATTTTCGATGCAGGAAGTGATTGAGGGAAAGCGCCCCCAGAACGAGATGGACCCAGGGTAGAAGGCCCGAGTGGATCCGTGCAACGGTGCTCCCGTGGGACCCGATACGGTGCCCCGGGGACCCGATACGGTGCTCCCGTGGGAACCGATTAAGAGGCTAAGATTTTCTCAGGCATTTTCGAGACAGGAAGCCGATTAGGAAAAGCTTACCCACCCCCAGATGGACCCAGGGTAGAAGGCCTGCGTGGATCCGGGCAACGGTGCTCCCGTGGGACCCGATACGGTGCCCCGGGGACCCCTTTTGGCCAGGTTAAGAGTGTCTCAGGCATTTTCGAGACAGGAAGCCGATTAGGAAAAGCTTACCCACCCCCAGATGGACCCAGGGTAGAAGGCCTGCGTGGATCCGGGCAACGGTGCTCCCGTGGGACCCGATACGGTGCCCCGGGAACCCCTTTTGGCCAGGTTAAGAGTGTCTCAGGCATTTTCGAGACAGGAAGCCGATTAGGAAAAGCTTACCCACCCCCAGATGGACCCAGGGTAGAAGGCCTGCGTGGATCCGGGCAACGGTGCTCCCGTGGGACCCGATGCGGAGCCCCGGGACGTCCGGGGACCCAGAGCCTGGTTCTCAGCATTTTCGATGCATGAAGTGATTGAGGGAAAGCGCCCCCACAACGGGATGTACCCGGGGGTAGAAGGCCCGACTGGATCCGAGCAACGGTGCCCCCTTGGGGGCCAGTTGCGGGTAAGTTGTGGGTCTTCAGCAGAGCCTGGTTCTCAGCATTTTCGATGCAGGAAGTGATTGAGAGAAAGCGCCCCCAGAACGAGATGGACCCAGGGTAGAAGGCCCGCGTGGATCCGGGCAACGGTGCTCCCGTGGGACCCGATACGGTGCCCCGGGGACCCCGTTTGGCCAGGTTAAGAGTGTCTCAGGCAGTCCCGCCGCTGCCCCTCGCTCTGCTGCATTCATGCACACCCAAGTGGAGGTCAGGGGACCTTGGGGGACCAGGAGTGTACCCCCTCTAAACTAACCCCAGGTAGAGGCACTGTTTCTGGGCAACAATTGTATCTGTCTCTGTCCGTGGTGCTGAAATTTCATTAAATTCAATTAAATTAGAAAAAATAACCGGATCCACTCGGGCCTCACAGCTTGTGTGCTCCAGGAGACCACAAACATATTAACCATTGACAATTAGCATCAAAAAAGTATGCAAACAGCCACAGATACACACACACACACACACGGAGGCTCAGCCAAAACAAGCGGTCGAATATATTCGTGTAGGCATCAAACTGGGGCTTGGGTGGTGGTGGAACGATGGAGCCTGACACAAGCTTGATTGCCAAAATAGCCACTCCCACGCCAGCCACCAAACACAACGTAAATACACGCGATCATTCGACCACCGGTTCGAGCCCCGGCTCCGCACATCAATACATTAAGAGAAACATTATCCGCACACACACCCAGGTGAGAGGCTCTCAAAGTGGGCAAGGGTGGACCAGTGTGAGGAGAGCTTTAATCGACTGTGAGAGACAGTCATGGTTACTCCTGCAGTTTATCCGCACTGCATGACAGCGCTATAACCATCTGAAACCAGGCATCTAGAGGGACGATTACTTACGAGATCAACTGTGCCGGGGTGCATTGACATTGAATGGCCACTGAGCACAGTGGCAACCAAAAATATTCGACCATTTGTCTGTATAGCAATCCGTGTGTGTGTGTGGTTCCATGGCTGTTTGGGGACATTTTCCAGAATACAACCCACAGGTGAAATGTTGCAGGGAGACTGCCCCAGCCACCTAATGAGGCCAGAGTCAATCCATACAGTTTTTTAGACAGAATTTGACAATACACCGACCAACACACAGCTATGAAAATTTGTCGACCGCCATCTTCTGGTGGAACGCTGCAGCTTCACACAAAATGGCCAAAATACACAACACACAGACACAGCACACGCGCTAATCGAACCCCAGGTTCGAGCCCCAGCTATGGGTCAGCCATGTGGCATGTCTGCCCGAGTGCTGGTACCATTTCATTCTAACAAATTATGCCCGGCATGTGTGGCTGCATCGCCCCCCGACGGATCACACTTGGCCCGGGATAGCATTCACTGGCAACCAAATATATTCAGACATTTGTCTGTATAGCAATCCGTGTGTGTGTGTGTGGTTCCATGGCTGTTTGGGGACATTTTCCAGAATACAACCCACAGGTGAAATGTTGCAGGGAGACTGCCCCAGCCACCTAATGAGGCCAGAGTCAATCCATACAGTTTTTTAGACAGAATTTGACAATACACCGACCAACACACAGCTATGAAAATTCGTCGACCGCCATCTTCTGGTGGAACGCTGCAGCTTCACACAAAATGGCCAAAATACACAACACACAGACCCAGCACACGCGCTAATCGAACCCCAGGTTCGAGCCCCAGCTATGGGTCAGCCATGTGGCATGTCTGCACACACACCCCAACCTAACCCATGAGAGTACTGCTCATACATTCACATTTGACCCCCAAGAGTAAGCCTCAAACTGGGCATGCCATCTCACACACACACCCCAACCTAACCCATAAGAGTAGGCCTCAAACTGGGCATGCCATCTCACACACACACCCCAACCTAACCCATAAGAGTACTGCTCATACATTCACATTTGACCCCCAAGAGTAAGCCTCAAACTGGGCATGCCATCTCACACACACACCCCAACCTAACCCATAAGAGTAGGCCTCAAACTGGGCATGCCATCTCACACACACAACCCAACCTAACCCATAAGAGTACTGCTCATACATTCACATTTGACCCCCAAGAGTAAGCCTCAAACCGGGCATGGCCTCTCACACACACACCCCAACCTAACCCATAAGAGTAGGCCTCAAACTGGGCATGCCATCTCACACACACACCCCAACCTAACCCATAAGAGTACTGCTCATACATTCACATTTGACCCCCAAGAGTAAGCCTCAAACTGGGCATGCCATCTCACACACACACCCCAACCTAACCCATAAGAGTAGGCCTCAAACTGGGCATGCCATCTCACACACACACCCCAACCTAACCCATAAGAGTACTGCTCATACATTCACATTTGACCCCCAAGAGTAAGCCTCAAACTGGGCATGGCCTCTCACACACACACCCCAACCTAACCCATAAGAGTAGGCCTCAAACTGGGCATGCCATCTCACACACACACCCCAACCTAACCCATAAGAGTACTGCTCATACATTCACATTTGACCCCCAAGAGTAAGCCTCAAACTGGGCATGCCATCTCACACACACACCCCAACCTAACCCATAAGAGTAGGCCTCAAACTGGGCATGCCATCTCACACACACACCCCAACCTAACCCATAAGAGTACTGCTCATACATTCACATTTGACCCCCAAGAGTAAGCCTCAACTGGGCATGCCATCTCACACACACACCCCAACCTAACCCATAAGAGTAGGCCTCAAACTGGGCATGCCATCTCACACACACACCCCAACCTAACCCATAAGAGTACTGCTCATACATTCACATTTGACCCCCAAGAGTAAGCCTCAAACTGGGCATGGCCTCTCACACACACACCCCAACCTAACCCATAAGAGTAGGCCTCAAACTGGGCATGCCATCTCACACACACACCCCAACCTAACCCATAAGAGTACTGCTCATACATTCACATTTGACCCCCAAGAGTAAGCCTCAAACTGGGCATGCCATCTCACACACCCCAACCTAACCCATAAGAGTAGGCCTCAAACTGGGCATGCCATCTCACACACACACCCCAACCTAACCCATAAGAGTACTGCTCATACATTCACATTTGACCCCCAAGAGTAAGCCTCAAACTGGGCATGGCCTCTCACACACACACCCCAACCTAACCCATAAGAGTAGGCCTCAAACTGGGCATGCCATCTCACACACACACCCCAACCTAACCCATAAGAGTACTGCTCATACATTCACATTTGACCCCCAAGAGTAAGCCTCAAACTGGGCATGCCATCTCACACACACACCCCAACCTAACCCATAAGAGTAGGCCTCAAACTGGGCATGCCATCTCACACACACACCCCAACCTAACCCATAAGAGTACTGCTCATACATTCACATTTGACCCCCAAGAGTAAGCCTCAAACTGGGCATGCCATCTCACACACACACCCCAACCTAACCCATAAGAGTAGGCCTCAAACTGGGCATGCCATCTCACACACACACCCCAACCTAACCCATAAGAGTACTGCTCATACATTCACATTTGACCCCCAAGAGTAAGCCTCAAACTGGGCATGGCCTCTCACACACACACCCCAACCTAACCCATAAGAGTAGGCCTCAAACTGGGCATGCCATCTCACACACACACCCCAACCTAACCCATAAGAGTACTGCTCATACATTCACATTTGACCCCCAAGAGTAAGCCTCAAACTGGGCATGCCATCTCACACACACACCCCAACCTAACCCATAAGAGTAGGCCTCAAACTGGGCATGCCATCTCACACACACACCCCAACCTAACCCATAAGAGTACTGCTCATACATTCACATTTGACCCCCAAGAGTAAGCCTCAAACTGGGCATGGCCTCTCACACACACACCCCAACCTAACCCATAAGAGTAGGCCTCAAACTGGGCATGCCATCTCACACACACACCCCAACCTAACCCATAAGAGTACTGCTCATACATTCACATTTGACCCCCAAGAGTAAGCCTCAAACTGGGCATGCCATCTCACACACACACCCCAACCTAACCCATAAGAGTAGGCCTCAAACTGGGCATGCCATCTCACACACACACCCCAACCTAACCCATAAGAGTAGGCCTCAAACTGGGCATGCCATCTCACACACACACCCCAACCTAACCCATAAGAGTACTGCTCATACATTCACATTTGACCCCCAAGAGTAAGCCTCAAACTGGGCATGGCCTCTCACACACACACCCCAACCTAACCCATAAGAGTACTGCTCATACATTCACATTTTACCCCCAAGAGTAAGCCTCAAACTGGGCATGGCCTCTCACACACACACCCCAACACACCGACCACCACACAGCTATGAAAATTCGTCGACCGCCATCTTCTGGTGGAACGCTGCAGCCTGCATTACTGTTATGTTTAGGGGGTGTGTGTTTGTCAGAGGGTGTGCCCAGCTTGAAGCATGCCATGTCTTTTATTAACCAATCACCTGGGTGTGAATCTGACAATACGGAAGTCTCCATGGTGGTGAAAATGGTAAAAAAAGCGGAATACTCAGTTAAGTTTAGAGGAGAGATAGTGAAGCTATATCAGAACGGCAATGGTTATAAAACTATTTCTAAGCTGCTGACTGTTCCGAGGTCGACTATTAGGAGTATCATTGAAAAGTTCAATGCACATGGTACGGTCGAAAACTTGGCTGGACGTGGACGGAAAGCAAAGCTGACCCCGAGGGCCATACGATTCATCAAAAGGCTGGTGGTGAGGGAACCACGGCTTACTGCAAAAGATCTACAGCAAGCATTGGATGTCACCGATGTCCACGTTTCAGTCAGTACTGTGAGGCGGGTATTGTACAAATATGGATATCATGGTCGTACTGCACGAAAAACTCCTTTATTGACAAAGAAACACAAACTGTTGCGTCTGAAATACGCCAAGGACAATCTGATGAAGACACACAATTACTGGAGGTCTGTTTTATGGAGTGACGAGGCACAGGTCCAACTGTTTGGACCCATGAACTGTCGTTATGTGTGGCGTAAATGCAATACCGCCTTTGATGAAATCAACTGTTTGCCTAAAGTAAAACATGGTGGTGGCTCTGTGATGTTTTGGGCCTGCTTCTCTGCTTTTGGTACCGGCAATATAGCTAAAGTTAATGGCATTATGAACAGTATACAATATCAAGATATTCTTGCATGTAATGTGTTGCCCTCTCTTTCAAAACTCAACATGGGGGGGTGCTGGACATTCCAACAGGACAACGACCCAAAGCACACATCGAAATCGACCAGAGCTTGGTTCCAATCACGACAATGGACAGTTCTCCCCTGGCCAAGTCAAAGCCCAGATTTAAATCCGATTGAACATCTCTGGTGGGACTTAAAGAAAGCCATTCAAAGACACAGACCAACTAGCCTGGCGCAAATAGAGGGCATCGCGAGGCTTGAGTGGTCAAGAATTTCACAGGCCCGCTGTGCCATGCTTGTTAATGGATATCGTGCACGGTTAAATGCAGTGCTGAAGGCCAAGGGTTTTTGTACCAAGTATTGATAGATAGTATTATGGGTCTCATCCATGTGAACAAACATATCATGTTAATCTCCTGTGAAATAAACAATACAAACAAACCAAAAGAGTCCTTGTGTGTAATGTGTTTTTATATTCAACATGCATGGTACTGCTCATCCATTCACATTTTACCCCCAAGAGTAAACCTCAAACTGGGCATGGCCTCTCACACACACACCCCAACCTAACCCATAAGAGTAGGCCTCAAACTGGGCATGGCCTCTCACACACACACCCCAACCTAACCCATGAGAGTACTGCTCATCCATTCACATTTTACCCCCAAGAGTAAGCCTCAAACTGGGCATGGCCTCTCACACACACACACACCCCAACCTAACCCATAAGAGTACTGCTCATACATTCACATTTTACCCCCAAGAGTAAGCCTCAAACTGGGCATGGCCTCTCACACACACACCCCAACCTAACCCATAAGAGTAGGCCTCAAACTGGGCATGGCCTCTCACACACACACCCCAACCTAACCCATAAGAGTAGGCCTCAAACTGGGCATGGCCTCTCACACACACACCCCAACCTAACCCATGAGAGTACTGCTCATCCATTCACATTTTACCCCCAAGAGTAAGCCTCAAACTGGGCATGGCCTCTCACACACACACACACCCCAACCTAACCCATAAGAGTACTGCTCATACATTCACATTTTACCCCCAAGAGTAAGCCTCAAACTGGGCATGGCCTCTCACACACACACACACCCCAACCTAACCCATAAGAGTACTGCTCATACATTCACATTTTACCCCCAAGAGTAAGCCTCAAACTGGGCATGCCATCTCACACACACACCCCAACCTAACCCATGAGAGTACTGCTCATCCATTCACATTTGACCCCCAAGAGTAAGCCTCAAACTGGGCATGGCCTCTCACACACACACACCCCAACCTAACCCATAAGAGTACTGCTCATACATTCACATTTTACCCCCAAGAGTAAGCCTCAAACTGGGCATGGCCTCTCACACACACACCCCAACCTAACCCATAAGAGTACTGCTCATACATTCACATTTTACCCCCAAGAGTAAGCCTCAAACTGGGCATGCCATCTCACACACACACCCCAACCTAACCCATGAGAGTACTGCTCATCCATTCACATTTTACCCCCAAGAGTAAGCCTCAAACTGGGCATGGCCTCTCACACACACACACACACACCCCAACCTAACCCATAAGAGTACTGCTCATACATTCACATTTTACCCCCAAGAGTAAGCCTCAAACTGGGCATGGCCTCTCACACACACACCCCAACCTAACCCATAAGAGTAGGCCTCAAACTGGGCATGGCCTCTCACACACACACCCCAACCTAACCCATAAGAGTAGGCCTCAAACTGGGCATGGCCTCTCACACACACACCCCAACCTAACCCATGAGAGTACTGCTCATCCATTCACATTTTACCCCCAAGAGTAAGCCTCAAACTGGGCATGGCCTCTCACACACACACACACCCCAACCTAACCCATAAGAGTACTGCTCATACATTCACATTTTACCCCCAAGAGTAAGCCTCAAACTGGGCATGGCCTCTCACACACACACACACCCCAACCTAACCCATAAGAGTACTGCTCATACATTCACATTTTACCCCCAAGAGTAAGCCTCAAACTGGGCATGCCATCTCACACACACACCCCAACCTAACCCATGAGAGTACTGCTCATCCATTCACATTTGACCCCCAAGAGTAAGCCTCAAACTGGGCATGGCCTCTCACACACACACACCCCAACCTAACCCATAAGAGTACTGCTCATACATTCACATTTTACCCCCAAGAGTAAGCCTCAAACTGGGCATGGCCTCTCACACACACACCCCAACCTAACCCATAAGAGTACTGCTCATACATTCACATTTTACCCCCAAGAGTAAGCCTCAAACTGGGCATGCCATCTCACACACACACCCCAACCTAACCCATGAGAGTACTGCTCATCCATTCACATTTTACCCCCAAGAGTAAGCCTCAAACTGGGCATGGCCTCTCACACACACACACACCCCAACCTAACCCATAAGAGTACTGCTCATACATTCACATTTTACCCCCAAGAGTAAGCCTCAAACTGGGCATGGCCTCTCACACACACACCCCAACCTAACCCATAAGAGTACTGCTCATACATTCACATTTTACCCCCAAGAGTAAGCCTCAAACTGGGCATGGCCTCTCACACACACACACCCCAACCTAACCCATAAGAGTACTGCTCATACATTCACATTTTACCCCCAAGAGTAAGCCTCAAACTGGGCATGCCATCTCACACACACACCCCAACCTAACCCATGAGAGTACTGCTCATCCATTCACATTTTACCCCCAAGAGTAAGCCTCAAACTGGGCATGCCCTCTCTCACACACACACACACACACACACAGCGAGGGGGACCTGTTGGTTCACCGATGACCCCCGAGAGGGGGCCTACCTAAGGGTTATCCGACGGGACCGCGGGGAGGTCAGGTCCACCACACTCACGGTTCAGGGCTCTGGTCCTTCGCCGTCCCTCAGAGTCTGGCTATTCCCATCATGTCACTGCCATTGGCTCTGCGCCGCGCTCTCACCGGCCGTCTTACCCCACGGATGCGTGCCCGTCCTGGGCGTCGGTCAACCATGGTGCTCCCACCTAAGTGTGGGAGCACCATGCGCCCCAGCCGTCCCCTTGGGCCCAGGAGAACCAGGCGCCCCAGGTGTCCCTGCGTGCCCAAACTTAAGCACTGTCCCGGGCCTCGCAAGTTCAATGAGCTGCCCCCGGCCTCCAGGCCGACCGGAGTACTGGCCCCCTAAACGGAAATCAGACTAAGTGTGAGCTCCAGGCCCTCCACTCCTCCCGGTTACCCCAAACTTAAGCACTGTCCCGGGCCTCGCACGTTCAAGGAGCTGCCCCTGGCCTCCAGGCCGACCGGAACACTGGCCCCATAAATGAAAATAAGACTAAGTGTGAGCTCCAGGCCCTCCACTCCTCCCGGTTACCCCAAACTTAAGCACTGTCCCGGGCCTCGCACGTTCAAGGAGCTGCCCCTGGCCTCCAGGCCGACCGGAACACTGGCCCCATAAATGAAAATAAGACTAAGTGTGAGCTCCAGGCCCTCCACTCCTCCCGGTTACCCCAAACTTAAGCACTGTCCCGGGCCTTGCATGTTCAAGGAGCTGCCCCTGGCCTCCAGGCCGACCGGAACACTGGCCCCATAAATGGAAATAAGACTAAGTGTGAGCTCCAGGCCCTCCACTCCTCCCGGTTACCCCAAACTTAAGCACTGTCCCGGGCCTCGCACGTTCAAGGAGCTGCCCCTGGCCTCCAGGCCGACCGGAACACTGGCCCCATAAATGAAAATAAGACTAAGTGTGAGCTCCAGGCCCTCCACTCCTCCCGGTTACCCCAAACTTAAGCACTGTCCCGGGCCTCGCACGTTCAAGGAGCTGCCCCCGGCCCCCAGCCGACCGGAGTACTGGCCCCCTAAATGGGAATCAAACACCCATGTATTTTAGGTGTCCGGCGTAAACTAGTTTTTCCCCACTACGTCTCGTGAGAGGACGGTCAACAGGAGCGGCCATACTACGACAGGATGGAATCCAGATGGTGGTGATAACCACCGCCTGTGGCACCATATTCCATACGCGGTTGACGTATGCTCCTGCTTGAACCAATCCTTACTCCGGCGTAAACTAGTTTGCCGGACAGTTCAACCCGTGGATTTAACCCGTGGATTTAATCTCGCGTGGATCCGGGCAACGGTGCCCCGGGACGTCCGGGGACCCACCCAGAGCCCGGTTCGAAGCATTTTCTGGCCACCTAAATGGAAATAAGACTAAGTGTTGAGCTCCAGGCCCTCCACTCGTCCTGGTGTGCCCAATCTTAAGCACTCTCCAGGGCCTCACAAGTTCAAGGAGCTGCCCCCGGCCTCCAGAGAGACCGGAGCACTGGCCCCCTTAATGAAAAATCAGACTACGGAGCCCCGGGACGTCCGGGGACCCAGAGCCTGGTTCTCAGCATTTTCGATGCATGAAGTGATTGAGGGAAAGCGCCCCCACAACGGGATGTACCCGGGGGTAGAAGCCCCGACTGGATCCGAGCAACGGTGCCCCCTTGGGGGCCAGTTGCGGGTAAGTTGTGGGTCTTCAGCAGAGCCTGGTTCTCAGCATTTTCGATGCAGGAAGTGATTGAGGGAAAGCGCCCCCAGAACGAGATGGACCCAGGGTAGAAGGCCCGCGTGGATCCGGGCAACGGTGCTCCCGTGGGACCCGATACGGAGCCCCGGGACGTCCGGGGACCCACCCAGAGCCCGGTTCGCAGCATTTTATGGCCCCCTAAATGGAAATAAGACTAAGTGTTGAGCTCCAGGCCCTCTACTCATCCCGGTGTGCCCAATCTTAAGCACTCTCCCGGGCCTCGCAAGTTCAAGGAGCTGCCCCCGGCCTCCAGAGAGACCGGAGCACTGGCTCCCTTAATGAAAAATCACACTACAGAGCCCCGGGACGTCCGGGGACCCAGAGCCTGGTTCTCAGCATTTTCGATGCATGAAGTGATTGAGGGAAAGCGCCCCCACAACGGGATGTACCCGGGGGTAGAAGGCCCGACTGGATCCGAGCAACGGTGCCCCCTTGGGGGCCAGTTGCGGGTAAGTTGTGGGTCTTCAGCAGAGCCTGGTTCTCAGCATTTTCGATGCAGGAAGTGATTGAGGGAAAGCGCCCCCAGAACGAGATGGACCCAGGGTAGAAGGCCCGAGTGGATCCGTGCAACGGTGCTCCCGTGGGACCCGATACGGTGCCCCGGGGACCCGATACGGTGCTCCCGTGGGAACCGATTAAGGGGCTAAGATTTTCTCAGGCATTTTCGAGACAGGACGCCGATTAGGAAAAGCTTACCCACCCCCAGATGGACCCAGGGTAGAAGGCCTGCGTGGATCCGGGCAACGGTGCTCCCGTGGGACCCTAACCCTAACCCTAACCCTAACCCTAACCCTAACCCTAACCCTAACCCTAACCCTAACCCTAACCCTAACCCTAACCCGATACGGTGCCCCGGGAACCCCTTTTGGCCAGGTTAAGAGTGTCTCAGGCATTTTCGAGACAGGAAGCCGATTAGGAAAAGCTTACCCACCCCCAGATGGACCCAGGGTAGAAGGCCTGCGTGGATCCATGCAACGGTGCTCCCGTGGGACCCGATGCGGAGCCCCGGGACGTCCGGGGACCCAGAGCCTGGTTCTCAGCATTTTCGATGCATGAAGTGATTGAAGGAAAGCGCCCCCACAACGGGATGTACCCGGGGGTAGAAGGCCCGACTGGATCCGAGCAACGGTGCCCCCTTGGGGGCCAGTTGCGGGTAAGTTGTGGGTCTTCAGCAGAGCCTGGTTCTCAGCATTTTCGATGCAGGAAGTGATTGAGGGAAAGCGCCCCCAGAACGAGATGGACCCAGGGTAGAAGGCCCGAGTGGATCCGTGCAACGGTGCTCCCGTGGGACCCGATACGGTGCCCCGGGGACCCGATACGGTGCTCCCGTGGGAACCGATTAAGAGGCTAAGATTTTCTCAGGCATTTTCGAGACAGGAAGCCGATTAGGAAAAGCTTACCCACCCCCAGATGGACCCAGGGTAGAAGGCCTGCGTGGATCCGGGCAACGGTGCTCCCGTGGGACCCGATACGGTGCCCCGGGGACCCCTTTTGGCCAGGTTAAGAGTGTCTCAGGCATTTTCGAGACAGGAAGCCGATTAGGAAAAGCTTACCCACCCCCAGATGGACCCAGGGTAGAAGGCCTGCGTGGATCCGGGCAACGGTGCTCCCGTGGGACCCGATACGGTGCCCCGGGAACCCCTTTTGGCCAGGTTAAGAGTGTCTCAGGCATTTTCGAGACAGGAAGCCGATTAGGAAAAGCTTACCCACCCCCAGATGGACCCAGGGTAGAAGGCCTGCGTGGATCCGGGCAACGGTGCTCCCGTGGGACCCGATGCGGAGCCCCGGGACGTCCGGGGACCCAGAGCCTGGTTCTCAGCATTTTCGATGCATGAAGTGATTGAGGGAAAGCGCCCCCACAACGGGATGTACCCGGGGGTAGAAGGCCTGCGTGGATCCGGGCAACGGTGCTCCCGTGGGACCCGATACGGTGCCCCGGGAACCCCTTTTGGCCAGGTTAAGAGTGTCTCAGGCATTTTCGAGACAGGAAGCCGATTAGGAAAAGCTTACCCACCCCCAGATGGACCCAGGGTAGAAGGCCTGCGTGGATCCGGGCAACGGTGCTCCCGTGGGACCCGATGCGGAGCCCCGGGACGTCCGGGGACCCAGAGCCTGGTTCTCAGCATTTTCGATGCATGAAGTGATTGAGGGAAAGCGCCCCCACAACGGGATGTAGAAGGCCCGACTGGATCCGAGCAACGGTGCCCCCTTGGGGGCCAGTTGCGGGTAAGTTGTGGGTCTTCAGCAGAGCCTGGTTCTCAGCATTTTCGATGCAGGAAGTGATTGAGAGAAAGCGCCCCCAGAACGAGATGGACCCAGGGTAGAAGGCCCGCGTGGATCCGGGCAACGGTGCTCCCGTGGGACCCGATACGGAGCCCCGGGACGTCCGGGGACCCACCCAGAGCCCGGTTCGCAGCATTTTATGGCCCCCTAAATGGAAATAAGACTAAGTGTTGAGCTCCAGGCCCTCTACTCATCCCGGTGTGCCCAATCTTAAGCACTCTCCCGGGCCTCGCAAGTTCAAGGAGCTGCCCCCGGCCACCAGAGAGACCGGAGCACTGGCTCCCTTAATGAAAAATCACACTACAGAGCCCCGGGACGTCCGGGGACCCAGAGCCTGGTTCTCAGCATTTTCGATGCATGAAGTGATTGAGGGAAAGCGCCCCCACAACGGGATGTACCCGGGGGTAGAAGGCCCGACTGGATCCGAGCAACGGTGCCCCCTTGGGGGCCAGTTGCGGGTAAGTTGTGGGTCTTCAGCAGAGCCTGGTTCTCAGCATTTTCGATGCAGGAAGTGATTGAGGGAAAGCGCCCCCAGAACGAGATGGACCCAGGGTAGAAGGCCCGAGTGGATCCGTGCAACGGTGCTCCCGTGGGACCCGATACGGTGCCCCGGGGACCCGATACGGTGCTCCCGTGGGAACCGATTAAGGGGCTAAGATTTTCTCAGGCATTTTCGAGACAGGACGCCGATTAGGAAAAGCTTACCCACCCCCAGATGGACCCAGGGTAGAAGGCCTGCGTGGATCCGGGCAACGGTGCTCCCGTGGGACCCTAACCCTAACCCTAACCCTAACCCTAACCCTAACCCTAACCCTAACCCTAACCCGATACGGTGCCCCGGGAACCCCTTTTGGCCAGGTTAAGAGTGTCTCAGGCATTTTCGAGACAGGAAGCCGATTAGGAAAAGCTTACCCACCCCCAGATGGACCCAGGGTAGAAGGCCTGCGTGGATCCATGCAACGGTGCTCCCGTGGGACCCGATGCGGAGCCCCGGGACGTCCGGGGACCCAGAGCCTGGTTCTCAGCATTTTCGATGCATGAAGTGATTGAGGGAAAGCGCCCCCACAACGGGATGTACCCGGGGGTAGAAGGCCCGACTGGATCCGAGCAACGGTGCCCCCTTGGGGGCCAGTTGCGGGTAAGTTGTGGGTCTTCAGCAGAGCCTGGTTCTCAGCATTTTCGATGCAGGAAGTGATTGAGGGAAAGCGCCCCCAGAACGAGATGGACCCAGGGTAGAAGGCCCGAGTGGATCCGTGCAACGGTGCTCCCGTGGGACCCGATACGGTGCCCCGGGGACCCGATACGGTGCTCCCGTGGGAACCGATTAAGAGGCTAAGATTTTCTCAGGCATTTTCGAGACAGGAAGCCGATTAGGAAAAGCTTACCCACCCCCAGATGGACCCAGGGTAGAAGGCCTGCGTGGATCCGGGCAACGGTGCTCCCGTGGGACCCGATACGGTGCCCCGGGGACCCCTTTTGGCCAGGTTAAGAGTGTCTCAGGCATTTTCGAGACAGGAAGCCGATTAGGAAAAGCTTACCCACCCCCAGATGGACCCAGGGTAGAAGGCCTGCGTGGATCCGGGCAACGGTGCTCCCGTGGGACCCGATACGGTGCCCCGGGAACCCCTTTTGGCCAGGTTAAGAGTGTCTCAGGCATTTTCGAGACAGGAAGCCGATTAGGAAAAGCTTACCCACCCCCAGATGGACCCAGGGTAGAAGGCCTGCGTGGATCCGGGCAACGGTGCTCCCGTGGGACCCGATGCGGAGCCCCGGGACGTCCGGGGACCCAGAGCCTGGTTCTCAGCATTTTCGATGCATGAAGTGATTGAGGGAAAGCGCCCCCACAACGGGATGTACCCGGGGGTAGAAGGCCTGCGTGGATCCGGGCAACGGTGCTCCCGTGGGACCCGATACGGTGCCCCGGGAACCCCTTTTGGCCAGGTTAAGAGTGTCTCAGGCATTTTCGAGACAGGAAGCCGATTAGGAAAAGCTTACCCACCCCCAGATGGACCCAGGGTAGAAGGCCTGCGTGGATCCGGGCAACGGTGCTCCCGTGGGACCCGATGCGGAGCCCCGGGACGTCCGGGGACCCAGAGCCTGGTTCTCAGCATTTTCGATGCATGAAGTGATTGAGGGAAAGCGCCCCCACAACGGGATGTACCCGGGGGTAGAAGGCCCGACTGGATCCGAGCAACGGTGCCCCCTTGGGGGCCAGTTGCGGGTAAGTTGTGGGTCTTCAGCAGAGCCTGGTTCTCAGCATTTTCGATGCAGGAAGTGATTGAGAGAAAGCGCCCCCAGAACGAGATGGACCCAGGGTAGAAGGCCCGCGTGGATCCGGGCAACGGTGCTCCCGTGGGACCCGATACGGTGCCCCGGGGACCCCGTTTGGCCAGGTTAAGAGTGTCTCAGGCAGTCCCGCCGCTGCCCCTCGCTCTGCTGCATTCATGCACACCCAAGTGGAGGTCAGGGGACCTTGGGGGACCAGGAGTGTACCCCCTCTAAACTAACCCCAGGTAGAGGCACTGTTTCTGGGCAACAATTGTATCTGTCTCTGTCCGTGGTGCTGAAATTTCATTAAATTCAATTAAATTAGAAAAAATAACCGGATCCACTCGGGCCTCACAGCTTGTGTGCTCCAGGAGACCACAAACATATTAACCATTGACAATTAGCATCAAAAAAGTATGCAAACAGCCACAGATACACACACACACACACACGGAGGCTCAGCCAAAACAAGCGGTCGAATATATTCGTGTAGGCATCAAACTGGGGCTTGGGTGGTGGTGGAACGATGGAGCCTGACACAAGCTTGATTGCCAAAATAGCCACTCCCACGCCAGCCACCAAACACAACGTAAATACACGCGATCATTCGACCACCGGTTCGAGCCCCGGCTCCGCACATCAATACATTAAGAGAAACATTATCCGCACACACACCCAGGTGAGAGGCTCTCAAAGTGGGCAAGGGTGGACCAGTGTGAGGAGAGCTTTAATCGACTGTGAGAGACAGTCATGGTTACTCCTGCAGTTTATCCGCACTGCATGACAGCGCTATAACCATCTGAAACCAGGCATCTAGAGGGACGATTACTTACGAGATCAACTGTGCCGGGGTGCATTGACATTGAATGGCCACTGAGCACAGTGGCAACCAAAAATATTCGACCATTTGTCTGTATAGCAATCCGTGTGTGTGTGTGGTTCCATGGCTGTTTGGGGACATTTTCCAGAATACAACCCACAGGTGAAATGTTGCAGGGAGACTGCCCCAGCCACCTAATGAGGCCAGAGTCAATCCATACAGTTTTTTAGACAGAATTTGACAATACACCGACCAACACACAGCTATGAAAATTTGTCGACCGCCATCTTCTGGTGGAACGCTGCAGCTTCACACAAAATGGCCAAAATACACAACACACAGACACAGCACACGCGCTAATCGAACCCCAGGTTCGAGCCCCAGCTATGGGTCAGCCATGTGGCATGTCTGCCCGAGTGCTGGTACCATTTCATTCTAACAAATTATGCCCGGCATGTGTGGCTGCATCGCCCCCCGACGGATCACACTTGGCCCGGGATAGCATTCACTGGCAACCAAATATATTCAGACATTTGTCTGTATAGCAATCCGTGTGTGTGTGTGTGGTTCCATGGCTGTTTGGGGACATTTTCCAGAATACAACCCACAGGTGAAATGTTGCAGGGAGACTGCCCCAGCCACCTAATGAGGCCAGAGTCAATCCATACAGTTTTTTAGACAGAATTTGACAATACACCGACCAACACACAGCTATGAAAATTCGTCGACCGCCATCTTCTGGTGGAACGCTGCAGCTTCACACAAAATGGCCAAAATACACAACACACAGACCCAGCACACGCGCTAATCGAACCCCAGGTTCGAGCCCCAGCTATGGGTCAGCCATGTGGCATGTCTGCACACACACCCCAACCTAACCCATGAGAGTACTGCTCATACATTCACATTTGACCCCCAAGAGTAAGCCTCAAACTGGGCATGGCCTATCACACACACACCCCAACCTAACCCATAAGAGTAGGCCTCAAACTGGGCATGCCATCTCACACACACACCCCAACCTAACCCATAAGAGTACTGCTCATACATTCACATTTGACCCCCAAGAGTAAGCCTCAAACTGGGCATGCCATCTCACACACACACCCCAACCTAACCCATAAGAGTAGGCCTCAAACTGGGCATGCCATCTCACACACACACCCCAACCTAACCCATAAGAGTACTGCTCATACATTCACATTTGACCCCCAAGAGTAAGCCTCAAACTGGGCATGGCCTCTCACACACACACCCCAACCTAACCCATAAGAGTAGGCCTCAAACTGGGCATGCCATCTCACACACACACCCCAACCTAACCCATAAGAGTACTGCTCATACATTCACATTTGACCCCCAAGAGTAAGCCTCAAACTGGGCATGCCATCTCACACACACACCCCAACCTAACCCATAAGAGTAGGCCTCAAACTGGGCATGCCATCTCACACACACACCCCAACCTAACCCATAAGAGTACTGCTCATACATTCACATTTGACCCCCAAGAGTAAGCCTCAAACTGGGCATGCCATCTCACACACACACCCCAACCTAACCCATAAGAGTAGGCCTCAAACTGGGCATGCCATCTCACACACACACCCCAACCTAACCCATAAGAGTACTGCTCATACATTCACATTTGACCCCCAAGAGTAAGCCTCAAACTGGGCATGGCCTCTCACACACACACCCCAACCTAACCCATAAGAGTAGGCCTCAAACTGGGCATGCCATCTCACACACACACCCCAACCTAACCCATAAGAGTACTGCTCATACATTCACATTTGACCCCCAAGAGTAAGCCTCAAACTGGGCATGCCATCTCACACACACACCCCAACCTAACCCATAAGAGTAGGCCTCAAACTGGGCATGCCATCTCACACACACACCCCAACCTAACCCATAAGAGTACTGCTCATACATTCACATTTGACCCCCAAGAGTAAGCCTCAAACTGGGCATGGCCTCTCACACACACACCCCAACCTAACCCATAAGAGTAGGCCTCAAACTGGGCATGCCATCTCACACACACACCCCAACCTAACCCATAAGAGTACTGCTCATACATTCACATTTGACCCCCAAGAGTAAGCCTCAAACTGGGCATGCCATCTCACACACACACCCCAACCTAACCCATAAGAGTACTGCTCATACATTCACATTTTACCCCCAAGAGTAAGCCTCAAACTGGGCATGCCATCTCACACACACACCCCAACCTAACCCATGAGAGTACTGCTCATCCATTCACATTTTACCCCCAAGAGTAAGCCTCAAACTGGGCATGGCCTCTCACACACACACACCCCAACCTAACCCATAAGAGTACTGCTCATACATTCACATTTTACCCCCAAGAGTAAGCCTCAAACTGGGCATGGCCTCTCACACACACACCCCAACCTAACCCATAAGAGTACTGCTCATACATTCACATTTTACCCCCAAGAGTAAGCCTCAAACTGGGCATGCCATCTCACACACACACCCCAACCTAACCCATGAGAGTACTGCTCATCCATTCACATTTTACCCCCAAGAGTAAGCCTCAAACTGGGCATGGCCTCTCACACACACACACACCCCAACCTAACCCATAAGAGTACTGCTCATACATTCACATTTTACCCCCAAGAGTAAGCCTCAAACTGGGCATGGCCTCTCACACACACACCCCAACCTAACCCATAAGAGTACTGCTCATACATTCACATTTTACCCCCAAGAGTAAGCCTCAAACTGGGCATGGCCTCTCACACACACACACCCCAACCTAACCCATAAGAGTACTGCTCATACATTCACATTTTACCCCCAAGAGTAAGCCTCAAACTGGGCATGCCATCTCACACACACACCCCAACCTAACCCATGAGAGTACTGCTCATCCATTCACATTTTACCCCCAAGAGTAAGCCTCAAACTGGGCATGCCCTCTCTCACACACACACACACACACACACACACACAGCGAGGGGGACCTGTTGGTTCACCCATGACCCCCGAGAGGGGGCCTACCTAAGGGTTATCCGACGGGACCGCGGGGAGGTCAGGTCCACCACACTCACGGTTCAGGGCTCTGGCCCTTCGCCGTCCCTCAGAGTCTGGCTATTCCCATCATGTCACTGCCATTGGCTCCGCGCCGCGCTCTCACCGGCCGTCTTACCCCACGGATGCGTGCCCGTCCTGGGCGTCAGTCAACCATGGTGCTCCCACCTAAGTGTGGGAGCACCATGCGCCCCAGCCGTCCCCTTGGGCCCAGGAGAACCAGGCGCCCCAGGTGTCCCTGCGTGCCCAAACTTAAGCACTGTCCCGGGCCTCGCAAGTTCAATGAGCTGCCCCCGGCCTCCAGGCCGACCGGAGTACTGGCCCCCTAAACGGAAATCAGACTAAGTGTGAGCTCCAGGCCCTCCACTCCTCCCGGTTACCCCAAACTTAAGCACTGTCCCGGGCCTCGCACGTTCAAGGAGCTGCCCCTGGCCTCCAGGCCGACCGGAACACTGGCCCCATAAATGAAAATAAGACTAAGTGTGAGCTCCAGGCCCTCCACTCCTCCCGGTTACCCCAAACTTAAGCACTGTCCCGGGCCTCGCACGTTCAAGGAGCTGCCCCTGGCCTCCAGGCCGACCGGAACACTGGCCCCATAAATTAAAATAAGACTAAGTGTGAGCTCCAGGCCCTCCACTCCTCCCGGTTACCCCAAACTTAAGCACTGTCCCGGGCCTCGCATGTTCAAGGAGCTGCCCCTGGCCTCCAGGCCGACCGGAACACTGGCCCCATAAATGGAAATAAGACTAAGTGTGAGCTCCAGGCCCTCCACTCCTCCCGGTTACCCCAAACTTAAGCACTGTCCCGGGCCTCGCACGTTCAAGGAGCTGCCCCTGGCCTCCAGGCCGACCGGAACACTGGCCCCATAAATGAAAATAAGACTAAGTGTGAGCTCCAGGCCCTCCACTCCTCCCGGTTACCCCAAACTTAAGCACTGTCCCGGGCCTCGCACGTTCAAGGAGCTGCCCCCGGCCCCCAGCCGACCGGAGTACTGGCCCCCTAAATGGGAATCAAACACCCATGTATTTTAGGTGTCCGGCGTAAACTAGTTTTTCCCCACTACGTCTCGTGAGAGGACGGTCAACAGGAGCGGCCATACTACGACAGGATGGAATCCAGATGGTGGTGATAACCACCGCCTGTGGCACCATATTCCATACGCGGTTGACGTATGCTCCTGCTTGAACCAATCCTTACTCCGGCGTAAACTAGTTTGCCGGACAGTTCAACCCGTGGATTTAACCCGTGGATTTAATCTCGCGTGGATCCGGGCAACGGTGCCCCGGGACGTCCGGGGACCCACCCAGAGCCCGGTTCGAAGCATTTTCTGGCCACCTAAATGGAAATAAGACTAAGTGTTGAGCTCCAGGCCCTCCACTCGTCCTGGTGTGCCCAATCTTAAGCACTCTCCAGGGCCTCACAAGTTCAAGGAGCTGCCCCCGGCCTCCAGAGAGACCGGAGCACTGGCCCCCTTAATGAAAAATCAGACTACGGAGCCCCGGGACGTCCGGGGACCCAGAGCCTGGTTCTCAGCATTTTCGATGCATGAAGTGATTGAGGGAAAGCGCCCCCACAACGGGATGTACCCGGGGGTAGAAGCCCCGACTGGATCCGAGCAACGGTGCCCCCTTGGGGGCCAGTTGCGGGTAAGTTGTGGGTCTTCAGCAGAGCCTGGTTCTCAGCATTTTCGATGCAGGAAGTGATTGAGGGAAAGCGCCCCCAGAACGAGATGGACCCAGGGTAGAAGGCCCGCGTGGATCCGGGCAACGGTGCTCCCGTGGGACCCGATACGGAGCCCCGGGACGTCCGGGGACCCACCCAGAGCCCGGTTCGCAGCATTTTATGGCCCCCTAAATGGAAATAAGACTAAGTGTTGAGCTCCAGGCCCTCTACTCATCCCGGTGTGCCCAATCTTAAGCACTCTCCCGGGCCTCGCAAGTTCAAGGAGCTGCCCCCGGCCTCCAGAGAGACCGGAGCACTGGCTCCCTTAATGAAAAATCACACTACAGAGCCCCGGGACGTCCGGGGACCCAGAGCCTGGTTCTCAGCATTTTCGATGCATGAAGTGATTGAGGGAAAGCGCCCCCACAACGGGATGTACCCGGGGGTAGAAGGCCCGACTGGATCCGAGCAACGGTGCCCCCTTGGGGGCCAGTTGCGGGTAAGTTGTGGGTCTTCAGCAGAGCCTGGTTCTCAGCATTTTCGATGCAGGAAGTGATTGAGGGAAAGCGCCCCCAGAACGAGATGGACCCAGGGTAGAAGGCCCGAGTGGATCCGTGCAACGGTGCTCCCGTGGGACCCGATACGGTGCCCCGGGGACCCGATACGGTGCTCCCGTGGGAACCGATTAAGGGGCTAAGATTTTCTCAGGCATTTTCGAGACAGGACGCCGATTAGGAAAAGCTTACCCACCCCCAGATGGACCCAGGGTAGAAGGCCTGCGTGGATCCGGGCAACGGTGCTCCCGTGGGACCCTAACCCTAACCCTAACCCTAACCCTAACCCTAACCCTAACCCTAACCCTAACCCGATACGGTGCCCCGGGAACCCCTTTTGGCCAGGTTAAGAGTGTCTCAGGCATTTTCGAGACAGGAAGCCGATTAGGAAAAGCTTACCCACCCCCAGATGGACCCAGGGTAGAAGGCCTGCGTGGATCCATGCAACGGTGCTCCCGTGGGACCCGATGCGGAGCCCCGGGACGTCCGGGGACCCAGAGCCTGGTTCTCAGCATTTTCGATGCATGAAGTGATTGAGGGAAAGCGCCCCCACAACGGGATGTACCCGGGGGTAGAAGGCCCGACTGGATCCGAGCAACGGTGCCCCCTTGGGGGCCAGTTGCGGGTAAGTTGTGGGTCTTCAGCAGAGCCTGGTTCTCAGCATTTTCGATGCAGGAAGTGATTGAGGGAAAGCGCCCCCAGAACGAGATGGACCCAGGGTAGAAGGCCCGAGTGGATCCGTGCAACGGTGCTCCCGTGGGACCCGATACGGTGCCCCGGGGACCCGATACGGTGCTCCCGTGGGAACCGATTAAGAGGCTAAGATTTTCTCAGGCATTTTCGAGACAGGAAGCCGATTAGGAAAAGCTTACCCACCCCCAGATGGACCCAGGCTAGAAGGCCTGCGTGGATCCGGGCAACGGTGCTCCCGTGGGACCCTAACCCTAACCCTAACCCTAACCCTAACCCTAACCCTAACCCTAACCCTAACCCGATACGGTGCCCCGGGAACCCCTTTTGGCCAGGTTAAGAGTGTCTCAGGCATTTTCGAGACAGGAAGCCGATTAGGAAAAGCTTACCCACCCCCAGATGGACCCAGGGTAGAAGGCCTGCGTGGATCCATGCAACGGTGCTCCCGTGGGACCCGATGCGGAGCCCCGGGACGTCCGGGGACCCAGAGCCTGGTTCTCAGCATTTTCGATGCATGAAGTGATTGAGGGAAAGCGCCCCCACAACGGGATGTACCCGGGGGTAGAAGGCCCGACTGGATCCGAGCAACGGTGCCCCCTTGGGGGCCAGTTGCGGGTAAGTTGTGGGTCTTCAGCAGAGCCTGGTTCTCAGCATTTTCGATGCAGGAAGTGATTGAGGGAAAGCGCCCCCAGAACGAGATGGACCCAGGGTAGAAGGCCCGAGTGGATCCGTGCAACGGTGCTCCCGTGGGACCCGATACGGTGCCCCGGGGACCCGATACGGTGCTCCCGTGGGAACCGATTAAGAGGCTAAGATTTTCTCAGGCATTTTCGAGACAGGAAGCCGATTAGGAAAAGCTTACCCACCCCCAGATGGACCCAGGGTAGAAGGTCTGCGTGGATCCGGGCAACGGTGCTCCCGTGGGACCCGATACGGTGCCCCGGGGACCCCTTTTGGCCAGGTTAAGAGTGTCTCAGGCATTTTCGAGACAGGAAGCCGATTAGGAAAAGCTTACCCACCCCCAGATGGACCCAGGGTAGAAGGCCTGCGTGGATCCGGGCAACGGTGCTCCCGTGGGACCCGATACGGTGCCCCGGGAACCCCTTTTGGCCAGGTTAAGAGTGTCTCAGGCATTTTCGAGACAGGAAGCCGATTAGGAAAAGCTTACCCACCCCCAGATGGACCCAGGGTAGAAGGCCTGCGTGGATCCGGGCAACGGTGCTCCCGTGGGACCCGATGCGGAGCCCCGGGACATCCGGGGACCCAGAGCCTGGTTCTCAGCATTTTCGATGCATGAAGTGATTGAGGGAAAGCGCCCCCACAACGGGATGTACCCGGGGGTAGAAGGCCCGACTGGATCCGAGCAACGGTGCCCCCTTGGGGGCCAGTTGCGGGTAAGTTGTGGGTCTTCAGCAGAGCCTGGTTCTCAGCATTTTCGATGCAGGAAGTGATTGAGAGAAAGCGCCCCCAGAACGAGATGGACCCAGGGTAGAAGGCCCGCGTGGATCCGGGCAACGGTGCTCCCGTGGGACCCGATACGGTGCCCCGGGGACCCCGTTTGGCCAGGTTAAGAGTGTCTCAGGCAGTCCCGCCGCTGCCCCTCGCTCTGCTGCATTCATGCACACCCAAGTGGAGGTCAGGGGACCTTGGGGGACCAGGAGTGTACCCCCTCTAAACTAACCCCAGGTAGAGGCACTGTTTCTGGGCAACAATTGTATCTGTCTCTGTCCGTGGTGCTGAAATTTCATTAAATTCAATTAAATTAGAAAAAATAACCGGATCCACTCGGGCCTCACAGCTTGTGTGCTCCAGGAGACCACAAACATATTAACCATTGACAATTAGCATCAAAAAAGTATGCAAACAGCCACAGATACACACACACACACACGGAGGCTCAGCCAAAACAAGCGGTCGAATATATTCGTGTAGGCATCAAACTGGGGCTTGGGTGGTGGTGGAACGATGGAGCCTGACACAAGCTTGATTGCCAAAATAGCCACTCCCACGCCAGCCACCAAACACAACGTAAATACACGCGATCATTCGACCACCGGTTCGAGCCCCGGCTCCGCACATCAATACATTAAGAGAAACATTATCCGCACACACACCCAGGTGAGAGGCTCTCAAAGTGGGCAAGGGTGGACCAGTGTGAGGAGAGCTTTAATCGACTGTGAGAGACAGTCATGGTTACTCCTGCAGTTTATCCGCACTGCATGACAGCGCTATAACCATCTGAAACCAGGCATCTAGAGGGACGATTACTTACGAGATCAACTGTGCCGGGGTGCATTGACATTGAATGGCCACTGAGCACAGTGGCAACCAAAATATTCGACCATTTGTCTGTATAGCAATCCGTGTGTGTGTGTGGTTCCATGGCTGTTTGGGGACATTTTCCAGAATACAACCCACAGGTGAAATGTTGCAGGGAGACTGCCCCAGCCACCTAATGAGGCCAGAGTCAATCCATACAGTTTTTTAGACAGAATTTGACAATACACCGACCAACACACAGCTATGAAAATTTGTCGACCGCCATCTTCTGGTGGAACGCTGCAGCTTCACACAAAATGGCCAAAATACACAACACACAGACACAGCACACGCGCTAATCGAACCCCAGGTTCGAGCCCCAGCTATGGGTCAGCCATGTGGCATGTCTGCCCGAGTGCTGGTACCATTTCATTCTAACAAATTATGCCCGGCATGTGTGGCTGCATCGCCCCCCGACGGATCACACTTGGCCCGGGATAGCATTCACTGGCAACCAAATATATTCAGACATTTGTCTGTATAGCAATCCGTGTGTGTGTGTGTGGTTCCATGGCTGTTTGGGGACATTTTCCAGAATACAACCCACAGGTGAAATGTTGCAGGGAGACTGCCCCAGCCACCTAATGAGGCCAGAGTCAATCCATACAGTTTTTTAGACAGAATTTGACAATACACCGACCAACACACAGCTATGAAAATTCGTCGACCGCCATCTTCTGGTGGAACGCTGCAGCTTCACACAAAATGGCCAAAATACACAACACACAGACCCAGCACACGCGCTAATCGAACCCCAGGTTCGAGCCCCAGCTATGGGTCAGCCATGTGGCATGTCTGCACACACACCCCAACCTAACCCATGAGAGTACTGCTCATACATTCACATTTGACCCCCAAGAGTAAGCCTCAAACTGGGCATGCCATCTCACACACACACCCCAACCTAACCCATAAGAGTAGGCCTCAAACTGGGCATGCCATCTCACACACACACCCCAACCTAACCCATAAGAGTACTGCTCATACATTCACATTTGACCCCCAAGAGTAAGCCTCAAACTGGGCATGCCATCTCACACACACACCCCAACCTAACCCATAAGAGTAGGCCTCAAACTGGGCATGCCATCTCACACACACAACCCAACCTAACCCATAAGAGTACTGCTCATACATTCACATTTGACCCCCAAGAGTAAGCCTCAAACCGGGCATGGCCTCTCACACACACACCCCAACCTAACCCATAAGAGTAGGCCTCAAACTGGGCATGCCATCTCACACACACACCCCAACCTAACCCATAAGAGTACTGCTCATACATTCACATTTGACCCCCAAGAGTAAGCCTCAAACTGGGCATGCCATCTCACACACACACCCCAACCTAACCCATAAGAGTAGGCCTCAAACTGGGCATGCCATCTCACACACACACCCCAACCTAACCCATAAGAGTACTGCTCATACATTCACATTTGACCCCCAAGAGTAAGCCTCAAACTGGGCATGGCCTCTCACACACACACCCCAACCTAACCCATAAGAGTAGGCCTCAAACTGGGCATGCCATCTCACACACACACCCCAACCTAACCCATAAGAGTACTGCTCATACATTCACATTTGACCCCCAAGAGTAAGCCTCAAACTGGGCATGCCATCTCACACACACACCCCAACCTAACCCATAAGAGTAGGCCTCAAACTGGGCATGCCATCTCACACACACACCCCAACCTAACCCATAAGAGTACTGCTCATACATTCACATTTGACCCCCAAGAGTAAGCCTCAACTGGGCATGCCATCTCACACACACACCCCAACCTAACCCATAAGAGTAGGCCTCAAACTGGGCATGCCATCTCACACACACACCCCAACCTAACCCATAAGAGTACTGCTCATACATTCACATTTGACCCCCAAGAGTAAGCCTCAAACTGGGCATGGCCTCTCACACACACACCCCAACCTAACCCATAAGAGTAGGCCTCAAACTGGGCATGCCATCTCACACACACACCCCAACCTAACCCATAAGAGTACTGCTCATACATTCACATTTGACCCCCAAGAGTAAGCCTCAAACTGGGCATGCCATCTCACACACCCCAACCTAACCCATAAGAGTAGGCCTCAAACTGGGCATGCCATCTCACACACACACCCCAACCTAACCCATAAGAGTACTGCTCATACATTCACATTTGACCCCCAAGAGTAAGCCTCAAACTGGGCATGGCCTCTCACACACACACCCCAACCTAACCCATAAGAGTAGGCCTCAAACTGGGCATGCCATCTCACACACACACCCCAACCTAACCCATAAGAGTACTGCTCATACATTCACATTTGACCCCCAAGAGTAAGCCTCAAACTGGGCATGCCATCTCACACACACACCCCAACCTAACCCATAAGAGTAGGCCTCAAACTGGGCATGCCATCTCACACACACACCCCAACCTAACCCATAAGAGTACTGCTCATACATTCACATTTGACCCCCAAGAGTAAGCCTCAAACTGGGCATGCCATCTCACACACACACCCCAACCTAACCCATAAGAGTAGGCCTCAAACTGGGCATGCCATCTCACACACACACCCCAACCTAACCCATAAGAGTACTGCTCATACATTCACATTTGACCCCCAAGAGTAAGCCTCAAACTGGGCATGGCCTCTCACACACACACCCCAACCTAACCCATAAGAGTAGGCCTCAAACTGGGCATGCCATCTCACACACACACCCCAACCTAACCCATAAGAGTACTGCTCATACATTCACATTTGACCCCCAAGAGTAAGCCTCAAACTGGGCATGCCATCTCACACACACACCCCAACCTAACCCATAAGAGTAGGCCTCAAACTGGGCATGCCATCTCACACACACACCCCAACCTAACCCATAAGAGTACTGCTCATACATTCACATTTGACCCCCAAGAGTAAGCCTCAAACTGGGCATGGCCTCTCACACACACACCCCAACCTAACCCATAAGAGTAGGCCTCAAACTGGGCATGCCATCTCACACACACACCCCAACCTAACCCATAAGAGTACTGCTCATACATTCACATTTGACCCCCAAGAGTAAGCCTCAAACTGGGCATGCCATCTCACACACACACCCCAACCTAACCCATAAGAGTAGGCCTCAAACTGGGCATGCCATCTCACACACACACCCCAACCTAACCCATAAGAGTAGGCCTCAAACTGGGCATGCCATCTCACACACACACCCCAACCTAACCCATAAGAGTACTGCTCATACATTCACATTTGACCCCCAAGAGTAAGCCTCAAACTGGGCATGGCCTCTCACACACACACCCCAACCTAACCCATAAGAGTACTGCTCATACATTCACATTTTACCCCCAAGAGTAAGCCTCAAACTGGGCATGGCCTCTCACACACACACCCCAACACACCGACCACCACACAGCTATGAAAATTCGTCGACCGCCATCTTCTGGTGGAACGCTGCAGCCTGCATTACTGTTATGTTTAGGGGGTGTGTGTTTGTCAGAGGGTGTGCCCAGCTTGAAGCATGCCATGTCTTTTATTAACCAATCACCTGGGTGTGAATCTGACAATACGGAAGTCTCCATGGTGGTGAAAATGGTAAAAAAAGCGGAATACTCAGTTAAGTTTAGAGGAGAGATAGTGAAGCTATATCAGAACGGCAATGGTTATAAAACTATTTCTAAGCTGCTGACTGTTCCGAGGTCGACTATTAGGAGTATCATTGAAAAGTTCAATGCACATGGTACGGTCGAAAACTTGGCTGGACGTGGACGGAAAGCAAAGCTGACCCCGAGGGCCATACGATTCATCAAAAGGCTGGTGGTGAGGGAACCACGGCTTACTGCAAAAGATCTACAGCAAGCATTGGATGTCACCGATGTCCACGTTTCAGTCAGTACTGTGAGGCGGGTATTGTACAAATATGGATATCATGGTCGTACTGCACGAAAAACTCCTTTATTGACAAAGAAACACAAACTGTTGCGTCTGAAATACGCCAAGGACAATCTGATGAAGACACACAATTACTGGAGGTCTGTTTTATGGAGTGACGAGGCACAGGTCCAACTGTTTGGACCCATGAACTGTCGTTATGTGTGGCGTAAATGCAATACCGCCTTTGATGAAATCAACTGTTTGCCTAAAGTAAAACATGGTGGTGGCTCTGTGATGTTTTGGGCCTGCTTCTCTGCTTTTGGTACCGGCAATATAGCTAAAGTTAATGGCATTATGAACAGTATACAATATCAAGATATTCTTGCATGTAATGTGTTGCCCTCTCTTTCAAAACTCAACATGGGGGGGTGCTGGACATTCCAACAGGACAACGACCCAAAGCACACATCGAAATCGACCAGAGCTTGGTTCCAATCACGACAATGGACAGTTCTCCCCTGGCCAAGTCAAAGCCCAGATTTAAATCCGATTGAACATCTCTGGTGGGACTTAAAGAAAGCCATTCAAAGACACAGACCAACTAGCCTGGCGCAAATAGAGGGCATCGCGAGGCTTGAGTGGTCAAGAATTTCACAGGCCCGCTGTGCCATGCTTGTTAATGGATATCGTGCACGGTTAAATGCAGTGCTGAAGGCCAAGGGTTTTTGTACCAAGTATTGATAGATAGTATTATGGGTCTCATCCATGTGAACAAACATATCATGTTAATCTCCTGTGAAATAAACAATACAAACAAACCAAAAGAGTCCTTGTGTGTAATGTGTTTTTATATTCAACATGCATGGTACTGCTCATCCATTCACATTTTACCCCCAAGAGTAAGCCTCAAACTGGGCATGGCCTCTCACACACACACCCCAACCTAACCCATAAGAGTAGGCCTCAAACTGGGCATGGCCTCTCACACACACACCCCAACCTAACCCATGAGAGTACTGCTCATCCATTCACATTTTACCCCCAAGAGTAAGCCTCAAACTGGGCATGGCCTCTCACACACACACACACCCCAACCTAACCCATAAGAGTACTGCTCATACATTCACATTTTACCCCCAAGAGTAAGCCTCAAACTGGGCATGGCCTCTCACACACACACCCCAACCTAACCCATAAGAGTAGGCCTCAAACTGGGCATGGCCTCTCACACACACACCCCAACCTAACCCATAAGAGTAGGCCTCAAACTGGGCATGGCCTCTCACACACACACCCCAACCTAACCCATGAGAGTACTGCTCATCCATTCACATTTTACCCCCAAGAGTAAGCCTCAAACTGGGCATGGCCTCTCACACACACACACACCCCAACCTAACCCATAAGAGTACTGCTCATACATTCACATTTTACCCCCAAGAGTAAGCCTCAAACTGGGCATGGCCTCTCACACACACACACACCCCAACCTAACCCATAAGAGTACTGCTCATACATTCACATTTTACCCCCAAGAGTAAGCCTCAAACTGGGCATGCCATCTCACACACACACCCCAACCTAACCCATGAGAGTACTGCTCATCCATTCACATTTGACCCCCAAGAGTAAGCCTCAAACTGGGCATGGCCTCTCACACACACACACCCCAACCTAACCCATAAGAGTACTGCTCATACATTCACATTTTACCCCCAAGAGTAAGCCTCAAACTGGGCATGGCCTCTCACACACACACCCCAACCTAACCCATAAGAGTACTGCTCATACATTCACATTTTACCCCCAAGAGTAAGCCTCAAACTGGGCATGCCATCTCACACACACACCCCAACCTAACCCATGAGAGTACTGCTCATCCATTCACATTTTACCCCCAAGAGTAAGCCTCAAACTGGGCATGGCCTCTCACACACACACACACCCCAACCTAACCCATAAGAGTACTGCTCATACATTCACATTTTACCCCCAAGAGTAAGCCTCAAACTGGGCATGGCCTCTCACACACACACCCCAACCTAACCCATAAGAGTAGGCCTCAAACTGGGCATGGCCTCTCACACACACACCCCAACCTAACCCATAAGAGTAGGCCTCAAACTGGGCATGGCCTCTCACACACACACCCCAACCTAACCCATGAGAGTACTGCTCATCCATTCACATTTTACCCCCAAGAGTAAGCCTCAAACTGGGCATGGCCTCTCACACACACACACACCCCAACCTAACCCATAAGAGTACTGCTCATACATTCACATTTTACCCCCAAGAGTAAGCCTCAAACTGGGCATGGCCTCTCACACACACACACACCCCAACCTAACCCATAAGAGTACTGCTCATACATTCACATTTTACCCCCAAGAGTAAGCCTCAAACTGGGCATGCCATCTCACACACACACCCCAACCTAACCCATGAGAGTACTGCTCATCCATTCACATTTGACCCCCAAGAGTAAGCCTCAAACTGGGCATGGCCTCTCACACACACACACCCCAACCTAACCCATAAGAGTACTGCTCATACATTCACATTTTACCCCCAAGAGTAAGCCTCAAACTGGGCATGGCCTCTCACACACACACCCCAACCTAACCCATAAGAGTACTGCTCATACATTCACATTTTACCCCCAAGAGTAAGCCTCAAACTGGGCATGCCATCTCACACACACACCCCAACCTAACCCATGAGAGTACTGCTCATCCATTCACATTTTACCCCCAAGAGTAAGCCTCAAACTGGGCATGGCCTCTCACACACACACACACCCCAACCTAACCCATAAGAGTACTGCTCATACATTCACATTTTACCCCCAAGAGTAAGCCTCAAACTGGGCATGGCCTCTCACACACACACCCCAACCTAACCCATAAGAGTACTGCTCATACATTCACATTTTACCCCCAAGAGTAAGCCTCAAACTGGGCATGGCCTCTCACACACACACACCCCAACCTAACCCATAAGAGTACTGCTCATACATTCACATTTTACCCCCAAGAGTAAGCCTCAAACTGGGCATGCCATCTCACACACACACCCCAACCTAACCCATGAGAGTACTGCTCATCCATTCACATTTTACCCCCAAGAGTAAGCCTCAAACTGGGCATGCCCTCTCTCACACACACACACACACACACACACAGCGAGGGGGACCTGTTGGTTCACCGATGACCCCCGAGAGGGGGCCTACCTAAGGGTTATCCGACGGGACCGCGGGGAGGTCAGGTCCACCACACTCACGGTTCAGGGCTCTGGTCCTTCGCCGTCCCTCAGAGTCTGGCTATTCCCATCATGTCACTGCCATTGGCTCTGCGCCGCGCTCTCACCGGCCGTCTTACCCCACGGATGCGTGCCCGTCCTGGGCGTCGGTCAACCATGGTGCTCCCACCTAAGTGTGGGAGCACCATGCGCCCCAGCCGTCCCCTTGGGCCCAGGAGAACCAGGCGCCCCAGGTGTCCCTGCGTGCCCAAACTTAAGCACTGTCCCGGGCCTCGCAAGTTCAATGAGCTGCCCCCGGCCTCCAGGCCGACCGGAGTACTGGCCCCCTAAACGGAAATCAGACTAAGTGTGAGCTCCAGGCCCTCCACTCCTCCCGGTTACCCCAAACTTAAGCACTGTCCCGGGCCTCGCACGTTCAAGGAGCTGCCCCTGGCCTCCAGGCCGACCGGAACACTGGCCCCATAAATGAAAATAAGACTAAGTGTGAGCTCCAGGCCCTCCACTCCTCCCGGTTACCCCAAACTTAAGCACTGTCCCGGGCCTCGCACGTTCAAGGAGCTGCCCCTGGCCTCCAGGCCGACCGGAACACTGGCCCCATAAATGAAAATAAGACTAAGTGTGAGCTCCAGGCCCTCCACTCCTCCCGGTTACCCCAAACTTAAGCACTGTCCCGGGCCTTGCATGTTCAAGGAGCTGCCCCTGGCCTCCAGGCCGACCGGAACACTGGCCCCATAAATGGAAATAAGACTAAGTGTGAGCTCCAGGCCCTCCACTCCTCCCGGTTACCCCAAACTTAAGCACTGTCCCGGGCCTCGCACGTTCAAGGAGCTGCCCCTGGCCTCCAGGCCGACCGGAACACTGGCCCCATAAATGAAAATAAGACTAAGTGTGAGCTCCAGGCCCTCCACTCCTCCCGGTTACCCCAAACTTAAGCACTGTCCCGGGCCTCGCACGTTCAAGGAGCTGCCCCCGGCCCCCAGCCGACCGGAGTACTGGCCCCCTAAATGGGAATCAAACACCCATGTATTTTAGGTGTCCGGCGTAAACTAGTTTTTCCCCACTACGTCTCGTGAGAGGACGGTCAACAGGAGCGGCCATACTACGACAGGATGGAATCCAGATGGTGGTGATAACCACCGCCTGTGGCACCATATTCCATACGCGGTTGACGTATGCTCCTGCTTGAACCAATCCTTACTCCGGCGTAAACTAGTTTGCCGGACAGTTCAACCCGTGGATTTAACCCGTGGATTTAATCTCGCGTGGATCCGGGCAACGGTGCCCCGGGACGTCCGGGGACCCACCCAGAGCCCGGTTCGAAGCATTTTCTGGCCACCTAAATGGAAATAAGACTAAGTGTTGAGCTCCAGGCCCTCCACTCGTCCTGGTGTGCCCAATCTTAAGCACTCTCCAGGGCCTCACAAGTTCAAGGAGCTGCCCCCGGCCTCCAGAGAGACCGGAGCACTGGCCCCCTTAATGAAAAATCAGACTACGGAGCCCCGGGACGTCCGGGGACCCAGAGCCTGGTTCTCAGCATTTTCGATGCATGAAGTGATTGAGGGAAAGCGCCCCCACAACGGGATGTACCCGGGGGTAGAAGCCCCGACTGGATCCGAGCAACGGTGCCCCCTTGGGGGCCAGTTGCGGGTAAGTTGTGGGTCTTCAGCAGAGCCTGGTTCTCAGCATTTTCGATGCAGGAAGTGATTGAGGGAAAGCGCCCCCAGAACGAGATGGACCCAGGGTAGAAGGCCCGCGTGGATCCGGGCAACGGTGCTCCCGTGGGACCCGATACGGAGCCCCGGGACGTCCGGGGACCCACCCAGAGCCCGGTTCGCAGCATTTTATGGCCCCCTAAATGGAAATAAGACTAAGTGTTGAGCTCCAGGCCCTCTACTCATCCCGGTGTGCCCAATCTTAAGCACTCTCCCGGGCCTCGCAAGTTCAAGGAGCTGCCCCCGGCCTCCAGAGAGACCGGAGCACTGGCTCCCTTAATGAAAAATCACACTACAGAGCCCCGGGACGTCCGGGGACCCAGAGCCTGGTTCTCAGCATTTTCGATGCATGAAGTGATTGAGGGAAAGCGCCCCCACAACGGGATGTACACGGGGGTAGAAGGCCCGACTGGATCCGAGCAACGGTGCCCCCTTGGGGGCCAGTTGCAGGTAAGTTGTGGGTCTTCAGCAGAGCCTGGTTCTCAGCATTTTTGATGCAGGAAGTGATTGAGGGAAAGCGCCCCCAGAACGAGATGGACCCAGGGTAGAAGGCCCGAGTGGATCCGTGCAACGGTGCTCCCATGGGACCCAATACGGTGCCCCGGGGACCCGATACGGTGCTCCCGTGGGAACCGATTAAGAGGCTAAGATTTTCTCAGGCATTTTCGAGACAGGAAGCCGATTAGGAAAAGCTTACCCACCCCCAGATGGACCCAGGGTAGAAGGCCTGCGTGGATCCGGGCAACGGTGCTCCCGTGGGACCCGATACGGTGCCCCGGGGACCCCTTTTGGCCAGGTTAAGAGTGTCTCAGGCATTTTCGAGACAGGAAGCCGATTAGGAAAAGCTTACCCACCCCCAGATGGACCCAGGGTAGAAGGCCTGCGTGGATCCGGGCAACGGTGCTCCCGTGGGACCCGATACGGTGCCCCGGGAACCCCTTTTGGCCAGGTTAAGAGTGTCTCAGGCATTTTCGAGACAGGAAGCCGATTAGGAAAAGCTTACCCACCCCCAGATGGACCCAGGGTAGAAGGCCTGCGTGGATCCGGGCAACGGTGCTCCCGTGGGACCCGATGCGGAGCTCCGGGACGTCCGGGGACCCAGAGCCTGGTTCTCAGCATTTTCGATGCATGAAGTGATTGAGGGAAAGCGCCCCCACAACGGGATGTACCCGGGGGTAGAAGGCCCGACTGGATCCGAGCAACGGTGCCCCCTTGGGGGCCAGTTGCGGGTAAGTTGTGGGTCTTCAGCAGAGCCTGGTTCTCAGCATTTTCGATGCAGGAAGTGATTGAGGGAAAGCGCCCCCAGAACGAGATGGACCCAGGGTAGAAGGCCCGAGTGGATCCGTGCAACGGTGCTCCCATGGGACCCGATACGGTGCCCCGGGGACCCGATACGGTGCTCCCGTGGGAACCGATTAAGAGGCTAAGATTTTCTCAGGCATTTTCGAGACAGGAAGCCGATTAGGAAAAGCTTACCCACCCCCAGATGGACCCAGGGTAGAAGGCCTGCGTGGATCCGGGCAACGGTGCTCCCGTGGGACCCGATACGGTGCCCCGGGGACCCCTTTTGGCCAGGTTAAGAGTGTCTCAGGCATTTTCGAGACAGGAAGCCGATTAGGAAAAGCTTACCCACCCCCAGATGGACCCAGGGTAGAAGGCCTGCGTGGATCCGGGCAACGGTGCTCCCGTGGGACCCGATACGGTGCCCCGGGAACCCCTTTTGGCCAGGTTAAGAGTGTCTCAGGCATTTTCGAGACAGGAAGCCGATTAGGAAAAGCTTACCCACCCCCAGATGGACCCAGGGTAGAAGGCCTGCGTGGATCCGGGCAACGGTGCTCCCGTGGGACCCGATGCGGAGCTCCGGGACGTCCGGGGACCCAGAGCCTGGTTCTCAGCATTTTCGATGCATGAAGTGATTGAGGGAAAGCGCCCCCACAACGGGATGTACCCGGGGGTAGAAGGCCCGACTGGATCCGAGCAACGGTGCCCCCTTGGGGGCCAGTTGCGGGTAAGTTGTGGGTCTTCAGCAGAGCCTGGTTCTCAGCATTTTCGATGCAGGAAGTGATTGAGGGAAAGCGCCCCCAGAACGAGATGGACCCAGGGTAGAAGGCCCGAGTGGATCCGTGCAACGGTGCTCCCGTGGGACCCGATACGGTGCCCCGGGGACCCGATACGGTGCTCCCGTGGGAACCGATTAAGAGGCTAAGATTTTCTCAAGCATTTTCGAGACAGGAAGCCGATTAGGAAAAGCTTACCCACCCCCAGATGGACCCAGGGTAGAAGGCCTGCGTGGATCGGTGCAACGGTGCTCCCGTGGGACCCGATACGGTGCCCCGGGGACCCCTTTTGGCCAGGTTAAGAGTGTCTCAGGCATTTTCGAGACAGGAAGCCGATTAGGAAAAGCTTACCCAATCAATCAATCAATCAAATTTATTTATAAAGCACATTTCACATGACGCGTGTCAACCAAAGTGCTGTACAGAGGGTAAATACATAAATACATAAGATACATATAGACAACAATCACACTCCGTTTTATGGGAGGGCACACAGGCAAACACATAGAAAAACAGGGCATGAGTCAGTGAACGGGAAAGGCTAGTAGGTAGAAGTGGGTTTTGAGCCTCGATTTGAAGGCATCTATCGAGGGGGCGAGCCTAATGGAGGTGGGGATGCTGTTCCACAGTTCAGGGGCTGCGACAGCAAAGGCACGGCCCCCCCTGAGCTTGAGGTTAGACCTCCGGACTGTCAGGAGCCTCTGATCGGCTGACCTGAGGGACCTGGTGTTGGAATAGGGGGATAGGAGGTCTGAGATGTAGGAGGGTGTGTGACCATTAAGGGCTTTAAAAACAAATAGGAGAACCTTAAAATCTATCCTGTAGCGTACTGGGAGCCAATGAAGGGAGGCAAGGACAGGGGTGATGTGGTCTCTCTTGCGGGTTCCGGTCAACAGTCTGGCAGCAGCGTTTTGTACCAGTTGTAAGCGGGACAGGGAAGACTGGTTAATGCCTATATAGAGGGAGTTGCAGTAGTCTAATCTAGATGAAATGAAGGCGTGAATGACTCTCTGAAGGTCTGCAGGGGAGAGAAGGGCTTTGAGTTTGGCAATGGTGCGTAGTTGGAAAAAACATGCCTTTACCACTGAGTTTACTTGTCTGTCAAATTTAAATTGTGGATCAAAAATGACACCTAGGTTCTTGACATACGGCTTGACCAGGGAGGACAGGTTGCCAAGGCTGTTGGTAAGGGTGGTGACAGCGTCTGGGGGACCAAAGAGGATTATTTCGGATTTGTTTTGATTTAGTTGTAGAGAGTTTTGTGCCATCCAACATTTAACATCATCCAGGCAGGATATGAGACTGTTAAGTAGAGACTGGTTGTTGGGTTTCAGGGAAACATAAAGCTGTGTGTCGTCAGCATAACAGTGAAAAGAGATGTTGTGCTTCTGAATGATTGGACCAAGGGGTAGCATGTAAAGGGAGAACAGGATCGGGCCAAGGATGGACCCTTGTGGGACCCCACAGGAGAGGGAGGTTGAGGGGGAGGAGCAGTTGGCGATGTTGACAGCAAAGCTTCTATTTGTGAGATAGGAGGAAAACCATGCTAATGCAGTGTCACTGACACCAACCCCATGTTGGAGACGATCTAATAAAATGGTGTGATCAACAGTGTCGAAGGCTGCACTGAGGTCAAGCAGCATTAAAATAGAGCAGTCACGGTTGTCAGCGGCGAGGAGTAGGTCATTTGACACTTTAAGGAGGGCTGATTCTGTGCTATGGCCAGTCCTGAACCCTGACTGAAATGTCTCCAGGATGCTGTTCTGGTGCAGGTAGGGAGACAATTGGCACAGAACAACCTTTTCAAGTATTTTTGACAGAAAAGGAAGCTTGGAAATGGGCCTGTAATTACTGTGCAGGGTGGGGTCAAGGTTTGGTTTTTTCAATAGGGGCTGGACTACTGCATGTTTAAAGCAGGATGGAACAGTACCAGTTGCCAGGGAGCTGTTAATAATGGAGAGGATGCTGGGACCGGTTGTGTGAAAAACCTGTTTCAGGAGAGCAGTGGGAACAGTGTCAAGGGGGCAGGTTGCAGGTTTCATAGAGGAAACTATCTCTGTGAGGGTGAGTAGACTGATGGGCTGAAAGCAGGTCAGTGTAGATGAGCAGACCAGAGGGACAGCTACATTACGTGTGGGGGGTGAGATGTTCCTTCTGATATTTTCAACTTTGGTGGTGAAAAAATTTGAGAATTCCTCACACTTAGCTGGGGACACATCCAGGCAGGTGCTGGGGGGGGGGCTAATGAGAGAGTTGATGGTAGTGAACAGGGTCCTGGGGTTGTGGGAATTGTTGATGAGGTCAGAAAAATATGTGATTCTCGCCGCTTTAACCGCTAGCTGGTAGTTAATGCGACTGTCCCTAAGCATTTCAAGTGAAACTTGAAGTTTGTCACGTTTCCACTTCCGCTCTGCCTTCCTATACTCTTTTCTCTGGGCTCTGGTGTTATCATTGAGCCAGGGCTGCCCTTTAGGCTTAGGTTTTTTCTGTCTAAGGGGGGCTACAGAGTCTAGAGTGGAGAGGCAGGTGGTGTTGAAAAGGGATGTAAGCTCTTCAGTGCTAAGATGGGAGGGAGAGGCTTCAATAGTGCAGGTGTTAGGGGCAGCTATGAAGGCAGTGGAGAACTTACTGGCAGTCGAGGGGTTAATGTTGCGAGAGAGACGTGCAGGGGGAAGGGGTTTGGGTGTGGGGAGTAACAGAGATAAGGTAAACATAACAGCAAGATGATCAGATGAGCATGCATTTGTTGTGATTAAACCGGACACTGGAAAACCAGATGTTAACACTAGATCTAGTGTATGGCCCAACCTGTGGGTAGAGTCAGTGACGAGCTGGGAGAGACCAAACGAGTCAATCAGATGTAAAAAGTCTGACACCATAGGCTTGGAAGGGCAGCATACATGAATGTTAAAGTCTCCAAGGATCAAAACTTTGTCATGCTTTGACATAATAGTAGAGATAAAATCCGAAAATTGTAAAATAAAGTTCTTACTACTTGGCGGTCGATACACAAGAACAATTAGGAGGGGAGAGTCCAAGTCTAGCATAATCAACTGTACCTCGAAGCTGGAGAAATTGTCACAGTTGAGAGCGCGGCAGTTGAAGGTTTTTTTTTTTTTTTTTTTTTTTTTTTTTTTTTTTAAACAGCACGGCCAGACCTCCTCCTCGTCCGGAGGATCTGGGTGCGCTGAAGAAATTGCAGTCATTGGGGCATAATTCAACGAGAGGCGCAAACTCGCCAACGGTTAGCCAGGTTTCAGTTAGCAGTAGGAAGTCCAGTCCGTTTTTGATCACAAAGTCATTTAAGACGAATGTTTTGTTGGAGATGTGATTCGCGTTGATCAGAGCCATTTTCACTTCAACTGGGTCGGGGGCAGCAGTGATGGTATGATCCGATGACGGGGGTATCCACACCAGCGGGCGGAGGTTGTCAGAGACTACCCCCCCGCGTTTCGCGCGCGGCCTGGGGGGAATCCCCGCCATCGGCAGCCCATCCAGGTTTACGTTAAGTGTAATCGCGCGAAGTGAGATGTATCTCGGCTCCAGGGAACGTCTGTGGATGTAGTAAGAGCGCTGATCGGGTCCATCGTCGTAGAGCTGGAGGAGATGGCTCGGTGGAGAAGGAGAACGGGAACCGGCAAGGCTTCTCAGCTTAACCGAGTTACCTGCACGTTTACCCCGCCTTCTGAATCGCTTCCTCCGGTAACAGGGGCAGCGCGGAGCCCATACTCCCTCAGGAAGACGTGAGAACAGGCAGCGGTGAGTATTCCCGCCATTGGCGTCCGGGGTGCATATAGAGGGTCGAATGTTCAGTAGAGTTTGCCGATCATAGACGATAATGCCGTGTACAACACACACATACGACGGTACAAACAGAGCGAGGACAAACGAACAAATTAGGAGCAACAGCAAGCGATGACAAGCAGCCAACAACACTGGCGCGGCCATTTTGGAATGCTTGGAATGTGACAGCGTGAGAACTCCCAGCGTGAGCTGACCCACCCCCAGATGGACCCAGGGTAGAAGGCCTGCGTGGATCCGGGCAACGTTGCTCCCGTGGGACCCGATACGGTGCCCCGGGAACCCCTTTTGGCCAGGTTAAGAGTGTCTCAGGCATTTTCGAGACAGGAAGCCGATTAGGAAAAGCTTACCCACCCCCAGATGGACCCAGGGTAGAAGGCCTGCGTGGATCCGGGCAACGGTGCTCCCGTGGGACCCGATGCGGAGCCCCGGGACGTCCGGGGACCCAGAGCCTGGTTCTCAGCATTTTCGATGCATGAAGTGATTGAGGGAAAGCGCCCCCACAACGGGATGTACCCGGGGGTAGAAGGCCCGACTGGATCCGAGCAACGGTGCCCCCTTGGGGGCCAGTTGCGGGTAAGTTGTGGGTCTTCAGCAGAGCCTGGTTCTCAGCATTTTCGATGCAGGAAGTGATTGAGGGAAAGCGCCCCCAGAACGAGATGGACCCAGGGTAGAAGGCCCGAGTGGATCCGTGCAACGGTGCTCCCGTGGGACCCGATACGGTGCCCCGGGGACCCGATACGGTGCTCCCGTGGGAACCGATTAAGAGGCTAAGATTTTCTCAGGCATTTTCGAGACAGGAAGCCGATTAGGAAAAGCTTACCCACCCCCAGATGGACCCAGGGTAGAAGGCCTGCGTGGATCCGGGCAACGGTGCTCCCGTGGGACCCGATACGGTGCCCCGGGGACCCCTTTTGGCCAGGTTAAGAGTGTCTCAGGCATTTTCGAGACAGGAAGCCGATTAGGAAAAGCTTACCCACCCCCAGATGGACCCAGGGTAGAAGGCCTGCGTGGATCCGGGCAACGGTGCTCCCGTGGGACCCGATACGGTGCCCCGGGAACCCCTTTTGGCCAGGTTAAGAGTGTCTCAGGCATTTTCGAGACAGGAAGCCGATTAGGAAAAGCTTACCCACCCCCAGATGGACCCAGGGTAGAAGGCCTGCGTGGATCCGGGCAACGGTGCTCCCGTGGGACCCGATGCGGAGCCCCGGGACGTCCGGGGACCCAGAGCCTGGTTCTCAGCATTTTCGATGCATGAAGTGATTGAGGGAAAGCGCCCCCACAACGGGATGTACCCGGGGGTAGAAGGCCCGACTGGATCCGAGCAACGGTGCCCCCTTGGGGGCCAGTTGCGGGTAAGTTGTGGGTCTTCAGCAGAGCCTGGTTCTCAGCATTTTCGATGCAGGAAGTGATTGAGGGAAAGCGCCCCCAGAACGAGATGGACCCAGGGTAGAAGGCCCGAGTGGATCCGTGCAACGGTGCTCCCGTGGGACCCGATACGGTGCCCCGGGGACCCGATACGGTGCTCCCGTGGGAACCGATTAAGAGGCTAAGATTTTCTCAGGCATTTTCGAGACAGGACGCCGATTAGGAAAAGCTTACCCACCCCCAGATGGACCCAGGGTAGAAGGCCTGCGTGGATCCGGGAAACGGTGCTCCCGTGGGACCCTAACCCTAACCCTAACCCTAACCCTAACCCTAACCCTAACCCTAACCCTAACCCGATACGGTGCCCCGGGAACCCCTTTTGGCCAGGTTAAGAGTGTCTCAGGCATTTTCGAGACAGGAAGCCGATTAGGAAAAGCTTACCCACCCCCAGATGGACCCAGGGTAGAAGGCCTGCGTGGATCCGTGCAACGGTGCTCCCGTGGGACCCGATGCGGAGCCCCGGGACGTCCGGGGACCCAGAGCCTGGTTCTCAGCATTTTCGATGCATGAAGTGATTGAGGGAAAGCGCCCCCACAACGGGATGTACCCGGGGGTAGAAGGCCCGACTGGATCCGAGCAACGGTGCCCCCTTGGGGGCCAGTTGCGGGTAAGTTGTGGGTCTTCAGCAGAGCCTGGTTCTCAGCATTTTCGATGCAGGAAGTGATTGAGGGAAAGCGCCCCCAGAACGAGATGGACCCAGGGTAGAAGGCCCGAGTGGATCCGTGCAACGGTGCTCCCGTGGGACCCGATACGGTGCCCCGGGGACCCGATACGGTGCTCCCGTGGGAACCGATTAAGAGGCTAAGATTTTCTCAGGCATTTTCGAGACAGGACGCCGATTAGGAAAAGCTTACCCACCCCCAGATGGACCCAGGCTAGAAGGCCTGCGTGGATCCGGGCAACGGTGCTCCCGTGGGACCCTAACCCTAACCCTAACCCTAACCCTAACCCTAACCCTAACCCGATACGGTGCCCCGGGAACCCCTTTTGGCCAGGTTAAGAGTGTCTCAGGCATTTTCGAGACAGGAAGCCGATTAGGAAAAGCTTACCCACCCCCAGATGGACCCAGGGTAGAAGGCCTGCGTGGATCCGGGCAACGGTGCTCCCGTGGGACCCTAACCCTAACCCTAACCCTAACCCTAACCCTAACCCTAACCCTAACCCTAACCCTAACCCTAACCCGATACGGTGCCCCGGGAACCCCTTTTGGCCAGGTTAAGAGTGTCTCAGGCATTTTCGAGACAGGAAGCCGATTAGGAAAAGCTTACCCACCCCCAGATGGACCCAGGGTAGAAGGCCTGCGTGGATCCGGGCAACGGTGCTCCCGTGGGACCCGATACGGTGCCCCGGGAACCCCTTTTGGCCAGGTTAAGAGTGTCTCAGGCATTTTCGAGACAGGAAGCCGATTAGGAAAAGCTTACCCACCCCCAGATGGACCCAGGGTAGAAGGCCTGCGTGGATCCGGGCAACGGTGCTCCCGTGGGACCCGATGCGGAGCTCCGGGACGTCCGGGGACCCAGAGCCTGGTTCTCAGCATTTTCGATGCATGAAGTGATTGAGGGAAAGCGCCCCCACAACGGGATGTACCCGGGGGTAGAAGGCCCGACTGGATCCGAGCAACGGTGCCCCCTTGGGGGCCAGTTGCGGGTAAGTTGTGGGTCTTCAGCAGAGCCTGGTTCTCAGCATTTTCGATGCAGGAAGTGATTGAGGGAAAGCGCCCCCAGAACGAGATGGACCCAGGGTAGAAGGCCCGAGTGGATCCGTGCAACGGTGCTCCCGTGGGACCCGATACGGTGCCCCGGGGACCCGATACGGTGCTCCCGTGGGAACCGATTAAGAGGCTAAGATTTTCTCAAGCATTTTCGAGACAGGAAGCCGATTAGGAAAAGCTTACCCACCCCCAGATGGACCCAGGGTAGAAGGCCTGCGTGGATCGGTGCAACGGTGCTCCCGTGGGACCCGATACGGTGCCCCGGGGACCCCTTTTGGCCAGGTTAAGAGTGTCTCAGGCATTTTCGAGACAGGAAGCCGATTAGGAAAAGCTTACCCACCCCCAGATGGACCCAGGGTAGAAGGCCTGCGTGGATCCGGGCAACGTTGCTCCCGTGGGACCCGATACGGTGCCCCGGGAACCCCTTTTGGCCAGGTTAAGAGTGTCTCAGGCATTTTCGAGACAGGAAGCCGATTAGGAAAAGCTTACCCACCCCCAGATGGACCCAGGGTAGAAGGCCTGCGTGGATCCGGGCAACGGTGCTCCCGTGGGACCCGATGCGGAGCCCCGGGACGTCCGGGGACCCAGAGCCTGGTTCTCAGCATTTTCGATGCATGAAGTGATTGAGGGAAAGCGCCCCCACAACGGGATGTACCCGGGGGTAGAAGGCCCGACTGGATCCGAGCAACGGTGCCCCCTTGGGGGCCAGTTGCGGGTAAGTTGTGGGTCTTCAGCAGAGCCTGGTTCTCAGCATTTTCGATGCAGGAAGTGATTGAGGGAAAGCGCCCCCAGAACGAGATGGACCCAGGGTAGAAGGCCCGAGTGGATCCGTGCAACGGTGCTCCCGTGGGACCCGATACGGTGCCCCGGGGACCCGATACGGTGCTCCCGTGGGAACCGATTAAGAGGCTAAGATTTTCTCAGGCATTTTCGAGACAGGAAGCCGATTAGGAAAAGCTTACCCACCCCCAGATGGACCCAGGGTAGAAGGCCTGCGTGGATCCGGGCAACGGTGCTCCCGTGGGACCCGATACGGTGCCCCGGGGACCCCTTTTGGCCAGGTTAAGAGTGTCTCAGGCATTTTCGAGACAGGAAGCCGATTAGGAAAAGCTTACCCACCCCCAGATGGACCCAGGGTAGAAGGCCTGCGTGGATCCGGGCAACGGTGCTCCCGTGGGACCCGATACGGTGCCCCGGGAACCCCTTTTGGCCAGGTTAAGAGTGTCTCAGGCATTTTCGAGACAGGAAGCCGATTAGGAAAAGCTTACCCACCCCCAGATGGACCCAGAGTAGAAGGCCTGCGTGGATCCGGGCAACGGTGCTCCCGTGGGACCCGATGCGGAGCCCCGGGACGTCCGGGGACCCAGAGCCTGGTTCTCAGCATTTTCGATGCATGAAGTGATTGAGGGAAAGCGCCCCCACAACGGGATGTACCCGGGGGTAGAAGGCCCGACTGGATCCGAGCAACGGTGCCCCCTTGGGGGCCAGTTGCGGGTAAGTTGTGGGTCTTCAGCAGAGCCTGGTTCTCAGCATTTTCGATGCAGGAAGTGATTGAGGGAAAGCGCCCCCAGAACGAGATGGACCCAGGGTAGAAGGCCCGAGTGGATCCGTGCAACGGTGCTCCCGTGGGACCCGATACGGTGCCCCGGGGACCCGATACGGTGCTCCCGTGGGAACCGATTAAGAGGCTAAGATTTTCTCAGGCATTTTCGAGACAGGACGCCGATTAGGAAAAGCTTACCCACCCCCAGATGGACCCAGGGTAGAAGGCCTGCGTGGATCCGGGAAACGGTGCTCCCGTGGGACCCTAACCCTAACCCTAACCCTAACCCTAACCCTAACCCTAACCCTAACCCTAACCCGATACGGTGCCCCGGGAACCCCTTTTGGCCAGGTTAAGAGTGTCTCAGGCATTTTCGAGACAGGAAGCCGATTAGGAAAAGCTTACCCACCCCCAGATGGACCCAGGGTAGAAGGCCTGCGTGGATCCGTGCAACGGTGCTCCCGTGGGACCCGATGCGGAGCCCCGGGACGTCCGGGGACCCAGAGCCTGGTTCTCAGCATTTTCGATGCATGAAGTGATTGAGGGAAAGCGCCCCCACAACGGGATGTACCCGGGGGTAGAAGGCCCGACTGGATCCGAGCAACGGTGCCCCCTTGGGGGCCAGTTGCGGGTAAGTTGTGGGTCTTCAGCAGAGCCTGGTTCTCAGCATTTTCGATGCAGGAAGTGATTGAGGGAAAGCGCCCCCAGAACGAGATGGACCCAGGGTAGAAGGCCCGAGTGGATCCGTGCAACGGTGCTCCCGTGGGACCCGATACGGTGCCCCGGGGACCCGATACGGTGCTCCCGTGGGAACCGATTAAGAGGCTAAGATTTTCTCAGGCATTTTCGAGACAGGACGCCGATTAGGAAAAGCTTACCCACCCCCAGATGGACCCAGGCTAGAAGGCCTGCGTGGATCCGGGCAACGGTGCTCCCGTGGGACCCTAACCCTAACCCTAACCCTAACCCTAACCCTAACCCTAACCCTAACCCTAACCCTAACCCGATACGGTGCCCCGGGAACCCCTTTTGGCCAGGTTAAGAGTGTCTCAGGCATTTTCGAGACAGGAAGCCGATTAGGAAAAGCTTACCCACCCCCAGATGGACCCAGGGTAGAAGGCCTGCGTGGATCCGGGCAACGGTGCTCCCGTGGGACCCGATGCGGAGCCCCGGGACGTCCGGGGACCCAGAGCCTGGTTCTCAGCATTTTCGATGCATGAAGTGATTGAGGGAAAGCGCCCCCACAACGGGATGTACCCGGGGGTAGAAGGCCCGACTGGATCCGAGCAACGGTGCCCCCTTGGGGGCCAGTTGCGGGTAAGTTGTGGGTCTTCAGCAGAGCCTGGTTCTCAGCATTTTCGATGCAGGAAGTGATTGAGGGAAAGCGCCCCCAGAACGAGATGGACCCAGGGTAGAAGGCCCGAGTGGATCCGTGCAACGGTGCTCCCGTGGGACCCGATACGGTGCCCCGGGAACCCGATACGGTGCTCCCGTGGGAACCGATTAAGAGGCTAAGATTTTCTCAGGCATTTTCGAGACAGGACGCCGATTAGGAAAAGCTTACCCACCCCCAGATGGACCCAGGGTAGAAGGCCTGCGTGGATCCGGGCAACGGTGCTCCCGTGGGACCCTAACCCTAACCCTAACCCTAACCCTAACCCTAACCCTAACCCTAACCCTAACCCTAACCCTAACCCTAACCCTAACCCTAACCCTAACCCTAACCCTAACCTAACCCTAACCCTAACCCTAACCCTAATCCGGGCAACGGTGCTCCCGTGGGACCCTAACCCTAACCCTAACCCTAACCCTAACCCTAACCCTAACCCTAACCCTAACCCTAACCCTAACCCGATACGGTGCCCCGGGAACCCCTTTTGGCCAGGTTAAGAGTGTCTCAGGCATTTTCGAGACAGGAAGCCGATTAGGAAAAGCTTACCCACCCCCAGATGGACCCAGGGTAGAAGGCCTGCGTGGATCCGGGCAACGGTGCTCCCGTGGGACCCGATGCGGAGCCCCGGGACGTCCGGGGACCCAGAGCCTGGTTCTCTGCATTTTCGATGCATGAAGTGATTGAGGGAAAGCGCCCCCACAACGGGATGTACCCGGGGGTAGAAGGCCCGACTGGATCCGAGCAACGGTGCCCCCTTGGGGGCCAGTTGCGGGTAAGTTGTGGGTCTTCAGCAGAGCCTGGTTCTCAGCATTTTCGATGCAGGAAGTGATTGAGGGAAAGCGCCCCCAGAACGAGGTGGACCCAGGGTAGAAGGCCCGAGTGGATCCGTGCAACGGTGCTCCCGTGGGACCCGATATGGTGCCCCGGGGACCCGATACGGTGCTCCCGTGGGAACCGATTAAGAGGCTAAGATTTTCTCAGGCATTTTCGAGACAGGAAGCCGATTAGGAAAAGCTTACCCACCCCCAGATGGACCCAGGGTAGAAGGCCTGCGTGGATCCGGGCAACGGTGCTCCCGTGGGACCCGATACGGTGCCCCGGGGACCCCTTTTGGCCAGGTTAAGAGTGTCTCAGGCATTTTCGAGACAGGAAGCCGATTAGGAAAAGCTTACCCACCCCCAGATGGACCCAGGGTAGAAGGCCTGCGTGGATCCGGGCAACGGTGCTCCCGTGGGACCCGATACGGTGCCCCGGGAACCCCTTTTGGCCAGGTTAAGAGTGTCTCAGGCATTTTCGAGACAGGAAGCCGATTAGGAAAAGCTTACCCACCCCCAGATGGACCCAGGGTAGAAGGCCTGCGTGGATCCGGGCAGCCTGTACGTTAATGCCAAGCAAGCAGTGCAAAAATGCTTCCGCATTCGTCACCGCACGCTAGTGCGGTAAAGCGCCCTTCTTTTCAGACGTGCGTGCACCGGCGGCGGCGTGCTCGCTCAGGTGCGTGCGTGCGCCGGCGTGCTCGCGCGAGGTGCCCGCGCATGCGACACGAGCGGAGCTCAATATATATAAGTCACCGCCCCTAAATTCAGTATCTAGCAATAGCTCAATTGGCAAGGACACATGGCTGTGGATCCTATGGCTTGTTTGCTGGCGAGTTCGAATCCCATCGAAAATATTTTTTAACGTGATTTTTTTTTAACGTGTATTCTTTCGCCGATTAAGGTTAGGCATTGTTTCGGAGTTGGTTAAGGTTAGAACGGTTAAGTTTAGGCGCTGTTAAGGAGCTGGTTAAGGTTAGAGTTTGTCAAAGAGAATGGCAATATAATTTCTATGGTTAAGGTTAGGCATGGTTTCGGAGTTGGTTAAGGTTAGAACGGTTAAGTTTAGGCGTTGTTAAGGAGCTGGTTAAGGTTAGAGTTTGTCAAAGAGAATGGCAATAGACAGCCTATTTCCGCACGACCTGGGCGCTGGGCGGCGGAAAATGAAAGGCGCATTACTGCATGCCACTACGGTAAGTTTTTGCACTGCTTGCTTGGCATAAAGCTACACGCATCCGGGCAACGGTGCTCCCGTGGGACCCGATGCGGAGCCCCGGGACGTCCGGGGACCCAGAGCCTGGTTCTCAGCATTTTCGATGCATGAAGTGATTGAGGGAAAGCGCCCCCACAACGGGATGTACCCGGGGGTAGAAGGCCCGACTGGATCCGAGCAACGGTGCCCCCTTGGGGGCCAGTTGCGGGTAAGTTGTGGGTCTTCAGCAGAGCCTGGTTCTCAGCATTTTCGATGCAGGAAGTGATTGAGGGAAAGCGCCCCCAGAACGAGATGGACCCAGGGTAGAAGGCCCGAGTGGATCCGTGCAACGGTGCTCCCGTGGGACCCGATACGGTGCCCCGGGGACCCGATACGGTGCTCCCGTGGGAACCGATTAAGAGGCTAAGATTTTCTCAGGCATTTTCGAGACAGGACGCCGATTAGGAAAAGCTTACCCACCCCCAGATGGACCCAGGCTAGAAGGCCTGCGTGGATCCGGGCAACGGTGCTCCCGTGGGACCCTAACCCTAACCCTAACCCTAACCCTAACCCTAACCCTAACCCTAACCCTAACCCTAACCCGATACGGTGCCCCGGGAACCCCTTTTGGCCAGGTTAAGAGTGTCTCAGGCATTTTCGAGACAGGAAGCCGATTAGGAAAAGCTTACCCACCCCCAGATGGACCCAGGGTAGAAGGCCTGCGTGGATCCGGGCAACGGTGCTCCCGTGGGACCCGATGCGGAGCCCCGGGACGTCCGGGGACCCAGAGCCTGGTTCTCAGCATTTTCGATGCATGAAGTGATTGAGGGAAAGCGCCCCCACAACGGGATGTACCCGGGGGTAGAAGGCCCGACTGGATCCGAGCAACGGTGCCCCCTTGGGGGCCAGTTGCGGGTAAGTTGTGGGTCTTCAGCAGAGCCTGGTTCTCAGCATTTTCGATGCAGGAAGTGATTGAGGGAAAGCGCCCCCAGAACGAGATGGACCCAGGGTAGAAGGCCCGAGTGGATCCGTGCAACGGTGCTCCCGTGGGACCCGATACGGTGCCCCGGGAACCCGATACGGTGCTCCCGTGGGAACCGATTAAGAGGCTAAGATTTTCTCAGGCATTTTCGAGACAGGACGCCGATTAGGAAAAGCTTACCCACCCCCAGATGGACCCAGGGTAGAAGGCCTGCGTGGATCCGGGCAACGGTGCTCCCGTGGGACCCTAACCCTAACCCTAACCCTAACCCTAACCCTAACCCTAACCCTAACCCTAACCCTAACCCTAACCCTAACCCTAACCCTAACCCTAACCCTAACCTAACCCTAACCCTAACCCTAACCCTAATCCGGGCAACGGTGCTCCCGTGGGACCCTAACCCTAACCCTAACCCTAACCCTAACCCTAACCCTAACCCTAACCCTAACCCTAACCCGATACGGTGCCCCGGGAACCCCTTTTGGCCAGGTTAAGAGTGTCTCAGGCATTTTCGAGACAGGAAGCCGATTAGGAAAAGCTTACCCACCCCCAGATGGACCCAGGGTAGAAGGCCTGCGTGGATCCGGGCAACGGTGCTCCCGTGGGACCCGATGCGGAGCCCCGGGACGTCCGGGGACCCAGAGCCTGGTTCTCTGCATTTTCGATGCATGAAGTGATTGAGGGAAAGCGCCCCCACAACGGGATGTACCCGGGGGTAGAAGGCCCGACTGGATCCGAGCAACGGTGCCCCCTTGGGGGCCAGTTGCGGGTAAGTTGTGGGTCTTCAGCAGAGCCTGGTTCTCAGCATTTTCGATGCAGGAAGTGATTGAGGGAAAGCGCCCCCAGAACGAGGTGGACCCAGGGTAGAAGGCCCGAGTGGATCCGTGCAACGGTGCTCCCGTGGGACCCGATATGGTGCCCCGGGGACCCGATACGGTGCTCCCGTGGGAACCGATTAAGAGGCTAAGATTTTCTCAGGCATTTTCGAGACAGGAAGCCGATTAGGAAAAGCTTACCCACCCCCAGATGGACCCAGGGTAGAAGGCCTGCGTGGATCCGGGCAACGGTGCTCCCGTGGGACCCGATACGGTGCCCCGGGGACCCCTTTTGGCCAGGTTAAGAGTGTCTCAGGCATTTTCGAGACAGGAAGCCGATTAGGAAAAGCTTACCCACCCCCAGATGGACCCAGGGTAGAAGGCCTGCGTGGATCCGGGCAACGGTGCTCCCGTGGGACCCGATACGGTGCCCCGGGAACCCCTTTTGGCCAGGTTAAGAGTGTCTCAGGCATTTTCGAGACAGGAAGCCGATTAGGAAAAGCTTACCCACCCCCAGATGGACCCAGGGTAGAAGGCCTGCGTGGATCCGGGCAGCCTGTACGTTAATGCCAAGCAAGCAGTGCAAAAATGCTTCCGCATTCGTCACCGCACGCTAGTGCGGTAAAGCGCCCTTCTTTTCAGACGTGCGTGCACCGGCGGCGGCGTGCTCGCTCAGGTGCGTGCGTGCGCCGGCGTGCTCGCGCGAGGTGCCCGCGCATGCGACACGAGCGGAGCTCAATATATATAAGTCACCGCCCCTAAATTCAGTATCTAGCAATAGCTCAATTGGCAAGGACACATGGCTGTGGATCCTATGGCTTGTTTGCTGGCGAGTTCGAATCCCATCGAAAATATTTTTTAACGTGATTTTTTTTTAACGTGTATTCTTTCGCCGATTAAGGTTAGGCATTGTTTCGGAGTTGGTTAAGGTTAGAACGGTTAAGTTTAGGCGCTGTTAAGGAGCTGGTTAAGGTTAGAGTTTGTCAAAGAGAATGGCAATATAATTTCTATGGTTAAGGTTAGGCATGGTTTCGGAGTTGGTTAAGGTTAGAACGGTTAAGTTTAGGCGTTGTTAAGGAGCTGGTTAAGGTTAGAGTTTGTCAAAGAGAATGGCAATAGACAGCCTATTTCCGCACGACCTGGGCGCTGGGCGGCGGAAAATGAAAGGCGCATTACTGCATGCCACTACGGTAAGTTTTTGCACTGCTTGCTTGGCATAAAGCTACACGCATCCGGGCAACGGTGCTCCCGTGGGACCCGATGCGGAGCCCCGGGACGTCCGGGGACCCAGAGCCTGGTTCTCAGCATTTTCGATGCATGAAGTGATTGAGGGAAAGCGCCCCCACAACGGGATGTACCCGGGGGTAGAAGGCCCGACTGGATCCGAGCAACGGTGCCCCCTTGGGGGCCAGTTGCGGGTAAGTTGTGGGTCTTCAGCAGAGCCTGGTTCTCAGCATTTTCGATGCAGGAAGTGATTGAGGGAAAGCGCCCCCAGAACGAGATGGACCCAGGGTAGAAGGCCCGAGTGGATCCGTGCAACGGTGCTCCCGTGGGACCCGATACGGTGCCCCGGGGACCCGATACGGTGCTCCCGTGGGAACCGATTAAGAGGCTAAGATTTTCTCAGGCATTTTCGAGACAGGACGCCGATTAGGAAAAGCTTACCCACCCCCAGATGGACCCAGGGTAGAAGGCCTGCGTGGATCCGGGCAACGGTGCTCCCGTGGGACCCTAACCCTAACCCTAACCCTAACCCTAACCCTAACCCTAACCCTAACCCTAACCCGATACGGTGCCCCGGGAACCCCTTTTGGCCAGGTTAAGAGTGTCTCAGGCATTTTCGAGACAGGAAGCCGATTAGGAAAAGCTTACCCACCCCCAGATGGACCCAGGGTAGAAGGCCTGCGTGGATCCGGGCAACGGTGCTCCCGTGGGACCCGATGCGGAGCCCCGGGACGTCCGGGGACCCAGAGCCTGGTTCTCAGCATTTTCGATGCATGAAGTGATTGAGGGAAAGCGCCCCCACAACGGGATGTACCCGGGGGTAGAAGGCCCGACTGGATCCGAGCAACGGTGCCCCCTTGGGGGCCAGTTGCGGGTAAGTTGTGGGTCTTCAGCAGAGCCTGGTTCTCAGCATTTTCGATGCAGGAAGTGATTGAGGGAAAGCGCCCCCAGAACGAGATGGACCCAGGGTAGAAGGCCCGAGTGGATCCGTGCAACGGTGCTCCCGTGGGACCCGATACGGTGCCCCGGGAACCCGATACGGTGCTCCCGTGGGAACCGATTAAGAGGCTAAGATTTTCTCAGGCATTTTCGAGACAGGACGCCGATTAGGAAAAGCTTACCCACCCCCAGATGGACCCAGGGTAGAAGGCCTGCGTGGATCCGGGCAACGGTGCTCCCGTGGGACCCTAACCCTAACCCTAACCCTAACCCTAACCCTAACCCTAACCCTAACCCTAACCCTAACCCTAACCCTAACCCTAACCCTAACCCTAACCCTAACCCTAACCCTAACCCTAACCCTAACCCTAACCCTAACCCTAATCTGGGCAACGGTGCTCCCGTGGGACCCTAACCCTAACCCTAACCCTAACCCTAACCCTAACCCTAACCCTAACCCGATACGGTGCCCCGGGAACCCCTTTTGGCCAGGTTAAGAGTGTCTCAGGCATTTTCGAGACAGGAAGCCGATTAGGAAAAGCTTACCCACCCCCAGATGGACCCAGGGTAGAAGGCCTGCGTGGATCCGGGCAACGGTGCTCCCGTGGGACCCGATGCGGAGCCCCGGGACGTCCGGGGACCCAGAGCCTGGTTCTCAGCATTTTCGATGCATGAAGTGATTGAGGGAAAGCGCCCCCACAACGGGATGTACCCGGGGGTAGAAGGCCCGACTGGATCCGAGCAACGGTGCCCCCTTGGGGGCCAGTTGCGGGTAAGTTGTGGGTCTTCAGCAGAGCCTGGTTCTCAGCATTTTCGATGCAGGAAGTGATTGAGGGAAAGCGCCCCCAGAACGAGATGGACCCAGGGTAGAAGGCCCGAGTGGATCCGTGCAACGGTGCTCCCGTGGGACCCGATACGGTGCCCCGGGGACCCGATACGGTGCTCCCGTGGGAACCGATTAAGAGGCTAAGATTTTCTCAGGCATTTTCGAGACAGGACGCCGATTAGGAAAAGCTTACCCACCCCCAGATGGACCCAGGGTAGAAGGCCTGCGTGGATCCGGGCAACGGTGCTCCCGTGGGACCCTAACCCTAACCCTAACCCTAACCCTAACCCTAACCCTAACCCTAACCCGATACGGTGCCCCGGGAACCCCTTTTGGCCAGGTTAAGAGTGTCTCAGGCATTTTCGAGACAGGAAGCCGATTAGGAAAAGCTTACCCACCCCCAGATGGACCCAGGGTAGAAGGCCTGCGTGGATCCGGGCAACGGTGCTCCCGTGGGACCCGATGCGGAGCCCCGGGACGTCCGGGGACCCAGAGCCTGGTTCTCAGCATTTTCGATGCATGAAGTGATTGAGGGAAAGCGCCCCCACAACGGGATGTACCCGGGGGTAGAAGGCCCGACTGGATCCGAGCAACGGTGCCCCCTTGGGGGCCAGTTGCGGGTAAGTTGTGGGTCTTCAGCAGAGCCTGGTTCTCAGCATTTTCGATGCAGGAAGTGATTGAGGGAAAGCGCCCCCAGAACGAGATGGACCCAGGGTAGAAGGCCCGAGTGGATCCGTGCAACGGTGCTCCCGTGGGACCCGATACGGTGCCCCGGGAACCCGATACGGTGCTCCCGTGGGAACCGATTAAGAGGCTAAGATTTTCTCAGGCATTTTCGAGACAGGACGCCGATTAGGAAAAGCTTACCCACCCCCAGATGGACCCAGGGTAGAAGGCCTGCGTGGATCCGGGCAACGGTGCTCCCGTGGGACCCTAACCCTAACCCTAACCCTAACCCTAACCCTAACCCTAACCCTAACCCTAACCCTAACCCTAACCCTAACCCTAACCCTAACCCTAACCCTAACCCTAACCCTAACCCTAACCCTAACCCTAACCCTAACCCTAATCTGGGCAACGGTGCTCCCGTGGGACCCTAACCCTAACCCTAACCCTAACCCTAACCCTAACCCTAACCCGATACGGTGCCCCGGGAACCCCTTTTGGCCAGGTTAAGAGTGTCTCAGGCATTTTCGAGACAGGAAGCCGATTAGGAAAAGCTTACCCACCCCCAGATGGACCCAGGGTAGAAGGCCTGCGTGGATCCGGGCAACGGTGCTCCCGTGGGACCCGATGCGGAGCCCCGGGACGTCCGGGGACCCAGAGCCTGGTTCTCAGCATTTTCGATGCATGAAGTGATTGAGGGAAAGCGCCCCCACAACGGGATGTACCCGGGGGTAGAAGGCCCGACTGGATCCGAGCAACGGTGCCCCCTTGGGGGCCAGTTGCGGGTAAGTTGTGGGTCTTCAGCAGAGCCTGGTTCTCAGCATTTTCGATGCAGGAAGTGATTGAGGGAAAGCGCCCCCAGAACGAGATGGACCCAGGGTAGAAGGCCCGAGTGGATCCGTGCAACGGTGCTCCCGTGGGACCCGATACGGTGCCCCGGGGACCCGATACGGTGCTCCCGTGGGAACCGATTAAGAGGCTAAGATTTTCTCAGGCATTTTCGAGACAGGAAGCCGATTAGGAAAAGCTTACCCACCCCCAGATGGACCCAGGGTAGAAGGCCTGCGTGGATCCGGGCAACGGTGCTCCCGTGGGACCCGATACGGTGCCCCGGGGACCCCTTTTGGCCAGGTTAAGAGTGTCTCAGGCATTTTCGAGACAGGAAGCCGATTAGGAAAAGCTTACCCACCCCCAGATGGACCCAGGGTAGAAGGCCTGCGTGGATCCGGGCAACGGTGCTCCCGTGGGACCCGATACGGTGCCCCGGGAACCCCTTTTGGCCAGGTTAAGAGTGTCTCAGGCATTTTCGAGACAGGAAGCCGATTAGGAAAAGCTTACCCACCCCCAGATGGACCCAGGGTAGAAGGCCTGCGTGGATCCGGGCAGCCTGTACGTTAATGCCAAGCAAGCAGTGCAAAAATGCTTCCGCATTCGTCACCGCACGCTAGTGCGGTAAAGCGCCCTTCTTTTCAGACGTGCGTGCACCGGCGGCGGCGTGCTCGCTCAGGTGCGTGCGTGCGCCGGCGTGCTCGCGCGAGGTGCCCGCGCATGCGACACGAGCGGAGCTCAATATATATAAGTCACCGCCCCTAAATTCAGTATCTAGCAATAGCTCAATTGGCAAGGACACATGGCTGTGGATCCTATGGCTTGTTTGCTGGCGAGTTCGAATCCCATCGAAAATATTTTTTAACGTGATTTTTTTTTAACGTGTATTCTTTCGCCGATTAAGGTTAGGCATTGTTTCGGAGTTGGTTAAGGTTAGAACGGTTAAGTTTAGGCGCTGTTAAGGAGCTGGTTAAGGTTAGAGTTTGTCAAAGAGAATGGCAATATAATTTCTATGGTTAAGGTTAGGCATGGTTTCGGAGTTGGTTAAGGTTAGAACGGTTAAGTTTAGGCGTTGTTAAGGAGCTGGTTAAGGTTAGAGTTTGTCAAAGAGAATGGCAATAGACAGCCTATTTCCGCGCGACCTGGGCGCTGGGCGGCGGAAAATGAAAGGCGCATTACTGCATGCCACTACGGTAAGTTTTTGCACTGCTTGCTTGGCATAAAGCTACACGCATCCGGGCAACGGTGCTCCCGTGGGACCCGATGCGGAGCCCCGGGACGTCCGGGGACCCAGAGCCTGGTTCTCAGCATTTTCGATGCATGAAGTGATTGAGGGAAAGCGCCCCCACAACGGGATGTACCCGGGGGTAGAAGGCCCGACTGGATCCGAGCAACGGTGCCCCCTTGGGGGCCAGTTGCGGGTAAGTTGTGGGTCTTCAGCAGAGCCTGGTTCTCAGCATTTTCGATGCAGGAAGTGATTGAGGGAAAGCGCCCCCAGAACGAGATGGACCCAGGGTAGAAGGCCCGAGTGGATCCGTGCAACGGTGCTCCCGTGGGACCCGATACGGTGCCCCGGGGACCCGATACGGTGCTCCCGTGGGAACCGATTAAGAGGCTAAGATTTTCTCAGGCATTTTCGAGACAGGACGCCGATTAGGAAAAGCTTACCCACCCCCAGATGGACCCAGGGTAGAAGGCCTGCGTGGATCCGGGCAACGGTGCTCCCGTGGGACCCTAACCCTAACCCTAACCCTAACCCTAACCCTAACCCTAACCCTAACCCGATACGGTGCCCCGGGAACCCCTTTTGGCCAGGTTAAGAGTGTCTCAGGCATTTTCGAGACAGGAAGCCGATTAGGAAAAGCTTACCCACCCCCAGATGGACCCAGGGTAGAAGGCCTGCGTGGATCCGGGCAACGGTGCTCCCGTGGGACCCGATGCGGAGCCCCGGGACGTCCGGGGACCCAGAGCCTGGTTCTCAGCATTTTCGATGCATGAAGTGATTGAGGGAAAGCGCCCCCACAACGGGATGTACCCGGGGGTAGAAGGCCCGACTGGATCCGAGCAACGGTGCCCCCTTGGGGGCCAGTTGCGGGTAAGTTGTGGGTCTTCAGCAGAGCCTGGTTCTCAGCATTTTCGATGCAGGAAGTGATTGAGGGAAAGCGCCCCCAGAACGAGATGGACCCAGGGTAGAAGGCCCGAGTGGATCCGTGCAACGGTGCTCCCGTGGGACCCGATACGGTGCCCCGGGAACCCGATACGGTGCTCCCGTGGGAACCGATTAAGAGGCTAAGATTTTCTCAGGCATTTTCGAGACAGGACGCCGATTAGGAAAAGCTTACCCACCCCCAGATGGACCCAGGGTAGAAGGCCTGCGTGGATCCGGGCAACGGTGCTCCCGTGGGACCCTAACCCTAACCCTAACCCTAACCCTAACCCTAACCCTAACCCTAACCCTAACCCTAACCCTAACCCTAACCCTAACCCTAACCCTAACCCTAACCCTAACCCTAACCCTAACCCTAACCCTAACCCTAATCTGGGCAACGGTGCTCCCGTGGGACCCTAACCCTAACCCTAACCCTAACCCTAACCCTAACCCTAACCCTAACCCTAACCCGATACGGTGCCCCGGGAACCCCTTTTGGCCAGGTTAAGAGTGTCTCAGGCATTTTCGAGACAGGAAGCCGATTAGGAAAAGCTTACCCACCCCCAGATGGACCCAGGGTAGAAGGCCTGCGTGGATCCGGGCAACGGTGCTCCCGTGGGACCCGATGCGGAGCCCCGGGACGTCCGGGGACCCAGAGCCTGGTTCTCAGCATTTTCGATGCATGAAGTGATTGAGGGAAAGCGCCCCCACAACGGGATGTACCCGGGGGTAGAAGGCCCGACTGGATCCGAGCAACGGTGCCCCCTTGGGGGCCAGTTGCGGGTAAGTTGTGGGTCTTCAGCAGAGCCTGGTTCTCAGCATTTTCGATGCAGGAAGTGATTGAGGGAAAGCGCCCCCAGAACGAGATGGACCCAGGGTAGAAGGCCCGAGTGGATCCGTGCAACGGTGCTCCCGTGGGACCCGATACGGTGCCCCGGGGACCCGATACGGTGCTCCCGTGGGAACCGATTAAGAGGCTAAGATTTTCTCAGGCATTTTCGAGACAGGAAGCCGATTAGGAAAAGCTTACCCACCCCCAGATGGACCCAGGGTAGAAGGCCTGCGTGGATCCGGGCAACGGTGCTCCCGTGGGACCCGATACGGTGCCCCGGGGACCCCTTTTGGCCAGGTTAAGAGTGTCTCAGGCATTTTCGAGACAGGAAGCCGATTAGGAAAAGCTTACCCACCCCCAGATGGACCCAGGGTAGAAGGCCTGCGTGGATCCGGGCAACGGTGCTCCCGTGGGACCCGATACGGTGCCCCGGGAACCCCTTTTGGCCAGGTTAAGAGTGTCTCAGGCATTTTCGAGACAGGAAGCCGATTAGGAAAAGCTTACCCACCCCCAGATGGACCCAGGGTAGAAGGCCTGCGTGGATCCGGGCAGCCTGTACGTTAATGCCAAGCAAGCAGTGCAAAAATGCTTCCGCATTCGTCACCGCACGCTAGTGCGGTAAAGCGCCCTTCTTTTCAGACGTGCGTGCACCGGCGGCGGCGTGCTCGCTCAGGTGCGTGCGTGCGCCGGCGTGCTCGCGCGAGGTGCCCGCGCATGCGACACGAGCGGAGCTCAATATATATAAGTCACCGCCCCTAAATTCAGTATCTAGCAATAGCTCAATTGGCAAGGACACATGGCTGTGGATCCTATGGCTTGTTTGCTGGCGAGTTCGAATCCCATCGAAAATATTTTTTAACGTGATTTTTTTTTAACGTGTATTCTTTCGCCGATTAAGGTTAGGCATTGTTTCGGAGTTGGTTAAGGTTAGAACGGTTAAGTTTAGGCGCTGTTAAGGAGCTGGTTAAGGTTAGAGTTTGTCAAAGAGAATGGCAATATAATTTCTATGGTTAAGGTTAGGCATGGTTTCGGAGTTGGTTAAGGTTAGAACGGTTAAGTTTAGGCGTTGTTAAGGAGCTGGTTAAGGTTAGAGTTTGTCAAAGAGAATGGCAATAGACAGCCTATTTCCGCGCGACCTGGGCGCTGGGCGGCGGAAAATGAAAGGCGCATTACTGCATGCCACTACGGTAAGTTTTTGCACTGCTTGCTTGGCATAAAGCTACACGCATCCGGGCAACGGTGCTCCCGTGGGACCCGATGCGGAGCCCCGGGACGTCCGGGGACCCAGAGCCTGGTTCTCAGCATTTTCGATGCATGAAGTGATTGAGGGAAAGCGCCCCCACAACGGGATGTACCCGGGGGTAGAAGGCCCGACTGGATCCGAGCAACGGTGCCCCCTTGGGGGCCAGTTGCGGGTAAGTTGTGGGTCTTCAGCAGAGCCTGGTTCTCAGCATTTTCGATGCAGGAAGTGATTGAGGGAAAGCGCCCCCAGAACGAGATGGACCCAGGGTAGAAGGCCCGAGTGGATCCGTGCAACGGTGCTCCCGTGGGACCCGATACGGTGCCCGGGGACCCGATACGGTGCTCCCGTGGGAACCGATTAAGAGGCTAAGATTTTCTCAGGCATTTTCGAGACAGGACGCCGATTAGGAAAAGCTTACCCACCCCCAGATGGACCCAGGGTAGAAGGCCTGCGTGGATCCGGGCAACGGTGCTCCCGTGGGACCCTAACCCTAACCCTAACCCTAACCCTAACCCTAACCCTAACCCTAACCCGATACGGTGCCCCGGGAACCCCTTTTGGCCAGGTTAAGAGTGTCTCAGGCATTTTCGAGACAGGAAGCCGATTAGGAAAAGCTTACCCACCCCCAGATGGACCCAGGGTAGAAGGCCTGCGTGGATCCGGGCAACGGTGCTCCCATGGGACCCGATGCGGAGCCCCGGGACGTCCGGGGACCCAGAGCCTGGTTCTCAGCATTTTCGATGCATGAAGTGATTGAGGGAAAGCGCCCCCACAACGGGATGTACCCGGGGGTAGAAGGCCCGACTGGATCCGAGCAACGGTGCCCCCTTGGGGGCCAGTTGCGGGTAAGTTGTGGGTCTTCAGCAGAGCCTGGTTCTCAGCATTTTCGATGCAGGAAGTGATTGAGGGAAAGCGCCCCCAGAACGAGATGGACCCAGGGTAGAAGGCCCGAGTGGATCCGTGCAACGGTGCTCCCGTGGGACCCGATACGGTGCCCCGGGAACCCGATACGGTGCTCCCGTGGGAACCGATTAAGAGGCTAAGATTTTCTCAGGCATTTTCGAGACAGGACGCCGATTAGGAAAAGCTTACCCACCCCCAGATGGACCCAGGGTAGAAGGCCTGCGTGGATCCGGGCAACGGTGCTCCCGTGGGACCCTAACCCTAACCCTAACCCTAACCCTAACCCTAACCCTAACCCTAACCCTAACCCTAACCCTAACCCTAACCCTAACCCTAACCCTAACCCTAACCCTAACCCTAACCCTAACCCTAACCCTAACCCTAACCCTAATCTGGGCAACGGTGCTCCCGTGGGACCCTAACCCTAACCCTAACCCTAACCCTAACCCTAACCCTAACCCTAACCCTAACCCTAACCCTAACCCGATACGGTGCCCCGGGAACCCCTTTTGGCCAGGTTAAGAGTGTCTCAGGCATTTTCGAGACAGGAAGCCGATTAGGAAAAGCTTACCCACCCCCAGATGGACCCAGGGTAGAAGGCCTGCGTGGATCCGGGCAACGGTGCTCCCGTGGGACCCGATGCGGAGCCCCGGGACGTCCGGGGACCCAGAGCCTGGTTCTCAGCATTTTCGATGCATGAAGTGATTGAGGGAAAGCGCCCCCACAACGTGATGTACCCGGGGGTAGAAGGCCCGACTGGATCCGAGCAACGGTGCCCCCTTGGGGGCCAGTTGCGGGTAAGTTGTGGGTCTTCAGCAGAGCCTGGTTCTCAGCATTTTCGATGCAGGAAGTGATTGAGGGAAAGCGCCCCCAGAACGAGATGGACCCAGGGTAGAAGGCCCGAGTGGATCCGTGCAACGGTGCTCCCGTGGGACCCGATACGGTGCCCCGGGGACCCGATACGGTGCTCCCGTGGGAACCGATTAAGAGGCTAAGATTTTCTCAGGCATTTTCGAGACAGGAAGCCGATTAGGAAAAGCTTACCCACCCCCAGATGGACCCAGGGTAGAAGGCCTGCGTGGATCCGGGCAACGGTGCTCCCGTGGGACCCGATACGGTGCCCCGGGGACCCCTTTTGGCCAGGTTAAGAGTGTCTCAGGCATTTTCGAGACAGGAAGCCGATTAGGAAAAGCTTACCCACCCCCAGATGGACCCAGGGTAGAAGGCCTGCGTGGATCCGGGCAACGGTGCTCCCGTGGGACCCGATACGGTGCCCCGGGAACCCCTTTTGGCCAGGTTAAGAGTGTCTCAGGCATTTTCGAGACAGGAAGCCGATTAGGAAAAGCTTACCCACCCCCAGATGGACCCAGGGTAGAAGGCCTGCGTGGATCCGGGCAACGGTGCTCCCGTGGGACCCGATGCGGAGCCCCGGGACGTCCGGGGACCCAGAGCCTGGTTCTCAGCATTTTCGATGCATGAAGTGATTGAGGGAAAGCGCCCCCACAACGGGATGTACCCGGGGGTAGAAGGCCCGACTGGATCCGAGCAACGGTGCCCCCTTGGGGGCCAGTTGCGGGTAAGTTGTGGGTCTTCAGCAGAGCCTGGTTCTCAGCATTTTCGATGCAGGAAGTGATTGAGGGAAAGCGCCCCCAGAACGAGATGGACCCAGGGTAGAAGGCCCGAGTGGATCCGTGCAACGGTGCTCCCGTGGGACCCGATACGGTGCCCCGGGAACCCGATACGGTGCTCCCGTGGGAACCGATTAAGAGGCTAAGATTTTCTCAGGCATTTTCGAGACAGGACGCCGATTAGGAAAAGCTTACCCACCCCCAGATGGACCCAGGGTAGAAGGCCTGCGTGGATCCGGGCAACGGTGCTCCCGTGGGACCCTAACCCTAACCCTAACCCTAACCCTAACCCTAACCCTAACCCTAACCCTAACCCTAACCCTAACCCTAACCCTAACCCTAATCCGGGCAACGGTGCTCCCGTGGGACCCTAACCCTAACCCTAACCCTAACCCTAACCCTAACCCTAACCCTAACCCGATACGGTGCCCCGGGAACCCCTTTTGGCCAGGTTAAGAGTGTCTCAGGCATTTTCGAGACAGGAAGCCGATTAGGAAAAGCTTACCCACCCCCAGATGGACCCAGGGTAGAAGGCCTGCGTGGATCCGGGCAACGGTGCTCCCGTGGGACCCGATGCGGAGCCCCGGGACGTCCGGGGACCCAGAGCCTGGTTCTCAGCATTTTCGATGCATGAAGTGATTGAGGGAAAGCGCCCCCACAACGGGATGTACCCGGGGGTAGAAGGCCCGACTGGATCCGAGCAACGGTGCCCCCTTGGGGGCCAGTTGCGGGTAAGTTGTGGGTCTTCAGCAGAGCCTGGTTCTCAGCATTTTCGATGCAGGAAGTGATTGAGGGAAAGCGCCCCCAGAACGAGATGGACCCAGGGTAGAAGGCCCGAGTGGATCCGTGCAACGGTGCTCCCGTGGGACCCGATATGGTGCCCCGGGGACCCGATACGGTGCTCCCGTGGGAACCGATTAAGAGGCTAAGATTTTCTCAGGCATTTTCGAGACAGGAAGCCGATTAGGAAAAGCTTACCCACCCCCAGATGGACCCAGGGTAGAAGGCCTGCGTGGATCCGGGCAACGGTGCTCCCGTGGGACCCGATACGGTGCCCCGGGGACCCCTTTTGGCCAGGTTAAGAGTGTCTCAGGCATTTTCGAGACAGGAAGCCGATTAGGAAAAGCTTACCCACCCCCAGATGGACCCAGGGTAGAAGGCCTGCGTGGATCCGGGCAACGGTGCTCCCGTGGGACCCGATACGGTGCCCCGGGAACCCCTTTTGGCCAGGTTAAGAGTGTCTCAGGCATTTTCGAGACAGGAAGCCGATTAGGAAAAGCTTACCCACCCCCAGATGGACCCAGGGTAGAAGGCCTGCGTGGATCCGGACAACGGTGCTCCCGTGGGACCCGATGCGGAGCCCCGGGACGTCCGGGGACCCAGAGCCTGGTTCTCAGCATTTTCGATGCATGAAGTGATTGAGGGAAAGCGCCCCCACAACGGGATGTACCCGGGGGTAGAAGGCCCGACTGGATCCGAGCAACGGTGCCCCCTTGGGGGCCAGTTGCGGGTAAGTTGTGGGTCTTCAGCAGAGCCTGGTTCTCAGCATTTTCGATGCAGGAAGTGATTGAGGGAAAGCGCCCCCAGAACGAGATGGACCCAGGGTAGAAGGCCCGAGTGGATCCGTGCAACGGTGCTCCCGTGGGACCCGATACGGTGCCCCGGGGACCCGATACGGTGCTCCCGTGGGAACCGATTAAGAGGCTAAGATTTTCTCAGGCATTTTCGAGACAGGACGCCGATTAGGAAAAGCTTACCCACCCCCAGATGGACCCAGGGTAGAAGGCCTGCGTGGATCCGGGCAACGGTGCTCCCGTGGGACCCTAACCCTAACCCTAACCCTAACCCTAACCCTAACCCTAACCCTAACCCTAACCCGATACGGTGCCCCGGGAACCCCTTTTGGCCAGGTTAAGAGTGTCTCAGGCATTTTCGAGACAGGAAGCCGATTAGGAAAAGCTTACCCACCCCCAGATGGACCCAGGGTAGAAGGCCTGCGTGGATCCGGGCAACGGTGCTCCCGTGGGACCCGATGCGGAGCCCCGGGACGTCCGGGGACCCAGAGCCTGGTTCTCAGCATTTTCGATGCATGAAGTGATTGAGGGAAAGCGCCCCCACAACGGGATGTACCCGGGGGTAGAAGGCCCGACTGGATCCGAGCAACGGTGCCCCCTTGGGGGCCAGTTGCGGGTAAGTTGTGGGTCTTCAGCAGAGCCTGGTTCTCAGCATTTTCGATGCAGGAAGTGATTGAGGGAAAGCGCCCCCAGAACGAGATGGACCCAGGGTAGAAGGCCCGAGTGGATCCGTGCAACGGTGCTCCCGTGGGACCCGATACGGTGCCCCGGGAACCCGATACGGTGCTCCCGTGGGAACCGATTAAGAGGCTAAGATTTTCTCAGGCATTTTCGAGACAGGACGCCGATTAGGAAAAGCTTACCCACCCCCAGATGGACCCAGGGTAGAAGGCCTGCGTGGATCCGGGCAACGGTGCTCCCGTGGGACCCTAACCCTAACCCTAACCCTAACCCTAACCCTAACCCTAACCCTAACCCTAACCCTAACCCTAACCCTAACCCTAACCCTAACCCTAACCCTAACCCTAACCCTAACCCTAACCCTAACCCTAATCTGGGCAACGGTGCTCCCGTGGGACCCTAACCCTAACCCTAACCCTAACCCTAACCCTAACCCTAACCCTAACCCGATACGGTGCCCCGGGAACCCCTTTTGGCCAGGTTAAGAGTGTCTCAGGCATTTTCGAGACAGGAAGCCGATTAGGAAAAGCTTACCCACCCCCAGATGGACCCAGGGTAGAAGGCCTGCGTGGATCCGTGCAACGGTGCTCCCGTGGGACCCGATGCGGAGCCCCGGGACGTCCGGGGACCCAGAGCCTGGTTCTCAGCATTTTCGATGCATGAAGTGATTGAGGGAAAGCGCCCCCACAACGGGATGTACCCGGGGGTAGAAGGCCCGACTGGATCCGAGCAACGGTGCCCCCTTGGGGGCCAGTTGCGGGTAAGTTGTGGGTCTTCAGCAGAGCCTGGTTCTCAGCATTTTCGATGCAGGAAGTGATTGAGGGAAAGCGCCCCCAGAACGAGATGGACCCAGGGTAGAAGGCCCGAGTGGATCCGTGCAACGGTGCTCCCGTGGGACCCGATACGGTGCCCCGGGGACCCGATACGGTGCTCCCGTGGGAACCGATTAAGAGGCTAAGATTTTCTCAGGCATTTTCGAGACAGGACGCCGATTAGGAAAAGCTTACCCACCCCCAGATGGACCCAGGCTAGAAGGCCTGCGTGGATCCGGGCAACGGTGCTCCCGTGGGACCCTAACCCTAACCCTAACCCTAACCCTAACCCTAACCCTAACCCTAACCCTAACCCTAACCCGATACGGTGCCCCGGGAACCCCTTTTGGCCAGGTTAAGAGTGTCTCAGGCATTTTCGAGACAGGAAGCCGATTAGGAAAAGCTTACCCACCCCCAGATGGACCCAGGGTAGAAGGCCTGCGTGGATCCGGGCAACGGTGCTCCCGTGGGACCCGATGCGGAGCCCCGGGACGTCCGGGGACCCAGAGCCTGGTTCTCAGCATTTTCGATGCATGAAGAGATTGAGGGAAAGCGCCCCCACAACGGGATGTACCCGGGGGTAGAAGGCCCGACTGGATCCGAGCAACGGTGCCCCCTTGGGGGCCAGTTGCGGGTAAGTTGTGGGTCTTCAGCAGAGCCTGGTTCTCAGCATTTTCGATGCAGGAAGTGATTGAGGGAAAGCGCCCCCAGAACGAGATGGACCCAGGGTAGAAGGCCCGAGTGGATCCGTGCAACGGTGCTCCCGTGGGACCCGATACGGTGCCCCGGGGACCCGATACGGTGCTCCCGTGGGAACCGATTAAGAGGCTAAGATTTTCTCAGGCATTTTCGAGACAGGAAGCCGATTAGGAAAAGCTTACCCACCCCCAGATGGACCCAGGGTAGAAGGCCTGCGTGGATCCGGGCAACGGTGCTCCCGTGGGACCCGATACGGTGCCCCGGGGACCCCTTTTGGCCAGGTTAAGAGTGTCTCAGGCATTTTCGAGACAGGAAGCCGATTAGGAAAAGCTTACCCACCCCCAGATGGACCCAGGGTAGAAGGCCTGCGTGGATCCGGGCAACGGTGCTCCCGTGGGACCCGATACGGTGCCCCGGGAACCCCTTTTGGCCAGGTTAAGAGTGTCTCAGGCATTTTCGAGACAGGAAGCCGATTAGGAAAAGCTTACCCACCCCCAGATGGACCCAGGGTAGAAGGCCTGCGTGGATCCGGGCAACGGTGCTCCCGTGGGACCCGATGCGGAGCCCCGGGACGTCCGGGGACCCAGAGCCTGGTTCTCAGCATTTTCGATGCATGAAGTGATTGAGGGAAAGCGCCCCCACAACGGGATGTACCCGGGGGTAGAAGGCCCGACTGGATCCGAGCAACGGTGCCCCCTTGGGGGCCAGTTGCGGGTAAGTTGTGGGTCTTCAGCAGAGCCTGGTTCTCAGCATTTTCGATGCAGGAAGTGATTGAGGGAAAGCGCCCCCAGAACGAGATGGACCCAGGGTAGAAGGCCCGAGTGGATCCGTGCAACGGTGCTCCCGTGGGACCCGATACGGTGCCCCGGGGACCCGATACGGTGCTCCCGTGGGAACCGATTAAGAGGCTAAGATTTTCTCAGGCATTTTCGAGACAGGACGCCGATTAGGAAAAGCTTACCCACCCCCAGATGGACCCAGGGTAGAAGGCCTGCGTGGATCCGGGCAACGGTGCTCCCGTGGGACCCTAACCCTAACCCTAACCCTAACCCTAACCCTAACCCTAACCCGATACGGTGCCCCGGGAACCCCTTTTGGCCAGGTTAAGAGTGTCTCAGGCATTTTCGAGACAGGAAGCCGATTAGGAAAAGCTTACCCACCCCCAGATGGACCCAGGGTAGAAGGCCTGCGTGGATCCGGGCAACGGTGCTCCCGTGGGACCCGATGCGGAGCCCCGGGACGTCCGGGGACCCAGAGCCTGGTTCTCAGCATTTTCGATGCATGAAGTGATTGAGGGAAAGCGCCCCCACAACGGGATGTACCCGGGGGTAGAAGGCCCGACTGGATCCGAGCAACGGTGCCCCCTTGGGGGCCAGTTGCGGGTAAGTTGTGGGTCTTCAGCAGAGCCTGGTTCTCAGCATTTTCGATGCAGGAAGTGATTGAGGGAAAGCGCCCCCAGAACGAGATGGACCCAGGGTAGAAGGCCCGAGTGGATCCGTGCAACGGTGCTCCCGTGGGACCCGATACGGTGCCCCGGGAACCCGATACGGTGCTCCCGTGGGAACCGATTAAGAGGCTAAGATTTTCTCAGGCATTTTCGAGACAGGACGCCGATTAGGAAAAGCTTACCCACCCCCAGATGGACCCAGGGTAGAAGGCCTGCGTGGATCCGGGCAACGGTGCTCCCGTGGGACCCTAACCCTAACCCTAACCCTAACCCTAACCCTAACCCTAACCCTAACCCTAACCCTAACCCTAACCCTAACCCTAACCCTAACCCTAACCCTAACCCTAACCCTAACCCTAACCCTAACCCTAATCTGGGCAACGGTGCTCCCGTGGGACCCTAACCCTAACCCTAACCCTAACCCTAACCCTAACCCTAACCCTAACCCTAACCCTAACCCGATACGGTGCCCCGGGAACCCCTTTTGGCCAGGTTAAGAGTGTCTCAGGCATTTTCGAGACAGGAAGCCGATTAGGAAAAGCTTACCCACCCCCAGATGGACCCAGGGTAGAAGGCCTGCGTGGATCCGGGCAACGGTGCTCCCGTGGGACCCGATGCGGAGCCCCGGGACGTCCGGGGACCCAGAGCCTGGTTCTCAGCATTTTCGATGCATGAAGTGATTGAGGGAAAGCGCCCCCACAACGGGATGTACCCGGGGGTAGAAGGCCCGACTGGATCCGAGCAACGGTGCCCCCTTGGGGGCCAGTTGCGGGTAAGTTGTGGGTCTTCAGCAGAGCCTGGTTCTCAGCATTTTCGATGCAGGAAGTGATTGAGGGAAAGCGCCCCCAGAACGAGATGGACCCAGGGTAGAAGGCCCGAGTGGATCCGTGCAACGGTGCTCCCGTGGGACCCGATACGGTGCCCCGGGGACCCGATACGGTGCTCCCGTGGGAACCGATTAAGAGGCTAAGATTTTCTCAGGCATTTTCGAGACAGGAAGCCGATTAGGAAAAGCTTACCCACCCCCATAATGGACCCAGGGTAGAAGGCCTGCGTGGATCCGGGCAACGGTGCTCCCGTGGGACCCGATACGGTGCCCCGGGGACCCCTTTTGGCCAGGTTAAGAGTGTCTCAGGCATTTTCGAGACAGGAAGCCGATTAGGAAAGCTTACCCACCCCCAGATGGACCCAGGGTAGAAGGCCTGCGTGGATCCGGGCAACGGTGCTCCCGTGGGACCCGATACGGTGCCCCGGGAACCCCTTTTGGCCAGGTTAAGAGTGTCTCAGGCATTTTCGAGACAGGAAGCCGATTAGGAAAAGCTTACCCACCCCCAGATGGACCCAGGGTAGAAGGCCTGCGTGGATCCGGGCAACGGTGCTCCCGTGGGACCCGATGCGGAGCCCCGGGACGTCCGGGGACCCAGAGCCTGGTTCTCAGCATTTTCGATGCATGAAGTGATTGAGGGAAAGCGCCCCCACAACGGGATGTACCCGGGGGTAGAAGGCCCGACTGGATCCGAGCAACGGTGCCCCCTTGGGGGCCAGTTGCGGGTAAGTTGTGGGTCTTCAGCAGAGCCTGGTTCTCAGCATTTTCGATGCAGGAAGTGATTGAGGGAAAGCGCCCCCAGAACGAGATGGACCCAGGGTAGAAGGCCCGAGTGGATCCGTGCAACGGTGCTCCCGTGGGACCCGATACGGTGCCCCGGGAACCCGATACGGTGCTCCCGTGGGAACCGATTAAGAGGCTAAGATTTTCTCAGGCATTTTCGAGACAGGACGCCGATTAGGAAAAGCTTACCCACCCCCAGATGGACCCAGGGTAGAAGGCCTGCGTGGATCCGGGCAACGGTGCTCCCGTGGGACCCTAACCCTAACCCTAACCCTAACCCTAACCCTAACCCTAACCCTAACCCTAACCCTAACCCTAACCCTAACCCTAACCCTAACCCTAACCCTAACCCTAACCCTAACCCTAATCTGGGCAACGGTGCTCCCGTGGGACCCTAACCCTAACCCTAACCCTAACCCTAACCCTAACCCTAACCCTAACCCGATACGGTGCCCCGGGAACCCCTTTTGGCCAGGTTAAGAGTGTCTCAGGCATTTTCGAGACAGGAAGCCGATTAGGAAAAGCTTACCCACCCCCAGATGGACCCAGGGTAGAAGGCCTGCGTGGATCCGTGCAACGGTGCTCCCGTGGGACCCGATGCGGAGCCCCGGGACGTCCGGGGACCCAGAGCCTGGTTCTCAGCATTTTCGATGCATGAAGTGATTGAGGGAAAGCGCCCCCACAACGGGATGTACCCGGGGGTAGAAGGCCCGACTGGATCCGAGCAACGGTGCCCCCTTGGGGGCCAGTTGCGGGTAAGTTGTGGGTCTTCAGCAGAGCCTGGTTCTCAGCATTTTCGATGCAGGAAGTGATTGAGGGAAAGCGCCCCCAGAACGAGATGGACCCAGGGTAGAAGGCCCGAGTGGATCCGTGCAACGGTGCTCCCGTGGGACCCGATACGGTGCCCCGGGGACCCGATACGGTGCTCCCGTGGGAACCGATTAAGAGGCTAAGATTTTCTCAGGCATTTTCGAGACAGGACGCCGATTAGGAAAAGCTTACCCACCCCCAGATGGACCCAGGCTAGAAGGCCTGCGTGGATCCGGGCAACGGTGCTCCCGTGGGACCCTAACCCTAACCCTAACCCTAACCCTAACCCTAACCCTAACCCTAACCCTAACCCTAACCCGATACGGTGCCCCGGGAACCCCTTTTGGCCAGGTTAAGAGTGTCTCAGGCATTTTCGAGACAGGAAGCCGATTAGGAAAAGCTTACCCACCCCCAGATGGACCCAGGGTAGAAGGCCTGCGTGGATCCGGGCAACGGTGCTCCCGTGGGACCCGATGCGGAGCCCCGGGACGTCCGGGGACCCAGAGCCTGGTTCTCAGCATTTTCGATGCATGAAGTGATTGAGGGAAAGCGCCCCCACAACGGGATGTACCCGGGGGTAGAAGGCCCGACTGGATCCGAGCAACGGTGCCCCCTTGGGGGCCAGTTGCGGGTAAGTTGTGGGTCTTCAGCAGAGCCTGGTTCTCAGCATTTTCGATGCAGGAAGTGATTGAGGGAAAGCGCCCCCAGAACGAGATGGACCCAGGGTAGAAGGCCCGAGTGGATCCGTGCAACGGTGCTCCCGTGGGACCCGATACGGTGCCCCGGGAACCCGATACGGTGCTCCCGTGGGAACCGATTAAGAGGCTAAGATTTTCTCAGGCATTTTCGAGACAGGACGCCGATTAGGAAAAGCTTACCCACCCCCAGATGGACCCAGGATAGAAGGCCTGCGTGGATCCGGGCAACGGTGCTCCCGTGGGACCCTAACCCTAACCCTAACCCTAACCCTAACCCTAACCCTAACCCTAACCCTAACCCTAACCCTAACCCTAACCCTAACCCTAACCCTAACCCTAATCCGGGCAACGGTGCTCCCGTGGGACCCTAACCCTAACCCTAACCCTAACCCTAACCCTAACCCTAACCCTAACCCTAACCCTAACCCTAACCCGATACGGTGCCCCGGGAACCCCTTTTGGCCAGGTTAAGAGTGTCTCAGGCATTTTCGAGACAGGAAGCCGATTAGGAAAAGCTTACCCACCCCCAGATGGACCCAGGGTAGAAGGCCTGCGTGGATCCGGGCAACGGTGCTCCCGTGGGACCCGATGCGGAGCCCCGGGACGTCCGGGGACCCAGAGCCTGGTTCTCAGCATTTTCGATGCATGAAGTGATTGAGGGAAAGCGCCCCCACAACGGGATGTACCCGGGGGTAGAAGGCCCGACTGGATCCGAGCAACGGTGCCCCCTTGGGGGCCAGTTGCGGGTAAGTTGTGGGTCTTCAGCAGAGCCTGGTTCTCAGCATTTTCGATGCAGGAAGTGATTGAGGGAAAGCGCCCCCAGAACGAGATGGACCCAGGGTAGAAGGCCCGAGTGGATCCGTGCAACGGTGCTCCCGTGGGACCCGATACGGTGCCCCGGGAACCCGATACGGTGCTCCCGTGGGAACCGATTAAGAGGCTAAGATTTTCTCAGGCATTTTCGAGACAGGACGCCGATTAGGAAAAGCTTACCCACCCCCAGATGGACCCAGGGTAGAAGGCCTGCGTGGATCCGGGCAACGGTGCTCCCGTGGGACCCTAACCCTAACCCTAACCCTAACCCTAACCCTAACCCTAACCCTAACCCTAACCCTAACCCTAACCCTAACCCTAACCCTAACCCTAACCCTAACCCTAACCCTAACCCTAACCCTAACCCTAACCCTAACCCTAACCCTAACCCTAATCTGGGCAACGGTGCTCCCGTGGGACCCTAACCCTAACCCTAACCCTAACCCTAACCCTAACCCTAACCCTAACCCTAACCCTAACCCTAACCCTAACCCGATACGGTGCCCCGGGAACCCCTTTTGGCCAGGTTAAGAGTGTCTCAGGCATTTTCGAGACAGGAAGCCGATTAGGAAAAGCTTACCCACCCCCAGATGGACCCAGGGTAGAAGGCCTGCGTGGATCCGGGCAACGGTGCTCCCGTGGGACCCGATGCGGAGCCCCGGGACGTCCGGGGACCCAGAGCCTGGTTCTCAGCATTTTCGATGCATGAAGTGATTGAGGGAAAGCGCCCCCACAACGTGATGTACCCGGGGGTAGAAGGCCCGACTGGATCCGAGCAACGGTGCCCCCTTGGGGGCCAGTTGCGGGTAAGTTGTGGGTCTTCAGCAGAGCCTGGTTCTCAGCATTTTCGATGCAGGAAGTGATTGAGGGAAAGCGCCCCCAGAACGAGATGGACCCAGGGTAGAAGGCCCGAGTGGATCCGTGCAACGGTGCTCCCGTGGGACCCGATACGGTGCCCCGGGGACCCGATACGGTGCTCCCGTGGGAACCGATTAAGAGGCTAAGATTTTCTCAGGCATTTTCGAGACAGGAAGCCGATTAGGAAAAGCTTACCCACCCCCAGATGGACCCAGGGTAGAAGGCCTGCGTGGATCCGGGCAACGGTGCTCCCGTGGGACCCGATACGGTGCCCCGGGGACCCCTTTTGGCCAGGTTAAGAGTGTCTCAGGCATTTTCGAGACAGGAAGCCGATTAGGAAAAGCTTACCCACCCCCAGATGGACCCAGGGTAGAAGGCCTGCGTGGATCCGGGCAACGGTGCTCCCGTGGGACCCGATACGGTGCCCCGGGAACCCCTTTTGGCCAGGTTAAGAGTGTCTCAGGCATTTTCGAGACAGGAAGCCGATTAGGAAAAGCTTACCCACCCCCAGATGGACCCAGGGTAGAAGGCCTGCGTGGATCCGGGCAACGGTGCTCCCGTGGGACCCGATGCGGAGCCCCGGGACGTCCGGGGACCCAGAGCCTGGTTCTCAGCATTTTCGATGCATGAAGTGATTGAGGGAAAGCGCCCCCACAACGGGATGTACCCGGGGGTAGAAGGCCCGACTGGATCCGAGCAACGGTGCCCCCTTGGGGGCCAGTTGCGGGTAAGTTGTGGGTCTTCAGCAGAGCCTGGTTCTCAGCATTTTCGATGCAGGAAGTGATTGAGGGAAAGCGCCCCCAGAACGAGATGGACCCAGGGTAGAAGGCCCGAGTGGATCCGTGCAACGGTGCTCCCGTGGGACCCGATACGGTGCCCCGGGAACCCGATACGGTGCTCCCGTGGGAACCGATTAAGAGGCTAAGATTTTCTCAGGCATTTTCGAGACAGGACGCCGATTAGGAAAAGCTTACCCACCCCCAGATGGACCCAGGGTAGAAGGCCTGCGTGGATCCGGGCAACGGTGCTCCCGTGGGACCCTAACCCTAACCCTAACCCTAACCCTAACCCTAACCCTAACCCTAACCCTAACCCTAACCCTAACCCTAACCCTAACCCTAACCCTAACCCTAACCCTAACCCTAACCCTAATCCGGGCAACGGTGCTCCCGTGGGACCCTAACCCTAACCCTAACCCTAACCCTAACCCTAACCCTAACCCTAACCCTAACCCGATACGGTGCCCCGGGAACCCCTTTTGGCCAGGTTAAGAGTGTCTCAGGCATTTTCGAGACAGGAAGCCGATTAGGAAAAGCTTACCCACCCCCAGATGGACCCAGGGTAGAAGGCCTGCGTGGATCCGGGCAACGGTGCTCCCGTGGGACCCGATGCGGAGCCCCGGGACGTCCGGGGACCCAGAGCCTGGTTCTCAGCATTTTCGATGCATGAAGTGATTGAGGGAAAGCGCCCCCACAACGGGATGTACCCGGGGGTAGAAGGCCCGACTGGATCCGAGCAACGGTGCCCCCTTGGGGGCCAGTTGCGGGTAAGTTGTGGGTCTTCAGCAGAGCCTGGTTCTCAGCATTTTCGATGCAGGAAGTGATTGAGGGAAAGCGCCCCCAGAACGAGATGGACCCAGGGTAGAAGGCCCGAGTGGATCCGTGCAACGGTGCTCCCGTGGGACCCGATATGGTGCCCCGGGGACCCGATACGGTGCTCCCGTGGGAACCGATTAAGAGGCTAAGATTTTCTCAGGCATTTTCGAGACAGGAAGCCGATTAGGAAAAGCTTACCCACCCCCAGATGGACCCAGGGTAGAAGGCCTGCGTGGATCCGGGCAACGGTGCTCCCGTGGGACCCGATACGGTGCCCCGGGGACCCCTTTTGGCCAGGTTAAGAGTGTCTCAGGCATTTTCGAGACAGGAAGCCGATTAGGAAAAGCTTACCCACCCCCAGATGGACCCAGGGTAGAAGGCCTGCGTGGATCCGGGCAACGGTGCTCCCGTGGGACCCGATACGGTGCCCCGGGAACCCCTTTTGGCCAGGTTAAGAGTGTCTCAGGCATTTTCGAGACAGGAAGCCGATTAGGAAAAGCTTACCCACCCCCAGATGGACCCAGGGTAGAAGGCCTGCGTGGATCCGGACAACGGTGCTCCCGTGGGACCCGATGCGGAGCCCCGGGACGTCCGGGGACCCAGAGCCTGGTTCTCAGCATTTTCGATGCATGAAGTGATTGAGGGAAAGCGCCCCCACAACGGGATGTACCCGGGGGTAGAAGGCCCGACTGGATCCGAGCAACGGTGCCCCCTTGGGGGCCAGTTGCGGGTAAGTTGTGGGTCTTCAGCAGAGCCTGGTTCTCAGCATTTTCGATGCAGGAAGTGATTGAGGGAAAGCGCCCCCAGAACGAGATGGACCCAGGGTAGAAGGCCCGAGTGGATCCGTGCAACGGTGCTCCCGTGGGACCCGATACGGTGCCCCGGGGACCCGATACGGTGCTCCCGTGGGAACCGATTAAGAGGCTAAGATTTTCTCAGGCATTTTCGAGACAGGACGCCGATTAGGAAAAGCTTACCCACCCCCAGATGGACCCAGGGTAGAAGGCCTGCGTGGATCCGGGCAACGGTGCTCCCGTGGGACCCTAACCCTAACCCTAACCCTAACCCTAACCCTAACCCTAACCCTAACCCTAACCCGATACGGTGCCCCGGGAACCCCTTTTGGCCAGGTTAAGAGTGTCTCAGGCATTTTCGAGACAGGAAGCCGATTAGGAAAAGCTTACCCACCCCCAGATGGACCCAGGGTAGAAGGCCTGCGTGGATCCGGGCAACGGTGCTCCCGTGGGACCCGATGCGGAGCCCCGGGACGTCCGGGGACCCAGAGCCTGGTTCTCAGCATTTTCGATGCATGAAGTGATTGAGGGAAAGCGCCCCCACAACGGGATGTACCCGGGGGTAGAAGGCCCGACTGGATCCGAGCAACGGTGCCCCCTTGGGGGCCAGTTGCGGGTAAGTTGTGGGTCTTCAGCAGAGCCTGGTTCTCAGCATTTTCGATGCAGGAAGTGATTGAGGGAAAGCGCCCCCAGAACGAGATGGACCCAGGGTAGAAGGCCCGAGTGGATCCGTGCAACGGTGCTCCCGTGGGACCCGATACGGTGCCCCGGGAACCCGATACGGTGCTCCCGTGGGAACCGATTAAGAGGCTAAGATTTTCTCAGGCATTTTCGAGACAGGACGCCGATTAGGAAAAGCTTACCCACCCCCAGATGGACCCAGGGTAGAAGGCCTGCGTGGATCCGGGCAACGGTGCTCCCGTGGGACCCTAACCCTAACCCTAACCCTAACCCTAACCCTAACCCTAACCCTAACCCTAACCCTAACCCTAACCCTAACCCTAACCCTAACCCTAACCCTAACCCTAACCCTAACCCTAACCCTAATCTGGGCAACGGTGCTCCCGTGGGACCCTAACCCTAACCCTAACCCTAACCCTAACCCTAACCCTAACCCTAACCCGATACGGTGCCCCGGGAACCCCTTTTGGCCAGGTTAAGAGTGTCTCAGGCATTTTCGAGACAGGAAGCCGATTAGGAAAAGCTTACCCACCCCCAGATGGACCCAGGGTAGAAGGCCTGCGTGGATCCGTGCAACGGTGCTCCCGTGGGACCCGATGCGGAGCCCCGGGACGTCCGGGGACCCAGAGCCTGGTTCTCAGCATTTTCGATGCATGAAGTGATTGAGGGAAAGCGCCCCCACAACGGGATGTACCCGGGGGTAGAAGGCCCGACTGGATCCGAGCAACGGTGCCCCCTTGGGGGCCAGTTGCGGGTAAGTTGTGGGTCTTCAGCAGAGCCTGGTTCTCAGCATTTTCGATGCAGGAAGTGATTGAGGGAAAGCGCCCCCAGAACGAGATGGACCCAGGGTAGAAGGCCCGAGTGGATCCGTGCAACGGTGCTCCCGTGGGACCCGATACGGTGCCCCGGGGACCCGATACGGTGCTCCCGTGGGAACCGATTAAGAGGCTAAGATTTTCTCAGGCATTTTCGAGACAGGACGCCGATTAGGAAAAGCTTACCCACCCCCAGATGGACCCAGGCTAGAAGGCCTGCGTGGATCCGGGCAACGGTGCTCCCGTGGGACCCTAACCCTAACCCTAACCCTAACCCTAACCCTAACCCTAACCCTAACCCTAACCCTAACCCTAACCCGATACGGTGCCCCGGGAACCCCTTTTGGCCAGGTTAAGAGTGTCTCAGGCATTTTCGAGACAGGAAGCCGATTAGGAAAAGCTTACCCACCCCCAGATGGACCCAGGGTAGAAGGCCTGCGTGGATCCGGGCAACGGTGCTCCCGTGGGACCCGATGCGGAGCCCCGGGACGTCCGGGGACCCAGAGCCTGGTTCTCAGCATTTTCGATGCATGAAGTGATTGAGGGAAAGCGCCCCCACAACGGGATGTACCCGGGGGTAGAAGGCCCGACTGGATCCGAGCAACGGTGCCCCCTTGGGGGCCAGTTGCGGGTAAGTTGTGGGTCTTCAGCAGAGCCTGGTTCTCAGCATTTTCGATGCAGGAAGTGATTGAGGGAAAGCGCCCCCAGAACGAGATGGACCCAGGGTAGAAGGCCCGAGTGGATCCGTGCAACGGTGCTCCCGTGGGACCCGATACGGTGCCCCGGGAACCCGATACGGTGCTCCCGTGGGAACCGATTAAGAGGCTAAGATTTTCTCAGGCATTTTCGAGACAGGACGCCGATTAGGAAAAGCTTACCCACCCCCAGATGGACCCAGGGTAGAAGGCCTGCGTGGATCCGGGCAACGGTGCTCCCGTGGGACCCTAACCCTAACCCTAACCCTAACCCTAACCCTAACCCTAACCCTAACCCTAACCCTAACCCTAACCCTAACCCTAACCCTAACCCTAACCCTAACCCTAACCCTAATCTGGGCAACGGTGCTCCCGTGGGACCCTAACCCTAACCCTAACCCTAACCCTAACCCTAACCCTAACCCTAACCCTAACCCTAACCCGATACGGTGCCCCGGGAACCCCTTTTGGCCAGGTTAAGAGTGTCTCAGGCATTTTCGAGACAGGAAGCCGATTAGGAAAAGCTTACCCACCCCCAGATGGACCCAGGGTAGAAGGCCTGCGTGGATCCGGGCAACGGTGCTCCCGTGGGACCCGATGCGGAGCCCCGGGACGTCCGGGGACCCAGAGCCTGGTTCTCAGCATTTTCGATGCATGAAGAGATTGAGGGAAAGCGCCCCCACAACGGGATGTACCCGGGGGTAGAAGGCCCGACTGGATCCGAGCAACGGTGCCCCCTTGGGGGCCAGTTGCGGGTAAGTTGTGGGTCTTCAGCAGAGCCTGGTTCTCAGCATTTTCGATGCAGGAAGTGATTGAGGGAAAGCGCCCCCAGAACGAGATGGACCCAGGGTAGAAGGCCCGAGTGGATCCGTGCAACGGTGCTCCCGTGGGACCCGATACGGTGCCCCGGGGACCCGATACGGTGCTCCCGTGGGAACCGATTAAGAGGCTAAGATTTTCTCAGGCATTTTCGAGACAGGAAGCCGATTAGGAAAAGCTTACCCACCCCCAGATGGACCCAGGGTAGAAGGCCTGCGTGGATCCGGGCAACGGTGCTCCCGTGGGACCCGATACGGTGCCCCGGGGACCCCTTTTGGCCAGGTTAAGAGTGTCTCAGGCATTTTCGAGACAGGAAGCCGATTAGGAAAAGCTTACCCACCCCCAGATGGACCCAGGGTAGAAGGCCTGCGTGGATCCGGGCAACGGTGCTCCCGTGGGACCCGATACGGTGCCCCGGGAACCCCTTTTGGCCAGGTTAAGAGTGTCTCAGGCATTTTCGAGACAGGAAGCCGATTAGGAAAAGCTTACCCACCCCCAGATGGACCCAGGGTAGAAGGCCTGCGTGGATCCGGGCAACGGTGCTCCCGTGGGACCCGATGCGGAGCCCCGGGACGTCCGGGGACCCAGAGCCTGGTTCTCAGCATTTTCGATGCATGAAGTGATTGAGGGAAAGCGCCCCCACAACGGGATGTACCCGGGGGTAGAAGGCCCGACTGGATCCGAGCAACGGTGCCCCCTTGGGGGCCAGTTGCGGGTAAGTTGTGGGTCTTCAGCAGAGCCTGGTTCTCAGCATTTTCGATGCAGGAAGTGATTGAGGGAAAGCGCCCCCAGAACGAGATGGACCCAGGGTAGAAGGCCCGAGTGGATCCGTGCAACGGTGCTCCCGTGGGACCCGATACGGTGCCCCGGGGACCCGATACGGTGCTCCCGTGGGAACCGATTAAGAGGCTAAGATTTTCTCAGGCATTTTCGAGACAGGACGCCGATTAGGAAAAGCTTACCCACCCCCAGATGGACCCAGGGTAGAAGGCCTGCGTGGATCCGGGCAACGGTGCTCCCGTGGGACCCTAACCCTAACCCTAACCCTAACCCTAACCCTAACCCTAACCCGATACGGTGCCCCGGGAACCCCTTTTGGCCAGGTTAAGAGTGTCTCAGGCATTTTCGAGACAGGAAGCCGATTAGGAAAAGCTTACCCACCCCCAGATGGACCCAGGGTAGAAGGCCTGCGTGGATCCGGGCAACGGTGCTCCCGTGGGACCCGATGCGGAGCCCCGGGACGTCCGGGGACCCAGAGCCTGGTTCTCAGCATTTTCGATGCATGAAGTGATTGAGGGAAAGCGCCCCCACAACGGGATGTACCCGGGGGTAGAAGGCCCGACTGGATCCGAGCAACGGTGCCCCCTTGGGGGCCAGTTGCGGGTAAGTTGTGGGTCTTCAGCAGAGCCTGGTTCTCAGCATTTTCGATGCAGGAAGTGATTGAGGGAAAGCGCCCCCAGAACGAGATGGACCCAGGGTAGAAGGCCCGAGTGGATCCGTGCAACGGTGCTCCCGTGGGACCCGATACGGTGCCCCGGGAACCCGATACGGTGCTCCCGTGGGAACCGATTAAGAGGCTAAGATTTTCTCAGGCATTTTCGAGACAGGACGCCGATTAGGAAAAGCTTACCCACCCCCAGATGGACCCAGGGTAGAAGGCCTGCGTGGATCCGGGCAACGGTGCTCCCGTGGGACCCTAACCCTAACCCTAACCCTAACCCTAACCCTAACCCTAACCCTAACCCTAACCCTAACCCTAACCCTAACCCTAACCCTAACCCTAACCCTAACCCTAACCCTAACCCTAATCTGGGCAACGGTGCTCCCGTGGGACCCTAACCCTAACCCTAACCCTAACCCTAACCCTAACCCTAACCCTAACCCTAACCCTAACCCTAACCCTAACCCTAACCCTAACCCTAACCCTAACCCTAACCCTAACCCTAACCCTAATCTGGGCAACGGTGCTCCCGTGGGACCCTAACCCTAACCCTAACCCTAACCCTAACCCTAACCCTAACCCTAACCCTAACCCTAACCCGATACGGTGCCCCGGGAACCCCTTTTGGCCAGGTTAAGAGTGTCTCAGGCATTTTCGAGACAGGAAGCCGATTAGGAAAAGCTTACCCACCCCCAGATGGACCCAGGGTAGAAGGCCTGCGTGGATCCGGGCAACAGTGCTCCCGTGGGACCCGATGCGGAGCCCCGGGACGTCCGGGGACCCAGAGCCTGGTTCTCAGCATTTTCGATGCATGAAGTGATTGAGGGAAAGCGCCCCCACAACGGGATGTACCCGGGGGTAGAAGGCCCGACTGGATCCGAGCAACGGTGCCCCCTTGGGGGCCAGTTGCGGGTAAGTTGTGGGTCTTCAGCAGAGCCTGGTTCTCAGCATTTTCGATGCAGGAAGTGATTGAGGGAAAGCGCCCCCAGAACGAGATGGACCCAGGGTAGAAGGCCCGAGTGGATCCGTGCAACGGTGCTCCCGTGGGACCCGATACGGTGCCCCGGGGACCCGATACGGTGCTCCCGTGGGAACCGATTAAGAGGCTAAGATTTTCTCAGGCATTTTCGAGACAGGACGCCGATTAGGAAAAGCTTACCCACCCCCAGATGGACCCAGGGTAGAAGGCCTGCGTGGATCCGGGCAACGGTGCTCCCGTGGGACCCTAACCCTAACCCTAACCCTAACCCTAACCCTAACCCTAACCCTAACCCGATACGGTGCCCCGGGAACCCCTTTTGGCCAGGTTAAGAGTGTCTCAGGCATTTTCGAGACAGGAAGCCGATTAGGAAAAGCTTACCCACCCCCAGATGGACCCAGGGTAGAAGGCCTGCGTGGATCCGGGCAACGGTGCTCCCGTGGGACCCGATGCGGAGCCCCGGGACGTCCGGGGACCCAGAGCCTGGTTCTCAGCATTTTCGATGCATGAAGTGATTGAGGGAAAGCGCCCCCACAACGGGATGTACCCGGGGGTAGAAGGCCCGACTGGATCCGAGCAACGGTGCCCCCTTGGGGGCCAGTTGCGGGTAAGTTGTGGGTCTTCAGCAGAGCCTGGTTCTCAGCATTTTCGATGCAGGAAGTGATTGAGGGAAAGCGCCCCCAGAACGAGATGGACCCAGGGTAGAAGGCCCGAGTGGATCCGTGCAACGGTGCTCCCGTGGGACCCGATACGGTGCCCCGGGAACCCGATACGGTGCTCCCGTGGGAACCGATTAAGAGGCTAAGATTTTCTCAGGCATTTTCGAGACAGGACGCCGATTAGGAAAAGCTTACCCACCCCCAGATGGACCCAGGGTAGAAGGCCTGCGTGGATCCGGGCAACGGTGCTCCCGTGGGACCCTAACCCTAACCCTAACCCTAACCCTAACCCTAACCCTAACCCTAACCCTAACCCTAACCCTAACCCTAACCCTAACCCTAACCCTAACCCTAACCCTAACCCTAACCCTAACCCTAATCTGGGCAACGGTGCTCCCGTGGGACCCTAACCCTAACCCTAACCCTAACCCTAACCCTAACCCTAACCCTAACCCGATACGGTGCCCCGGGAACCCCTTTTGGCCAGGTTAAGAGTGTCTCAGGCATTTTCGAGACAGGAAGCCGATTAGGAAAAGCTTACCCACCCCCAGATGGACCCAGGGTAGAAGGCCTGCGTGGATCCGTGCAACGGTGCTCCCGTGGGACCCGATGCGGAGCCCCGGGACGTCCGGGGACCCAGAGCCTGGTTCTCAGCATTTTCGATGCATGAAGTGATTGAGGGAAAGCGCCCCCACAACGGGATGTACCCGGGGGTAGAAGGCCCGACTGGATCCGAGCAACGGTGCCCCCTTGGGGGCCAGTTGCGGGTAAGTTGTGGGTCTTCAGCAGAGCCTGGTTCTCAGCATTTTCGATGCAGGAAGTGATTGAGGGAAAGCGCCCCCAGAACGAGATGGACCCAGGGTAGAAGGCCCGAGTGGATCCGTGCAACGGTGCTCCCGTGGGACCCGATACGGTGCCCCGGGGACCCGATACGGTGCTCCCGTGGGAACCGATTAAGAGGCTAAGATTTTCTCAGGCATTTTCGAGACAGGACGCCGATTAGGAAAAGCTTACCCACCCCCAGATGGACCCAGGCTAGAAGGCCTGCGTGGATCCGGGCAACGGTGCTCCCGTGGGACCCTAACCCTAACCCTAACCCTAACCCTAACCCTAACCCTAACCCTAACCCTAACCCTAACCCGATACGGTGCCCCGGGAACCCCTTTTGGCCAGGTTAAGAGTGTCTCAGGCATTTTCGAGACAGGAAGCCGATTAGGAAAAGCTTACCCACCCCCAGATGGACCCAGGGTAGAAGGCCTGCGTGGATCCGGGCAACGGTGCTCCCGTGGGACCCGATGCGGAGCCCCGGGACGTCCGGGGACCCAGAGCCTGGTTCTCAGCATTTTCGATGCATGAAGTGATTGAGGGAAAGCGCCCCCACAACGGGATGTACCCGGGGGTAGAAGGCCCGACTGGATCCGAGCAACGGTGCCCCCTTGGGGGCCAGTTGCGGGTAAGTTGTGGGTCTTCAGCAGAGCCTGGTTCTCAGCATTTTCGATGCAGGAAGTGATTGAGGGAAAGCGCCCCCAGAACGAGATGGACCCAGGGTAGAAGGCCCGAGTGGATCCGTGCAACGGTGCTCCCGTGGGACCCGATACGGTGCCCCGGGAACCCGATACGGTGCTCCCGTGGGAACCGATTAAGAGGCTAAGATTTTCTCAGGCATTTTCGAGACAGGACGCCGATTAGGAAAAGCTTACCCACCCCCAGATGGACCCAGGGTAGAAGGCCTGCGTGGATCCGGGCAACGGTGCTCCCGTGGGACCCTAACCCTAACCCTAACCCTAACCCTAACCCTAACCCTAACCCTAACCCTAACCCTAACCCTAACCCTAACCCTAACCCTAACCCTAACCCTAACCCTAACCCTAATCTGGGCAACGGTGCTCCCGTGGGACCCTAACCCTAACCCTAACCCTAACCCTAACCCTAACCCTAACCCTAACCCTAACCCTAACCCGATACGGTGCCCCGGGAACCCCTTTTGGCCAGGTTAAGAGTGTCTCAGGCATTTTCGAGACAGGAAGCCGATTAGGAAAAGCTTACCCACCCCCAGATGGACCCAGGGTAGAAGGCCTGCGTGGATCCGGGCAACGGTGCTCCCGTGGGACCCGATGCGGAGCCCCGGGACGTCCGGGGACCCAGAGCCTGGTTCTCAGCATTTTCGATGCATGAAGAGATTGAGGGAAAGCGCCCCCACAACGGGATGTACCCGGGGGTAGAAGGCCCGACTGGATCCGAGCAACGGTGCCCCCTTGGGGGCCAGTTGCGGGTAAGTTGTGGGTCTTCAGCAGAGCCTGGTTCTCAGCATTTTCGATGCAGGAAGTGATTGAGGGAAAGCGCCCCCAGAACGAGATGGACCCAGGGTAGAAGGCCCGAGTGGATCCGTGCAACGGTGCTCCCGTGGGACCCGATACGGTGCCCCGGGGACCCGATACGGTGCTCCCGTGGGAACCGATTAAGAGGCTAAGATTTTCTCAGGCATTTTCGAGACAGGAAGCCGATTAGGAAAAGCTTACCCACCCCCAGATGGACCCAGGGTAGAAGGCCTGCGTGGATCCGGGCAACGGTGCTCCCGTGGGACCCGATACGGTGCCCCGGGGACCCCTTTTGGCCAGGTTAAGAGTGTCTCAGGCATTTTCGAGACAGGAAGCCGATTAGGAAAAGCTTACCCACCCCCAGATGGACCCAGGGTAGAAGGCCTGCGTGGATCCGGGCAACGGTGCTCCCGTGGGACCCGATACGGTGCCCCGGGAACCCCTTTTGGCCAGGTTAAGAGTGTCTCAGGCATTTTCGAGACAGGAAGCCGATTAGGAAAAGCTTACCCACCCCCAGATGGACCCAGGGTAGAAGGCCTGCGTGGATCCGGGCAACGGTGCTCCCGTGGGACCCGATGCGGAGCCCCGGGACGTCCGGGGACCCAGAGCCTGGTTCTCAGCATTTTCGATGCATGAAGTGATTGAGGGAAAGCGCCCCCACAACGGGATGTACCCGGGGGTAGAAGGCCCGACTGGATCCGAGCAACGGTGCCCCCTTGGGGGCCAGTTGCGGGTAAGTTGTGGGTCTTCAGCAGAGCCTGGTTCTCAGCATTTTCGATGCAGGAAGTGATTGAGGGAAAGCGCCCCCAGAACGAGATGGACCCAGGGTAGAAGGCCCGAGTGGATCCGTGCAACGGTGCTCCCGTGGGACCCGATACGGTGCCCCGGGGACCCGATACGGTGCTCCCGTGGGAACCGATTAAGAGGCTAAGATTTTCTCAGGCATTTTCGAGACAGGACGCCGATTAGGAAAAGCTTACCCACCCCCAGATGGACCCAGGGTAGAAGGCCTGCGTGGATCCGGGCAACGGTGCTCCCGTGGGACCCTAACCCTAACCCTAACCCTAACCCTAACCCTAACCCTAACCCGATACGGTGCCCCGGGAACCCCTTTTGGCCAGGTTAAGAGTGTCTCAGGCATTTTCGAGACAGGAAGCCGATTAGGAAAAGCTTACCCACCCCCAGATGGACCCAGGGTAGAAGGCCTGCGTGGATCCGGGCAACGGTGCTCCCGTGGGACCCGATGCGGAGCCCCGGGACGTCCGGGGACCCAGAGCCTGGTTCTCAGCATTTTCGATGCATGAAGTGATTGAGGGAAAGCGCCCCCACAACGGGATGTACCCGGGGGTAGAAGGCCCGACTGGATCCGAGCAACGGTGCCCCCTTGGGGGCCAGTTGCGGGTAAGTTGTGGGTCTTCAGCAGAGCCTGGTTCTCAGCATTTTCGATGCAGGAAGTGATTGAGGGAAAGCGCCCCCAGAACGAGATGGACCCAGGGTAGAAGGCCCGAGTGGATCCGTGCAACGGTGCTCCCGTGGGACCCGATACGGTGCCCCGGGAACCCGATACGGTGCTCCCGTGGGAACCGATTAAGAGGCTAAGATTTTCTCAGGCATTTTCGAGACAGGACGCCGATTAGGAAAAGCTTACCCACCCCCAGATGGACCCAGGGTAGAAGGCCTGCGTGGATCCGGGCAACGGTGCTCCCGTGGGACCCTAACCCTAACCCTAACCCTAACCCTAACCCTAACCCTAACCCTAACCCTAACCCTAACCCTAACCCTAACCCTAACCCTAACCCTAACCCTAACCCTAACCCTAACCCTAATCTGGGCAACGGTGCTCCCGTGGGACCCTAACCCTAACCCTAACCCTAACCCTAACCCTAACCCTAACCCTAACCCTAACCCTAACCCTAACCCTAACCCTAACCCTAACCCTAACCCTAACCCTAACCCTAACCCTAACCCTAATCTGGGCAACGGTGCTCCCGTGGGACCCTAACCCTAACCCTAACCCTAACCCTAACCCTAACCCTAACCCTAACCCTAACCCTAACCCGATACGGTGCCCCGGGAACCCCTTTTGGCCAGGTTAAGAGTGTCTCAGGCATTTTCGAGACAGGAAGCCGATTAGGAAAAGCTTACCCACCCCCAGATGGACCCAGGGTAGAAGGCCTGCGTGGATCCGGGCAACGGTGCTCCCGTGGGACCCGATGCGGAGCCCCGGGACGTCCGGGGACCCAGAGCCTGGTTCTCAGCATTTTCGATGCATGAAGTGATTGAGGGAAAGCGCCCCCACAACGGGATGTACCCGGGGGTAGAAGGCCCGACTGGATCCGAGCAACGGTGCCCCCTTGGGGGCCAGTTGCGGGTAAGTTGTGGGTCTTCAGCAGAGCCTGGTTCTCAGCATTTTCGATGCAGGAAGTGATTGAGGGAAAGCGCCCCCAGAACGAGATGGACCCAGGGTAGAAGGCCCGAGTGGATCCGTGCAACGGTGCTCCCGTGGGACCCGATACGGTGCCCCGGGGACCCGATACGGTGCTCCCGTGGGAACCGATTAAGAGGCTAAGATTTTCTCAGGCATTTTCGAGACAGGAAGCCGATTAGGAAAAGCTTACCCACCCCCAGATGGACCCAGGGTAGAAGGCCTGCGTGGATCCGGGCAACGGTGCTCCCGTGGGACCCGATACGGTGCCCCGGGGACCCCTTTTGGCCAGGTTAAGAGTGTCTCAGGCATTTTCGAGACAGGAAGCCGATTAGGAAAGCTTACCCACCCCCAGATGGACCCAGGGTAGAAGGCCTGCATGGATCCGGGCAACGGTGCTCCCGTGGGACCCGATACGGTGCCCCGGGAACCCCTTTTGGCCAGGTTAAGAGTGTCTCAGGCATTTTCGAGACAGGAAGCCGATTAGGAAAAGCTTACCCACCCCCAGATGGACCCAGGGTAGAAGGCCTGCGTGGATCCGGGCAACGGTGCTCCCGTGGGACCCGATGCGGAGCCCCGGGACGTCCGGGGACCCAGAGCCTGGTTCTCAGCATTTTCGATGCATGAAGTGATTGAGGGAAAGCGCCCCCACAACGGGATGTACCCGGGGGTAGAAGGCCCGACTGGATCCGAGCAACGGTGCCCCCTTGGGGGCCAGTTGCGGGTAAGTTGTGGGTCTTCAGCAGAGCCTGGTTCTCAGCATTTTCGATGCAGGAAGTGATTGAGGGAAAGCGCCCCCAGAACGAGATGGACCCAGGGTAGAAGGCCCGAGTGGATCCGTGCAACGGTGCTCCCGTGGGACCCGATACGGTGCCCCGGGGACCCGATACGGTGCTCCCGTGGGAACCGATTAAGAGGCTAAGATTTTCTCAGGCATTTTCGAGACAGGAAGCCGATTAGGAAAAGCTTACCCACCCCCAGATGGACCCAGGGTAGAAGGCCTGCGTGGATCCGGGCAACGGTGCTCCCGTGGGACCCTAACCCTAACCCTAACCCTAACCCTAACCCTAACCCTAACCCTAACCCTAACCCGATACGGTGCCCCGGGAACCCCTTTTGGCCAGGTTAAGAGTGTCTCAGGAATTTTCGAGACAGGAAGCCGATTAGGAAAAGCTTACCCACCCCCAGATGGACCCAGGGTAGAAGGCCTGCGTGGATCCGGGCAACGGTGCTCCCGTGGGACCCGATGCGGAGCCCCGGGACGTCCGGGGACCCAGAGCCTGGTTCTCAGCATTTTCGATGCATGAAGTGATTGAGGGAAAGCGCCCCCACAACGGGATGTACCCGGGGGTAGAAGGCCCGACTGGATCCGAGCAACGGTGCCCCCTTGGGGGCCAGTTGCGGGTAAGTTGTGGGTCTTCAGCAGAGCCTGGTTCTCAGCATTTTCGATGCAGGAAGTGATTGAGGGAAAGCGCCCCCAGAACGAGATGGACCCAGGGTAGAAGGCCCGAGTGGATCCGTGCAACGGTGCTCCCGTGGGACCCGATACGGTGCCCCGGGAACCCGATACGGTGCTCCCGTGGGAACCGATTAAGAGGCTAAGATTTTCTCAGGCATTTTCGAGACAGGACGCCGATTAGGAAAAGCTTACCCACCCCCAGATGGACCCAGGGTAGAAGGCCTGCGTGGATCCGGGCAACGGTGCTCCCGTGGGACCCTAACCCTAACCCTAACCCTAACCCTAACCCTAACCCTAACCCTAACCCTAACCCTAACCCTAACCCTAACCCTAACCCTAACCCTAACCCTAACCCTAACCCTAACCCTAACCCTAACCCTAACCCTAACCCTAACCCTAATCTGGGCAACGGTGCTCCCGTGGGACCCTAACCCTAACCCTAACCCTAACCCTAACCCTAACCCTAACCCTAACCCGATACGGTGCCCCGGGAACCCCTTTTGGCCAGGTTAAGAGTGTCTCAGGCATTTTCGAGACAGGAAGCCGATTAGGAAAAGCTTACCCACCCCCAGATGGACCCAGGGTAGAAGGCCTGCGTGGATCCGTGCAACGGTGCTCCCGTGGGACCCGATGCGGAGCCCCGGGACGTCCGGGGACCCAGAGCCTGGTTCTCAGCATTTTCGATGCATGAAGTGATTGAGGGAAAGCGCCCCCACAACGGGATGTACCCGGGGGTAGAAGGCCCGACTGGATCCGAGCAACGGTGCCCCCTTGGGGGCCAGTTGCGGGTAAGTTGTGGGTCTTCAGCAGAGCCTGGTTCTCAGCATTTTCGATGCAGGAAGTGATTGAGGGAAAGCGCCCCCAGAACGAGATGGACCCAGGGTAGAAGGCCCGAGTGGATCCGTGCAACGGTGCTCCCGTGGGACCCGATACGGTGCCCCGGGGACCCGATACGGTGCTCCCGTGGGAACCGATTAAGAGGCTAAGATTTTCTCAGGCATTTTCGAGACAGGACGCCGATTAGGAAAAGCTTACCCACCCCCAGATGGACCCAGGCTAGAAGGCCTGCGTGGATCCGGGCAACGGTGCTCCCGTGGGACCCTAACCCTAACCCTAACCCTAACCCTAACCCTAACCCTAACCCTAACCCTAACCCTAACCCTAACCCGATACGGTGCCCCGGGAACCCCTTTTGGCCAGGTTAAGAGTGTCTCAGGCATTTTCGAGACAGGAAGCCGATTAGGAAAAGCTTACCCACCCCCAGATGGACCCAGGGTAGAAGGCCTGCGTGGATCCGGGCAACGGTGCTCCCGTGGGACCCGATGCGGAGCCCCGGGACGTCCGGGGACCCAGAGCCTGGTTCTCAGCATTTTCGATGCATGAAGTGATTGAGGGAAAGCGCCCCCACAACGGGATGTACCCGGGGGTAGAAGGCCCGACTGGATCCGAGCAACGGTGCCCCCTTGGGGGCCAGTTGCGGGTAAGTTGTGGGTCTTCAGCAGAGCCTGGTTCTCAGCATTTTCGATGCAGGAAGTGATTGAGGGAAAGCGCCCCCAGAACGAGATGGACCCAGGGTAGAAGGCCCGAGTGGATCCGTGCAACGGTGCTCCCGTGGGACCCGATACGGTGCCCCGGGAACCCGATACGGTGCTCCCGTGGGAACCGATTAAGAGGCTAAGATTTTCTCAGGCATTTTCGAGACAGGACGCCGATTAGGAAAAGCTTACCCACCCCCAGATGGACCCAGGGTAGAAGGCCTGCGTGGATCCGGGCAACGGTGCTCCCGTGGGACCCTAACCCTAACCCTAACCCTAACCCTAACCCTAACCCTAACCCTAACCCTAACCCTAACCCTAACCCTAACCCTAACCCTAACCCTAACCCTAACCCTAACCCTAATCCGGGCAACGGTGCTCCCGTGGGACCCTAACCCTAACCCTAACCCTAACCCTAACCCTAACCCTAACCCTAACCCTAACCCTAACCCGATACGGTGCCCCGGGAACCCCTTTTGGCCAGGTTAAGAGTGTCTCAGGCATTTTCGAGACAGGAAGCCGATTAGGAAAAGCTTACCCACCCCCAGATGGACCCAGGGTAGAAGGCCTGCGTGGATCCGGGCAACGGTGCTCCCGTGGGACCCGATGCGGAGCCCCGGGACGTCCGGGGACCCAGAGCCTGGTTCTCAGCATTTTCGATGCATGAAGTGATTGAGGGAAAGCGCCCCCACAACGGGATGTACCCGGGGGTAGAAGGCCCGACTGGATCCGAGCAACGGTGCCCCCTTGGGGGCCAGTTGCGGGTAAGTTGTGGGTCTTCAGCAGAGCCTGGTTCTCAGCATTTTCGATGCAGGAAGTGATTGAGGGAAAGCGCCCCCAGAACGAGGTGGACCCAGGGTAGAAGGCCCGAGTGGATCCGTGCAACGGTGCTCCCGTGGGACCCGATATGGTGCCCCGGGGACCCGATACGGTGCTCCCGTGGGAACCGATTAAGAGGCTAAGATTTTCTCAGGCATTTTCGAGACAGGAAGCCGATTAGGAAAAGCTTACCCACCCCCAGATGGACCCAGGGTAGAAGGCCTGCGTGGATCCGGGCAACGGTGCTCCCGTGGGACCCGATACGGTGCCCCGGGGACCCCTTTTGGCCAGGTTAAGAGTGTCTCAGGCATTTTCGAGACAGGAAGCCGATTAGGAAAAGCTTACCCACCCCCAGATGGACCCAGGGTAGAAGGCCTGCGTGGATCCGGGCAACGGTGCTCCCGTGGGACCCGATACGGTGCCCCGGGAACCCCTTTTGGCCAGGTTAAGAGTGTCTCAGGCATTTTCGAGACAGGAAGCCGATTAGGAAAAGCTTACCCACCCCCAGATGGACCCAGGGTAGAAGGCCTGCGTGGATCCGGGCAGCCTGTACGTTAATGCCAAGCAAGCAGTGCAAAAATGCTTCCGCATTCGTCACCGCACGCTAGTGCGGTAAAGCGCCCTTCTTTTCAGACGTGCGTGCACCGGCGGCGGCGTGCTCGCTCAGGTGCGTGCGTGCGCCGGCGTGCTCGCGCGAGGTGCCCGCGCATGCGACACGAGCGGAGCTCAATATATATAAGTCACCGCCCCTAAATTCAGTATCTAGCAATAGCTCAATTGGCAAGGACACATGGCTGTGGATCCTATGGCTTGTTTGCTGGCGAGTTCGAATCCCATCGAAAATATTTTTTAACGTGATTTTTTTTTAACGTGTATTCTTTCGCCGATTAAGGTTAGGCATTGTTTCGGAGTTGGTTAAGGTTAGAACGGTTAAGTTTAGGCGCTGTTAAGGAGCTGGTTAAGGTTAGAGTTTGTCAAAGAGAATGGCAATATAATTTCTATGGTTAAGGTTAGGCATGGTTTCGGAGTTGGTTAAGGTTAGAACGGTTAAGTTTAGGCGTTGTTAAGGAGCTGGTTAAGGTTAGAGTTTGTCAAAGAGAATGGCAATAGACAGCCTATTTCCGCGCGACCTGGGCGCTGGGCGGCGGAAAATGAAAGGCGCATTACTGCATGCCACTACGGTAAGTTTTTGCACTGCTTGCTTGGCATAAAGCTACACGCATCCGGGCAACGGTGCTCCCGTGGGACCCGATGCGGAGCCCCGGGACGTCCGGGGACCCAGAGCCTGGTTCTCAGCATTTTCGATGCATGAAGTGATTGAGGGAAAGCGCCCCCACAACGGGATGTACCCGGGGGTAGAAGGCCCGACTGGATCCGAGCAACGGTGCCCCCTTGGGGGCCAGTTGCGGGTAAGTTGTGGGTCTTCAGCAGAGCCTGGTTCTCAGCATTTTCGATGCAGGAAGTGATTGAGGGAAAGCGCCCCCAGAACGAGATGGACCCAGGGTAGAAGGCCCGAGTGGATCCGTGCAACGGTGCTCCCGTGGGACCCGATACGGTGCCCCGGGGACCCGATACGGTGCTCCCGTGGGAACCGATTAAGAGGCTAAGATTTTCTCAGGCATTTTCGAGACAGGACGCCGATTAGGAAAAGCTTACCCACCCCCAGATGGACCCAGGGTAGAAGGCCTGCGTGGATCCGGGCAACGGTGCTCCCGTGGGACCCTAACCCTAACCCTAACCCTAACCCTAACCCTAACCCTAACCCTAACCCTAACCCGATACGGTGCCCCGGGAACCCCTTTTGGCCAGGTTAAGAGTGTCTCAGGCATTTTCGAGACAGGAAGCCGATTAGGAAAAGCTTACCCACCCCCAGATGGACCCAGGGTAGAAGGCCTGCGTGGATCCGGGCAACGGTGCTCCCGTGGGACCCGATGCGGAGCCCCGGGACGTCCGGGGACCCAGAGCCTGGTTCTCAGCATTTTCGATGCAGGAAGTGATTGAGGGAAAGCGCCCCCAGAACGAGATGGACCCAGGGTAGAAGGCCCGAGTGGATCCGTGCAACGGTGCTCCCGTGGGACCCGATACGGTGCCCCGGGAACCCGATACGGTGCTCCCGTGGGAACCGATTAAGAGGCTAAGATTTTCTCAGGCATTTTCGAGACAGGACGCCGATTAGGAAAAGCTTACCCACCCCCAGATGGACCCAGGGTAGAAGGCCTGCGTGGATCCGGGCAACGGTGCTCCCGTGGGACCCTAACCCTAACCCTAACCCTAACCCTAACCCTAACCCTAACCCTAACCCTAACCCTAACCCTAACCCTAACCCTAACCCTAACCCTAACCCTAACCCTAACCCTAACCCTAACCCTAACCCTAACCCTAATCTGGGCAACGGTGCTCCCGTGGGACCCTAACCCTAACCCTAACCCTAACCCTAACCCTAACCCTAACCCTAACCCTAACCCTAACCCTAACCCGATACGGTGCCCCGGGAACCCCTTTTGGCCAGGTTAAGAGTGTCTCAGGCATTTTCGAGACAGGAAGCCGATTAGGAAAAGCTTACCCACCCCCAGATGGACCCAGGGTAGAAGGCCTGCGTGGATCCGGGCAACGGTGCTCCCGTGGGACCCGATGCGGAGCCCCGGGACGTCCGGGGACCCAGAGCCTGGTTCTCAGCATTTTCGATGCATGAAGAGATTGAGGGAAAGCGCCCCCACAACGGGATGTACCCGGGGGTAGAAGGCCCGACTGGATCCGAGCAACGGTGCCCCCTTGGGGGCCAGTTGCGGGTAAGTTGTGGGTCTTCAGCAGAGCCTGGTTCTCAGCATTTTCGATGCAGGAAGTGATTGAGGGAAAGCGCCCCCAGAACGAGATGGACCCAGGGTAGAAGGCCCGAGTGGATCCGTGCAACGGTGCTCCCGTGGGACCCGATACGGTGCCCCGGGGACCCGATACGGTGCTCCCGTGGGAACCGATTAAGAGGCTAAGATTTTCACAGGCATTTTCGAGACAGGAAGCCGATTAGGAAAAGCTTACCCACCCCCAGATGGACCCAGGGTAGAAGGCCTGCGTGGATCCGGGCAACGGTGCTCCCGTGGGACCCGATACGGTGCCCCGGGGACCCCTTTTGGCCAGGTTAAGAGTGTCTCAGGCATTTTCGAGACAGGAAGCCGATTAGGAAAAGCTTACCCACCCCCAGATGGACCCAGGGTAGAAGGCCTGCGTGGATCCGGGCAACGGTGCTCCCGTGGGACCCGATACGGTGCCCCGGGAACCCCTTTTGGCCAGGTTAAGAGTGTCTCAGGCATTTTCGAGACAGGAAGCCGATTAGGAAAAGCTTACCCACCCCCAGATGGACCCAGGGTAGAAGGCCTGCGTGGATCCGGGCAACGGTGCTCCCGTGGGACCCGATGCGGAGCCCCGGGACGTCCGGGGACCCAGAGCCTGGTTCTCAGCATTTTCGATGCATGAAGTGATTGAGGGAAAGCGCCCCCACAACGGGATGTACCCGGGGGTAGAAGGCCCGACTGGATCCGAGCAACGGTGCCCCCTTGGGGGCCAGTTGCGGGTAAGTTGTGGGTCTTCAGCAGAGCCTGGTTCTCAGCATTTTCGATGCAGGAAGTGATTGAGGGAAAGCGCCCCCAGAACGAGATGGACCCAGGGTAGAAGGCCCGAGTGGATCCGTGCAACGGTGCTCCCGTGGGACCCGATACGGTGCCCCGGGGACCCGATACGGTGCTCCCGTGGGAACCGATTAAGAGGCTAAGATTTTCTCAGGCATTTTCGAGACAGGACGCCGATTAGGAAAAGCTTACCCACCCCCAGATGGACCCAGGGTAGAAGGCCTGCGTGGATCCGGGCAACGGTGCTCCCGTGGGACCCTAACCCTAACCCTAACCCTAACCCTAACCCTAACCCTAACCCGATACGGTGCCCCGGGAACCCCTTTTGGCCAGGTTAAGAGTGTCTCAGGCATTTTCGAGACAGGAAGCCGATTAGGAAAAGCTTACCCACCCCCAGATGGACCCAGGGTAGAAGGCCTGCGTGGATCCGGGCAACGGTGCTCCCGTGGGACCCGATGCGGAGCCCCGGGACGTCCGGGGACCCAGAGCCTGGTTCTCAGCATTTTCGATGCATGAAGTGATTGAGGGAAAGCGCCCCCACAACGGGATGTACCCGGGGGTAGAAGGCCCGACTGGATCCGAGCAACGGTGCCCCCTTGGGGGCCAGTTGCGGGTAAGTTGTGGGTCTTCAGCAGAGCCTGGTTCTCAGCATTTTCGATGCAGGAAGTGATTGAGGGAAAGCGCCCCCAGAACGAGATGGACCCAGGGTAGAAGGCCCGAGTGGATCCGTGCAACGGTGCTCCCGTGGGACCCGATACGGTGCCCCGGGAACCCGATACGGTGCTCCCGTGGGAACCGATTAAGAGGCTAAGATTTTCTCAGGCATTTTCGAGACAGGACGCCGATTAGGAAAAGCTTACCCACCCCCAGATGGACCCAGGGTAGAAGGCCTGCGTGGATCCGGGCAACGGTGCTCCCGTGGGACCCGATGCGGAGCCCCGGGACGTCCGGGGACCCAGAGCCTGGTTCTCAGCATTTTCGATGCATGAAGTGATTGAGGGAAAGCGCCCCCACAACGGGATGTACCCGGGGGTAGAAGGCCCGACTGGATCCGAGCAACGGTGCCCCCTTGGGGGCCAGTTGCGGGTAAGTTGTGGGTCTTCAGCAGAGCCTGGTTCTCAGCATTTTCGATGCAGGAAGTGATTGAGGGAAAGCGCCCCCAGAACGAGATGGACCCAGGGTAGAAGGCCCGAGTGGATCCGTGCAACGGTGCTCCCGTGGGACCCGATACGGTGCCCCGGGGACCCGATACGGTGCTCCCGTGGGAACCGATTAAGAGGCTAAGATTTTCTCAGGCATTTTCGAGACAGGAAGCCGATTAGGAAAAGCTTACCCACCCCCAGATGGACCCAGGGTAGAAGGCCTGCGTGGATCCGGGCAACGGTGCTCCCGTGGGACCCTAACCCTAACCCTAACCCTAACCCTAACCCTAACCCTAACCCTAACCCTAACCCGATACGGTGCCCCGGGAACCCCTTTTGGCCAGGTTAAGAGTGTCTCAGGAATTTTCGAGACAGGAAGCCGATTAGGAAAAGCTTACCCACCCCCAGATGGACCCAGGGTAGAAGGCCTGCGTGGATCCGGGCAACGGTGCTCCCGTGGGACCCGATGCGGAGCCCCGGGACGTCCGGGGACCCAGAGCCTGGTTCTCAGCATTTTCGATGCATGAAGTGATTGAGGGAAAGCGCCCCCACAACGGGATGTACCCGGGGGTAGAAGGCCCGACTGGATCCGAGCAACGGTGCCCCCTTGGGGGCCAGTTGCGGGTAAGTTGTGGGTCTTCAGCAGAGCCTGGTTCTCAGCATTTTCGATGCAGGAAGTGATTGAGGGAAAGCGCCCCCAGAACGAGATGGACCCAGGGTAGAAGGCCCGAGTGGATCCGTGCAACGGTGCTCCCGTGGGACCCGATACGGTGCCCCGGGAACCCGATACGGTGCTCCCGTGGGAACCGATTAAGAGGCTAAGATTTTCTCAGGCATTTTCGAGACAGGACGCCGATTAGGAAAAGCTTACCCACCCCCAGATGGACCCAGGGTAGAAGGCCTGCGTGGATCCGGGCAACGGTGCTCCCGTGGGACCCTAACCCTAACCCTAACCCTAACCCTAACCCTAACCCTAACCCTAACCCTAACCCTAACCCTAACCCTAACCCTAACCCTAACCCTAACCCTAACCCTAACCCTAACCCTAACCCTAACCCTAATCTGGGCAACGGTGCTCCCGTGGGACCCTAACCCTAACCCTAACCCTAACCCTAACCCTAACCCTAACCCTAACCCGATACGGTGCCCCGGGAACCCCTTTTGGCCAGGTTAAGAGTGTCTCAGGCATTTTCGAGACAGGAAGCCGATTAGGAAAAGCTTACCCACCCCCAGATGGACCCAGGGTAGAAGGCCTGCGTGGATCCGTGCAACGGTGCTCCCGTGGGACCCGATGCGGAGCCCCGGGACGTCCGGGGACCCAGAGCCTGGTTCTCAGCATTTTCGATGCATGAAGTGATTGAGGGAAAGCGCCCCCACAACGGGATGTACCCGGGGGTAGAAGGCCCGACTGGATCCGAGCAACGGTGCCCCCTTGGGGGCCAGTTGCGGGTAAGTTGTGGGTCTTCAGCAGAGCCTGGTTCTCAGCATTTTCGATGCAGGAAGTGATTGAGGGAAAGCGCCCCCAGAACGAGATGGACCCAGGGTAGAAGGCCCGAGTGGATCCGTGCAACGGTGCTCCCGTGGGACCCGATACGGTGCCCCGGGGACCCGATACGGTGCTCCCGTGGGAACCGATTAAGAGGCTAAGATTTTCTCAGGCATTTTCGAGACAGGACGCCGATTAGGAAAAGCTTACCCACCCCCAGATGGACCCAGGCTAGAAGGCCTGCGTGGATCCGGGCAACGGTGCTCCCGTGGGACCCTAACCCTAACCCTAACCCTAACCCTAACCCTAACCCTAACCCTAACCCTAACCCTAACCCTAACCCGATACGGTGCCCCGGGAACCCCTTTTGGCCAGGTTAAGAGTGTCTCAGGCATTTTCGAGACAGGAAGCCGATTAGGAAAAGCTTACCCACCCCCAGATGGACCCAGGGTAGAAGGCCTGCGTGGATCCGGGCAACGGTGCTCCCGTGGGACCCGATGCGGAGCCCCGGGACGTCCGGGGACCCAGAGCCTGGTTCTCAGCATTTTCGATGCATGAAGTGATTGAGGGAAAGCGCCCCCACAACGGGATGTACCCGGGGGTAGAAGGCCCGACTGGATCCGAGCAACGGTGCCCCCTTGGGGGCCAGTTGCGGGTAAGTTGTGGGTCTTCAGCAGAGCCTGGTTCTCAGCATTTTCGATGCAGGAAGTGATTGAGGGAAAGCGCCCCCAGAACGAGATGGACCCAGGGTAGAAGGCCCGAGTGGATCCGTGCAACGGTGCTCCCGTGGGACCCGATACGGTGCCCCGGGAACCCGATACGGTGCTCCCGTGGGAACCGATTAAGAGGCTAAGATTTTCTCAGGCATTTTCGAGACAGGACGCCGATTAGGAAAAGCTTACCCACCCCCAGATGGACCCAGGGTAGAAGGCCTGCGTGGATCCGGGCAACGGTGCTCCCGTGGGACCCTAACCCTAACCCTAACCCTAACCCTAACCCTAACCCTAACCCTAACCCTAACCCTAACCCTAACCCTAACCCTAACCCTAACCCTAACCCTAACCCTAATCCGGGCAACGGTGCTCCCGTGGGACCCTAACCCTAACCCTAACCCTAACCCTAACCCTAACCCTAACCCTAACCCTAACCCTAACCCTAACCCGATACGGTGCCCCGGGAACCCCTTTTGGCCAGGTTAAGAGTGTCTCAGGCATTTTCGAGACAGGAAGCCGATTAGGAAAAGCTTACCCACCCCCAGATGGACCCAGGGTAGAAGGCCTGCGTGGATCCGGGCAACGGTGCTCCCGTGGGACCCGATGCGGAGCCCCGGGACGTCCGGGGACCCAGAGCCTGGTTCTCAGCATTTTCGATGCATGAAGTGATTGAGGGAAAGCGCCCCCACAACGGGATGTACCCGGGGGTAGAAGGCCCGACTGGATCCGAGCAACGGTGCCCCCTTGGGGGCCAGTTGCGGGTAAGTTGTGGGTCTTCAGCAGAGCCTGGTTCTCAGCATTTTCGATGCAGGAAGTGATTGAGGGAAAGCGCCCCCAGAACGAGATGGACCCAGGGTAGAAGGCCCGAGTGGATCCGTGCAACGGTGCTCCCGTGGGACCCGATACGGTGCCCCGGGAACCCGATACGGTGCTCCCGTGGGAACCGATTAAGAGGCTAAGATTTTCTCAGGCATTTTCGAGACAGGACGCCGATTAGGAAAAGCTTACCCACCCCCAGATGGACCCAGGGTAGAAGGCCTGCGTGGATCCGGGCAACGGTGCTCCCGTGGGACCCTAACCCTAACCCTAACCCTAACCCTAACCCTAACCCTAACCCTAACCCTAACCCTAACCCTAACCCTAACCCTAACCCTAACCCTAACCCTAACCCTAACCCTAACCCTAACCCTAACCCTAATCTGGGCAACGGTGCTCCCGTGGGACCCTAACCCTAACCCTAACCCTAACCCTAACCCTAACCCTAACCCTAACCCGATACGGTGCCCCGGGAACCCCTTTTGGCCAGGTTAAGAGTGTCTCAGGCATTTTCGAGACAGGAAGCCGATTAGGAAAAGCTTACCCACCCCCAGATGGACCCAGGGTAGAAGGCCTGCGTGGATCCGTGCAACGGTGCTCCCGTGGGACCCGATGCGGAGCCCCGGGACGTCCGGGGACCCAGAGCCTGGTTCTCAGCATTTTCGATGCATGAAGTGATTGAGGGAAAGCGCCCCCACAACGGGATGTACCCGGGGGTAGAAGGCCCGACTGGATCCGAGCAACGGTGCCCCCTTGGGGGCCAGTTGCGGGTAAGTTGTGGGTCTTCAGCAGAGCCTGGTTCTCAGCATTTTCGATGCAGGAAGTGATTGAGGGAAAGCGCCCCCAGAACGAGATGGACCCAGGGTAGAAGGCCCGAGTGGATCCGTGCAACGGTGCTCCCGTGGGACCCGATACGGTGCCCCGGGGACCCGATACGGTGCTCCCGTGGGAACCGATTAAGAGGCTAAGATTTTCTCAGGCATTTTCGAGACAGGACGCCGATTAGGAAAAGCTTACCCACCCCCAGATGGACCCAGGCTAGAAGGCCTGCGTGGATCCGGGCAACGGTGCTCCCGTGGGACCCTAACCCTAACCCTAACCCTAACCCTAACCCTAACCCTAACCCTAACCCTAACCCTAACCCTAACCCGATACGGTGCCCCGGGAACCCCTTTTGGCCAGGTTAAGAGTGTCTCAGGCATTTTCGAGACAGGAAGCCGATTAGGAAAAGCTTACCCACCCCCAGATGGACCCAGGGTAGAAGGCCTGCGTGGATCCGGGCAACGGTGCTCCCGTGGGACCCGATGCGGAGCCCCGGGACGTCCGGGGACCCAGAGCCTGGTTCTCAGCATTTTCGATGCATGAAGTGATTGAGGGAAAGCGCCCCCACAACGGGATGTACCCGGGGGTAGAAGGCCCGACTGGATCCGAGCAACGGTGCCCCCTTGGGGGCCAGTTGCGGGTAAGTTGTGGGTCTTCAGCAGAGCCTGGTTCTCAGCATTTTCGATGCAGGAAGTGATTGAGGGAAAGCGCCCCCAGAACGAGATGGACCCAGGGTAGAAGGCCCGAGTGGATCCGTGCAACGGTGCTCCCGTGGGACCCGATACGGTGCCCCGGGAACCCGATACGGTGCTCCCGTGGGAACCGATTAAGAGGCTAAGATTTTCTCAGGCATTTTCGAGACAGGACGCCGATTAGGAAAAGCTTACCCACCCCCAGATGGACCCAGGGTAGAAGGCCTGCGTGGATCCGGGCAACGGTGCTCCCGTGGGACCCTAACCCTAACCCTAACCCTAACCCTAACCCTAACCCTAACCCTAACCCTAACCCTAACCCTAACCCTAACCCTAACCCTAACCCTAACCCTAACCCTAATCCGGGCAACGGTGCTCCCGTGGGACCCTAACCCTAACCCTAACCCTAACCCTAACCCTAACCCTAACCCTAACCCTAACCCTAACCCTAACCCGATACGGTGCCCCGGGAACCCCTTTTGGCCAGGTTAAGAGTGTCTCAGGCATTTTCGAGACAGGAAGCCGATTAGGAAAAGCTTACCCACCCCCAGATGGACCCAGGGTAGAAGGCCTGCGTGGATCCGGGCAACGGTGCTCCCGTGGGACCCGATGCGGAGCCCCGGGACGTCCGGGGACCCAGAGCCTGGTTCTCAGCATTTTCGATGCATGAAGTGATTGAGGGAAAGCGCCCCCACAACGGGATGTACCCGGGGGTAGAAGGCCCGACTGGATCCGAGCAACGGTGCCCCCTTGGGGGCCAGTTGCGGGTAAGTTGTGGGTCTTCAGCAGAGCCTGGTTCTCAGCATTTTCGATGCAGGAAGTGATTGAGGGAAAGCGCCCCCAGAACGAGGTGGACCCAGGGTAGAAGGCCCGAGTGGATCCGTGCAACGGTGCTCCCGTGGGACCCGATATGGTGCCCCGGGGACCCGATACGGTGCTCCCGTGGGAACCGATTAAGAGGCTAAGATTTTCTCAGGCATTTTCGAGACAGGAAGCCGATTAGGAAAAGCTTACCCACCCCCAGATGGACCCAGGGTAGAAGGCCTGCGTGGATCCGGGCAACGGTGCTCCCGTGGGACCCGATACGGTGCCCCGGGGACCCCTTTTGGCCAGGTTAAGAGTGTCTCAGGCATTTTCGAGACAGGAAGCCGATTAGGAAAAGCTTACCCACCCCCAGATGGACCCAGGGTAGAAGGCCTGCGTGGATCCGGGCAACGGTGCTCCCGTGGGACCCGATACGGTGCCCCGGGAACCCCTTTTGGCCAGGTTAAGAGTGTCTCAGGCATTTTCGAGACAGGAAGCCGATTAGGAAAAGCTTACCCACCCCCAGATGGACCCAGGGTAGAAGGCCTGCGTGGATCCGGGCAGCCTGTACGTTAATGCCAAGCAAGCAGTGCAAAAATGCTTCCGCATTCGTCACCGCACGCTAGTGCGGTAAAGCGCCCTTCTTTTCAGACGTGCGTGCACCGGCGGCGGCGTGCTCGCTCAGGTGCGTGCGTGCGCCGGCGTGCTCGCGCGAGGTGCCCGCGCATGCGACACGAGCGGAGCTCAATATATATAAGTCACCGCCCCTAAATTCAGTATCTAGCAATAGCTCAATTGGCAAGGACACATGGCTGTGGATCCTATGGCTTGTTTGCTGGCGAGTTCGAATCCCATCGAAAATATTTTTTAACGTGATTTTTTTTTAACGTGTATTCTTTCGCCGATTAAGGTTAGGCATTGTTTCGGAGTTGGTTAAGGTTAGAACGGTTAAGTTTAGGCGCTGTTAAGGAGCTGGTTAAGGTTAGAGTTTGTCAAAGAGAATGGCAATATAATTTCTATGGTTAAGGTTAGGCATGGTTTCGGAGTTGGTTAAGGTTAGAACGGTTAAGTTTAGGCGTTGTTAAGGAGCTGGTTAAGGTTAGAGTTTGTCAAAGAGAATGGCAATAGACAGCCTATTTCCGCGCGACCTGGGCGCTGGGCGGCGGAAAATGAAAGGCGCATTACTGCATGCCACTACGGTAAGTTTTTGCACTGCTTGCTTGGCATAAAGCTACACGCATCCGGGCAACGGTGCTCCCGTGGGACCCGATGCGGAGCCCCGGGACGTCCGGGGACCCAGAGCCTGGTTCTCAGCATTTTCGATGCATGAAGTGATTGAGGGAAAGCGCCCCCACAACGGGATGTACCCGGGGGTAGAAGGCCCGACTGGATCCGAGCAACGGTGCCCCCTTGGGGGCCAGTTGCGGGTAAGTTGTGGGTCTTCAGCAGAGCCTGGTTCTCAGCATTTTCGATGCAGGAAGTGATTGAGGGAAGGCGCCCCCAGAACGAGATGGACCCAGGGTAGAAGGCCCGAGTGGATCCGTGCAACGGTGCTCCCGTGGGACCCGATACGGTGCCCCGGGGACCCGATACGGTGCTCCCGTGGGAACCGATTAAGAGGCTAAGATTTTCTCAGGCATTTTCGAGACAGGACGCCGATTAGGAAAAGCTTACCCACCCCCAGATGGACCCAGGGTAGAAGGCCTGCGTGGATCCGGGCAACGGTGCTCCCGTGGGACCCTAACCCTAACCCTAACCCTAACCCTAACCCTAACCCTAACCCTAACCCTAACCCTAACCCGATACGGTGCCCCGGGAACCCCTTTTGGCCAGGTTAAGAGTGTCTCAGGCATTTTCGAGACAGGAAGCCGATTAGGAAAAGCTTACCCACCCCCAGATGGACCCAGGGTAGAAGGCCTGCGTGGATCCGGGCAACGGTGCTCCCGTGGGACCCGATGCGGAGCCCCGGGACGTCCGGGGACCCAGAGCCTGGTTCTCAGCATTTTCGATGCAGGAAGTGATTGAGGGAAAGCGCCCCCAGAACGAGATGGACCCAGGGTAGAAGGCCCGAGTGGATCCGTGCAACGGTGCTCCCGTGGGACCCGATACGGTGCCCCGGGAACCCGATACGGTGCTCCCGTGGGAACCGATTAAGAGGCTAAGATTTTCTCAGGCATTTTCGAGACAGGACGCCGATTAGGAAAAGCTTACCCACCCCCAGATGGACCCAGGGTAGAAGGCCTGCGTGGATCCGGGCAACGGTGCTCCCGTGGGACCCTAACCCTAACCCTAACCCTAACCCTAACCCTAACCCTAACCCTAACCCTAACCCTAACCCTAACCCTAACCCTAACCCTAACCCTAACCCTAACCCTAACCCTAACCCTAACCCTAACCCTAACCCTAATCTGGGCAACGGTGCTCCCGTGGGACCCTAACCCTAACCCTAACCCTAACCCTAACCCTAACCCTAACCCTAACCCTAACCCTAACCCGATACGGTGCCCCGGGAACCCCTTTTGGCCAGGTTAAGAGTGTCTCAGGCATTTTCGAGACAGGAAGCCGATTAGGAAAAGCTTACCCACCCCCAGATGGACCCAGGGTAGAAGGCCTGCGTGGATCCGGGCAACGGTGCTCCCGTGGGACCCGATGCGGAGCCCCGGGACGTCCGGGGACCCAGAGCCTGGTTCTCAGCATTTTCGATGCATGAAGAGATTGAGGGAAAGCGCCCCCACAACGGGATGTACCCGGGGGTAGAAGGCCCGACTGGATCCGAGCAACGGTGCCCCCTTGGGGGCCAGTTGCGGGTAAGTTGTGGGTCTTCAGCAGAGCCTGGTTCTCAGCATTTTCGATGCAGGAAGTGATTGAGGGAAAGCGCCCCCAGAACGAGATGGACCCAGGGTAGAAGGCCCGAGTGGATCCGTGCAACGGTGCTCCCGTGGGACCCGATACGGTGCCCCGGGGACCCGATACGGTGCTCCCGTGGGAACCGATTAAGAGGCTAAGATTTTCTCAGGCATTTTCGAGACAGGAAGCCGATTAGGAAAAGCTTACCCACCCCCAGATGGACCCAGGGTAGAAGGCCTGCGTGGATCCGGGCAACGGTGCTCCCGTGGGACCCGATACGGTGCCCCGGGGACCCCTTTTGGCCAGGTTAAGAGTGTCTCAGGCATTTTCGAGACAGGAAGCCGATTAGGAAAAGCTTACCCACCCCCAGATGGACCCAGGGTAGAAGGCCTGCGTGGATCCGGGCAACGGTGCTCCCGTGGGACCCGATACGGTGCCCCGGGAACCCCTTTTGGCCAGGTTAAGAGTGTCTCAGGCATTTTCGAGACAGGAAGCCGATTAGGAAAAGCTTACCCACCCCCAGATGGACCCAGGGTAGAAGGCCTGCGTGGATCCGGGCAACGGTGCTCCCGTGGGACCCGATGCGGAGCCCCGGGACGTCCGGGGACCCAGAGCCTGGTTCTCAGCATTTTCGATGCATGAAGTGATTGAGGGAAAGCGCCCCCACAACGGGATGTACCCGGGGGTAGAAGGCCCGACTGGATCCGAGCAACGGTGCCCCCTTGGGGGCCAGTTGCGGGTAAGTTGTGGGTCTTCAGCAGAGCCTGGTTCTCAGCATTTTCGATGCAGGAAGTGATTGAGGGAAAGCGCCCCCAGAACGAGATGGACCCAGGGTAGAAGGCCCGAGTGGATCCGTGCAACGGTGCTCCCGTGGGACCCGATACGGTGCCCCGGGGACCCGATACGGTGCTCCCGTGGGAACCGATTAAGAGGCTAAGATTTTCTCAGGCATTTTCGAGACAGGACGCCGATTAGGAAAAGCTTACCCACCCCCAGATGGACCCAGGGTAGAAGGCCTGCGTGGATCCGGGCAACGGTGCTCCCGTGGGACCCTAACCCTAACCCTAACCCTAACCCTAACCCTAACCCTAACCCGATACGGTGCCCCGGGAACCCCTTTTGGCCAGGTTAAGAGTGTCTCAGGCATTTTCGAGACAGGAAGCCGATTAGGAAAAGCTTACCCACCCCCAGATGGACCCAGGGTAGAAGGCCTGCGTGGATCCGGGCAACGGTGCTCCCGTGGGACCCGATGCGGAGCCCCGGGACGTCCGGGGACCCAGAGCCTGGTTCTCAGCATTTTCGATGCATGAAGTGATTGAGGGAAAGCGCCCCCACAACGGGATGTACCCGGGGGTAGAAGGCCCGACTGGATCCGAGCAACGGTGCCCCCTTGGGGGCCAGTTGCGGGTAAGTTGTGGGTCTTCAGCAGAGCCTGGTTCTCAGCATTTTCGATGCAGGAAGTGATTGAGGGAAAGCGCCCCCAGAACGAGATGGACCCAGGGTAGAAGGCCCGAGTGGATCCGTGCAACGGTGCTCCCGTGGGACCCGATACGGTGCCCCGGGAACCCGATACGGTGCTCCCGTGGGAACCGATTAAGAGGCTAAGATTTTCTCAGGCATTTTCGAGACAGGACGCCGATTAGGAAAAGCTTACCCACCCCCAGATGGACCCAGGGTAGAAGGCCTGCGTGGATCCGGGCAACGGTGCTCCCGTGGGACCCTAACCCTAACCCTAACCCTAACCCTAACCCTAACCCTAACCCTAACCCTAACCCTAACCCTAACCCTAACCCTAACCCTAACCCTAACCCTAACCCTAACCCTAACCCTAACCCTAATCTGGGCAACGGTGCTCCCGTGGGACCCTAACCCTAACCCTAACCCTAACCCTAACCCTAACCCTAACCCTAACCCTAACCCTAACCCGATACGGTGCCCCGGGAACCCCTTTTGGCCAGGTTAAGAGTGTCTCAGGCATTTTCGAGACAGGAAGCCGATTAGGAAAAGCTTACCCACCCCCAGATGGACCCAGGGTAGAAGGCCTGCGTGGATCCGGGCAACGGTGCTCCCGTGGGACCCGATGCGGAGCCCCGGGACGTCCGGGGACCCAGAGCCTGGTTCTCAGCATTTTCGATGCATGAAGTGATTGAGGGAAAGCGCCCCCACAACGGGATGTACCCGGGGGTAGAAGGCCCGACTGGATCCGAGCAACGGTGCCCCCTTGGGGGCCAGTTGCGGGTAAGTTGTGGGTCTTCAGCAGAGCCTGGTTCTCAGCATTTTCGATGCAGGAAGTGATTGAGGGAAAGCGCCCCCAGAACGAGATGGACCCAGGGTAGAAGGCCCGAGTGGATCCGTGCAACGGTGCTCCCGTGGGACCCGATACGGTGCCCCGGGAACCCGATACGGTGCTCCCGTGGGAACCGATTAAGAGGCTAAGATTTTCTCAGGCATTTTCGAGACAGGACGCCGATTAGGAAAAGCTTACCCACCCCCAGATGGACCCAGGGTAGAAGGCCTGCGTGGATCCGGGCAACGGTGCTCCCGTGGGACCCTAACCCTAACCCTAACCCTAACCCTAACCCTAACCCTAACCCTAACCCTAACCCTAATCCGGGCAACGGTGCTCCCGTGGGACCCTAACCCTAACCCTAACCCTAACCCTAACCCTAACCCTAACCCTAACCCGATACGGTGCCCCGGGAACCCCTTTTGGCCAGGTTAAGAGTGTCTCAGGCATTTTCGAGACAGGAAGCCGATTAGGAAAAGCTTACCCACCCCCAGATGGACCCAGGGTAGAAGGCCTGCGTGGATCCGGGCAACGGTGCTCCCGTGGGACCCGATGCGGAGCCCCGGGACGTCCGGGGACCCAGAGCCTGGTTCTCAGCATTTTCGATGCATGAAGTGATTGAGGGAAAGCGCCCCCACAACGGGATGTACCCGGGGGTAGAAGGCCCGACTGGATCCGAGCAACGGTGCCCCCTTGGGGGCCAGTTGCGGGTAAGTTGTGGGTCTTCAGCAGAGCCTGGTTCTCAGCATTTTCGATGCAGGAAGTGATTGAGGGAAAGCGCCCCCAGACCGAGATGGACCCAGGGTAGACGGCCCGAGTGGATCCGTGCAACGGTGCTCCCGTGGGACCCGATACGGTGCCCCGGGGACCCGATACGGTGCTCCCGTGGGAACCGATTAAGAGGCTAAGATTTTCTCAGGCATTTTCGAGACAGGAAGCCGATTAGGAAAAGCTTACCCACCCCCAGATGGACCCAGGGTAGAAGGCCTGCGTGGATCCGGGCAACGGTGCTCCCGTGGGACCCGATACGGTGCCCCGGGGACCCCTTTTGGCCAGGTTAAGAGTGTCTCAGGCATTTTCGAGACAGGAAGCCGATTAGGAAAAGCTTACCCACCCCCAGATGGACCCAGGGTAGAAGGCCTGCGTGGATCCGGGCAACGGTGCTCCCGTGGGACCCGATACGGTGCCCCGGGAACCCCTTTTGGCCAGGTTAAGAGTGTCTCAGGCATTTTCGAGACAGGAAGCCGATTAGGAAAAGCTTACCCACCCCCAGATGGACCCAGGGTAGAAGGCCTGCGTGGATCCGGGCAACGGTGCTCCCGTGGGACCCGATGCGGAGCCCCGGGACGTCCGGGGACCCAGAGCCTGGTTCTCAGCATTTTCGATGCATGAAGTGATTGAGGGAAAGCGCCCCCACAACGGGATGTACCCGGAGGTAGAAGGCCCGACTGGATCCGAGCAACGGTGCCCCCTTGGGGGCCAGTTGCGGGTAAGTTGTGGGTCTTCAGCAGAGCCTGGTTCTCAGCATTTTCGATGCAGGAAGTGATTGAGGGAAAGCGCCCCCAGAACGAGATGGACCCAGGGTAGAAGGCCCGAGTGGATCCGTGCAACGGTGCTCCCGTGGGACCCGATACGGTGCCCCGGGGACCCGATACGGTGCTCCCGTGGGAACCGATTAAGAGGCTAAGATTTTCTCAGGCATTTTCGAGACAGGACGCCGATTAGGAAAAGCTTACCCACCCCCAGATGGACCCAGGGTAGAAGGCCTGCGTGGATCCGGGCAACGGTGCTCCCGTGGGACCCTAACCCTAACCCTAACCCTAACCCTAACCCTAACCCTAACCCTAACCCTAACCCTAACCCTAACCCTAACCCTAACCCTAACCCTAACCCTAACCCTAACCCTAATCCGGGCAACGGTGCTCCCGTGGGACCCTAACCCTAACCCTAACCCTAACCCTAACCCTAACCCTAACCCGATACGGTGCCCCGGGAACCCCTTTTGGCCAGGTTAAGAGTGTCTCAGGCATTTTCGAGACAGGAAGCCGATTAGGAAAAGCTTACCCACCCCCAGATGGACCCAGGGTAGAAGGCCTGCGTGGATCCGGGCAACGGTGCTCCCGTGGGACCCGATGCGGAGCCCCGGGACGTCCGGGGACCCAGAGCCTGGTTCTCAGCATTTTCGATGCATGAAGTGATTGAGGGAAAGCGCCCCCACAACGGGATGTACCCGGGGGTAGAAGGCCCGACTGGATCCGAGCAACGGTGCCCCCTTGGGGGCCAGTTGCGGGTAAGTTGTGGGTCTTCAGCAGAGCCTGGTTCTCAGCATTTTCGATGCAGGAAGTGATTGAGGGAAAGCGCCCCCAGAACGAGATGGACCCAGGGTAGAAGGCCCGAGTGGATCCGTGCAACGGTGCTCCCGTGGGACCCGATATGGTGCCCCGGGGACCCGATACGGTGCTCCCGTGGGAACCGATTAAGAGGCTAAGATTTTCTCAGGCATTTTCGAGACAGGAAGCCGATTAGGAAAAGCTTACCCACCCCCAGATGGACCCAGGGTAGAAGGCCTGCGTGGATCCGGGCAACGGTGCTCCCGTGGGACCCGATACGGTGCCCCGGGGACCCCTTTTGGCCAGGTTAAGAGTGTCTCAGGCATTTTCGAGACAGGAAGCCGATTAGGAAAAGCTTACCCACCCCCAGATGGACCCAGGGTAGAAGGCCTGCGTGGATCCGGGCAACGGTGCTCCCGTGGGACCCGATACGGTGCCCCGGGAACCCCTTTTGGCCAGGTTAAGAGTGTCTCAGGCATTTTCGAGACAGGAAGCCGATTAGGAAAAGCTTACCCACCCCCAGATGGACCCAGGGTAGAAGGCCTGCGTGGATCCGGGCAACGGTGCTCCCGTGGGACCCGATGCGGAGCCCCGGGATGTCCGGGGACCCAGAGCCTGGTTCTCAGCATTTTCGATGCATGAAGTGATTGAGGGAAAGCGCCCCCACAACGGGATGTACCCGGGGGTAGAAGGCCCGACTGGATCCGAGCAACGGTGCCCCCTTGGGGGCCAGTTGCGGGTAAGTTGTGGGTCTTCAGCAGAGCCTGGTTCTCAGCATTTTCGATGCAGGAAGTGATTGAGGGAAAGCGCCCCCAGAACGAGATGGACCCAGGGTAGAAGGCCCGAGTGGATCCGTGCAACGGTGCTCCCGTGGGACCCGATACGGTGCCCCGGGGACCCGATACGGTGCTCCCGTGGGAACCGATTAAGAGGCTAAGATTTTCTCAGGCATTTTCGAGACAGGACGCCGATTAGGAAAAGCTTACCCACCCCCAGATGGACCCAGGGTAGAAGGCCTGCGTGGATCCGGGCAACGGTGCTCCCGTGGGACCCTAACCCTAACCCTAACCCTAACCCTAACCCTAACCCTAACCCTAACCCTAACCCTAACCCTAACCCGATACGGTGCCCCGGGAACCCCTTTTGGCCAGGTTAAGAGTGTCTCAGGCATTTTCGAGACAGGAAGCCGATTAGGAAAAGCTTACCCACCCCCAGATGGACCCAGGGTAGAAGGCCTGCGTGGATCCGGGCAACGGTGCTCCCGTGGGACCCGATGCGGAGCCCCGGGACGTCCGGGGACCCAGAGCCTGGTTCTCAGCATTTTCGATGCATGAAGTGATTGAGGGAAAGCGCCCCCACAACGGGATGTACCCGGGGGTAGAAGGCCCGACTGGATCCGAGCAACGGTGCCCCCTTGGGGGCCAGTTGCGGGTAAGTTGTGGGTCTTCAGCAGAGCCTGGTTCTCAGCATTTTCGATGCAGGAAGTGATTGAGGGAAAGCGCCCCCAGAACGAGATGGACCCAGGGTAGAAGGCCCGAGTGGATCCGTGCAACGGTGCTCCCGTGGGACCCGATACGGTGCCCCGGGGACCCGATACGGTGCTCCCGTGGGAACCGATTAAGAGGCTAAGATTTTCTCAGGCATTTTCGAGACAGGAAGCCGATTAGGAAAAGCTTACCCACCCCCAGATGGACCCAGGGTAGAAGGCCTGCGTGGATCCGGGCAACGGTGCTCCCGTGGGACCCGATACGGTGCCCCGGGGACCCCTTTTGGCCAGGTTAAGAGTGTCTCAGGCATTTTCGAGACAGGAAGCCGATTAGGAAAAGCTTACCCACCCCCAGATGGACCCAGGGTAGAAGGCCTGCGTGGATCCGGGCAACGGTGCTCCCGTGGGACCCGATACGGTGCCCCGGGAACCCCTTTTGGCCAGGTTAAGAGTGTCTCAGGCATTTTCGAGACAGGAAGCCGATTAGGAAAAGCTTACCCACCCCCAGATGGACCCAGGGTAGAAGGCCTGCGTGGATCCGGGCAACGGTGCTCCCGTGGGACCCTAACCCTAACCCTAACCCTAACCCTAACCCTAACCCTAACCCTAACCCTAACCCTAACCCTAACCCTAACCCTAACCCTAACCCTAATCCGGGCAACGGTGCTCCCGTGGGACCCTAACCCTAACCCTAACCCTAACCCTAACCCTAACCCTAACCCTAACCCTAACCCGATACGGTGCCCCGGGAACCCCTTTTGGCCAGGTTAAGAGTGTCTCAGGCATTTTCGAGACAGGAAGCCGATTAGGAAAAGCTTACCCACCCCCAGATGGACCCAGGGTAGAAGGCCTGCGTGGATCCGGGCAACGGTGCTCCCGTGGGACCCGATGCGGAGCCCCGGGACGTCCGGGGACCCAGAGCCTGGTTCTCAGCATTTTCGATGCATGAAGTGATTGAGGGAAAGCGCCCCCACAACGGGATGTACCCGGGGGTAGAAGGCCCGACTGGATCCGAGCAACGGTGCCCCCTTGGGGGCCAGTTGCGGGTAAGTTGTGGGTCTTCAGCAGAGCCTGGTTCTCAGCATTTTCGATGCAGGAAGTGATTGAGGGAAAGCGCCCCCAGAACGAGATGGACCCAGGGTAGAAGGCCCGAGTGGATCCGTGCAACGGTGCTCCCGTGGGACCCGATACGGTGCCCCGGGGACCCGATACGGTGCTCCCGTGGGAACCGATTAAGAGGCTAAGATTTTCTCAGGCATTTTCGAGACAGGACGCCGATTAGGAAAAGCTTACCCACCCCCAGATGGACCCAGGGTAGAAGGCCTGCGTGGATCCGGGCAACGGTGCTCCCGTGGGACCCTAACCCTAACCCTAACCCTAACCCTAACCCTAACCCTAACCCTAACCCTAACCCTAACCCTAACCCTAACCCTAACCCTAACCCTAACCCTAACCCTAATCCGGGCAACGGTGCTCCCGTGGGACCCTAACCCTAACCCTAACCCTAACCCTAACCCTAACCCTAACCCTAACCCGATACGGTGCCCCGGGAACCCCTTTTGGCCAGGTTAAGAGTGTCTCAGGCATTTTCGAGACAGGAAGCCGATTAGGAAAAGCTTACCCGCCCCCAGATGGACCCAGGGTAGAAGGCCTGCGTGGATCCGGGCAACGGTGCTCCCGTGGGACCCGATGCGGAGCCCCGGGACGTCCGGGGACCCAGAGCCTGGTTCTCAGCATTTTCGATGCATGAAGTGATTGAGGGAAAGCGCCCCCACAACGGGATGTACCCGGGGGTAGAAGGCCCGACTGGATCCGAGCAACGGTGCCCCCTTGGGGGCCAGTTGCGGGTAAGTTGTGGGTCTTCAGCAGAGCCTGGTTCTCAGCATTTTCGATGCAGGAAGTGATTGAGGGAAAGCGCCCCCAGAACGAGATGGACCCAGGGTAGAAGGCCCGAGTGGATCCGTGCAACGGTGCTCCCGTGGGACCCGATATGGTGCCCCGGGGACCCGATACGGTGCTCCCGTGGGAACCGATTAAGAGGCTAAGATTTTCTCAGGCATTTTCGAGACAGGAAGCCGATTAGGAAAAGCTTACCCACCCCCAGATGGACCCAGGGTAGAAGGCCTGCGTGGATCCGGGCAACGGTGCTCCCGTGGGACCCGATACGGTGCCCCGGGGACCCCTTTTGGCCAGGTTAAGAGTGTCTCAGGCATTTTCGAGACAGGAAGCCGATTAGGAAAAGCTTACCCACCCCCAGATGGACCCAGGGTAGAAGGCCTGCGTGGATCCGGGCAACGGTGCTCCCGTGGGACCCGATACGGTGCCCCGGGAACCCCTTTTGGCCAGGTTAAGAGTGTCTCAGGCATTTTCGAGACAGGAAGCCGATTAGGAAAAGCTTACCCACCCCCAGATGGACCCAGGGTAGAAGGCCTGCGTGGATCCGGGCAACGGTGCTCCCGTGGGACCCGATGCGGAGCCCCGGGATGTCCGGGGACCCAGAGCCTGGTTCTCAGCATTTTCGATGCATGAAGTGATTGAGGGAAAGCGCCCCCACAACGGGATGTACCCGGGGGTAGAAGGCCCGACTGGATCCGAGCAACGGTGCCCCCTTGGGGGCCAGTTGCGGGTAAGTTGTGGGTCTTCAGCAGAGCCTGGTTCTCAGCATTTTCGATGCAGGAAGTGATTGAGGGAAAGCGCCCCCAGAACGAGATGGACCCAGGGTAGAAGGCCCGAGTGGATCCGTGCAACGGTGCTCCCGTGGGACCCGATACGGTGCCCCGGGGACCCGATACGGTGCTCCCGTGGGAACCGATTAAGAGGCTAAGATTTTCTCAGGCATTTTCGAGACAGGACGCCGATTAGGAAAAGCTTACCCACCCCCAGATGGACCCAGGGTAGAAGGCCTGCGTGGATCCGGGCAACGGTGCTCCCGTGGGACCCTAACCCTAACCCTAACCCTAACCCTAACCCTAACCCTAACCCTAACCCTAACCCTAACCCTAACCCTAACCCTAACCCTAACCCTAACCCTAACCCTAATCCGGGCAACGGTGCTCCCGTGGGACCCTAACCCTAACCCTAACCCTAACCCTAACCCTAACCCTAACCCGATACGGTGCCCCGGGAACCCCTTTTGGCCAGGTTAAGAGTGTCTCAGGCATTTTCGAGACAGGAAGCCGATTAGGAAAAGCTTACCCGCCCCCAGATGGACCCAGGGTAGAAGGCCTGCGTGGATCCGGGCAACGGTGCTCCCGTGGGACCCGATGCGGAGCCCCGGGACGTCCGGGGACCCAGAGCCTGGTTCTCAGCATTTTCGATGCATGAAGTGATTGAGGGAAAGCGCCCCCACAACGGGATGTACCCGGGGGTAGAAGGCCCGACTGGATCCGAGCAACGGTGCCCCCTTGGGGGCCAGTTGCGGGTAAGTTGTGGGTCTTCAGCAGAGCCTGGTTCTCAGCATTTTCGATGCAGGAAGTGATTGAGGGAAAGCGCCCCCAGAACGAGATGGACCCAGGGTAGAAGGCCCGAGTGGATCCGTGCAACGGTGCTCCCGTGGGACCCGATATGGTGCCCCGGGGACCCGATACGGTGCTCCCGTGGGAACCGATTAAGAGGCTAAGATTTTCTCAGGCATTTTCGAGACAGGAAGCCGATTAGGAAAAGCTTACCCACCCCCAGATGGACCCAGGGTAGAAGGCCTGCGTGGATCCGGGCAACGGTGCTCCCGTGGGACCCGATACGGTGCCCCGGGGACCCCTTTTGGCCAGGTTAAGAGTGTCTCAGGCATTTTCGAGACAGGAAGCCGATTAGGAAAAGCTTACCCACCCCCAGATGGACCCAGGGTAGAAGGCCTGCGTGGATCCGGGCAACGGTGCTCCCGTGGGACCCGATACGGTGCCCCGGGAACCCCTTTTGGCCAGGTTAAGAGTGTCTCAGGCATTTTCGAGACAGGAAGCCGATTAGGAAAAGCTTACCCACCCCCAGATGGACCCAGGGTAGAAGGCCTGCGTGGATCCGGGCAACGGTGCTCCCGTGGGACCCGATGCGGAGCCCCGGGATGTCCGGGGACCCAGAGCCTGGTTCTCAGCATTTTCGATGCATGAAGTGATTGAGGGAAAGCGCCCCCACAACGGGATGTACCCGGGGGTAGAAGGCCCGACTGGATCCGAGCAACGGTGCCCCCTTGGGGGCCAGTTGCGGGTAAGTTGTGGGTCTTCAACAGAGCCTGGTTCTCAGCATTTTCGATGCAGGAAGTGATTGAGGGAAAGCGCCCCCAGAACGAGATGGACCCAGGGTAGAAGGCCCGAGTGGATCCGTGCAACGGTGCTCCCGTGGGACCCGATACGGTGCCCCGGGGACCCGATACGGTGCTCCCGTGGGAACCGATTAAGAGGCTAAGATTTTCTCAGGCATTTTCGAGACAGGACGCCGATTAGGAAAAGCTTACCCACCCCCAGATGGACCCAGGGTAGAAGGCCTGCGTGGATCCGGGCAACGGTGCTCCCGTGGGACCCTAACCCTAACCCTAACCCTAACCCTAACCCTAACCCTAACCCTAACCCTAACCCTAACCCTAACCCTAACCCTAACCCGATACGGTGCCCCGGGAACCCCTTTTGGCCAGGTTAAGAGTGTCTCAGGCATTTTCGAGACAGGAAGCCGATTAGGAAAAGCTTACCCACCCCCAGATGGACCCAGGGTAGAAGGCCTGCGTGGATCCGGGCAACGGTGCTCCCGTGGGACCCGATGCGGAGCCCCGGGACGTCCGGGGACCCAGAGCCTGGTTCTCAGCATTTTCGATGCATGAAGTGATTGAGGGAAAGCGCCCCCACAACGGGATGTACCCGGGGGTAGAAGGCCCGACTGGATCCGAGCAACGGTGCCCCCTTGGGGGCCAGTTGCGGGTAAGTTGTGGGTCTTCAGCAGAGCCTGGTTCTCAGCATTTTCGATGCAGGAAGTGATTGAGGGAAAGCGCCCCCAGAACGAGATGGACCCAGGGTAGAAGGCCCGAGTGGATCCGTGCAACGGTGCTCCCGTGGGACCCGATACGGTGCCCCGGGGACCCGATACGGTGCTCCCGTGGGAACCGATTAAGAGGCTAAGATTTTCTCAGGCATTTTCGAGACAGGAAGCCGATTAGGAAAAGCTTACCCACCCCCAGATGGACCCAGGGTAGAAGGCCTGCGTGGATCCGGGCAACGGTGCTCCCGTGGGACCCGATACGGTGCCCCGGGGACCCCTTTTGGCCAGGTTAAGAGTGTCTCAGGCATTTTCGAGACAGGAAGCCGATTAGGAAAAGCTTACCCACCCCCAGATGGACCCAGGGTAGAAGGCCTGCGTGGATCCGGGCAACGGTGCTCCCGTGGGACCCGATACGGTGCCCCGGGAACCCCTTTTGGCCAGGTTAAGAGTGTCTCAGGCATTTTCGAGACAGGAAGCCGATTAGGAAAAGCTTACCCACCCCCAGATGGACCCAGGGTAGAAGGCCTGCGTGGATCCGGGCAACGGTGCTCCCGTGGGACCCTAACCCTAACCCTAACCCTAACCCTAACCCTAACCCTAACCCTAACCCTAACCCTAACCCTAACCCTAACCCTAACCCTAACCCTAACCCTAACCCTAACCCTAACCCTAATCCGGGCAACGGTGCTCCCGTGGGACCCTAACCCTAACCCTAACCCTAACCCTAACCCTAACCCTAACCCGATACGGTGCCCCGGGAACCCCTTTTGGCCAGGTTAAGAGTGTCTCAGGCATTTTCGAGACAGGAAGCCGATTAGGAAAAGCTTACCCACCCCCAGATGGACCCAGGGTAGAAGGCCTGCGTGGATCCGGGCAACGGTGCTCCCGTGGGACCCGATGCGGAGCCCCGGGACGTCCGGGGACCCAGAGCCTGGTTCTCAGCATTTTCGATGCATGAAGTGATTGAGGGAAAGCGCCCCCACAACGGGATGTACCCGGGGGTAGAAGGCCCGACTGGATCCGAGCAACGGTGCCCCCTTGGGGGCCAGTTGCGGGTAAGTTGTGGGTCTTCAGCAGAGCCTGGTTCTCAGCATTTTCGATGCAGGAAGTGATTGAGGGAAAGCGCCCCCAGAACGAGATGGACCCAGGGTAGAAGGCCCGAGTGGATCCGTGCAACGGTGCTCCCGTGGGACCCGATATGGTGCCCCGGGGACCCGATACGGTGCTCCCGTGGGAACCGATTAAGAGGCTAAGATTTTCTCAGGCATTTTCGAGACAGGAAGCCGATTAGGAAAAGCTTACCCACCCCCAGATGGACCCAGGGTAGAAGGCCTGCGTGGATCCGGGCAACGGTGCTCCCGTGGGACCCGATACGGTGCCCCGGGGACCCCTTTTGGCCAGGTTAAGAGTGTCTCAGGCATTTTCGAGACAGGAAGCCGATTAGGAAAAGCTTACCCACCCCCAGATGGACCCAGGGTAGAAGGCCTGCGTGGATCCGGGCAACGGTGCTCCCGTGGGACCCGATACGGTGCCCCGGGAACCCCTTTTGGCCAGGTTAAGAGTGTCTCAGGCATTTTCGAGACAGGAAGCCGATTAGGAAAAGCTTACCCACCCCCAGATGGACCCAGGGTAGAAGGCCTGCGTGGATCCGGGCAACGGTGCTCCCGTGGGACCCGATGCGGAGCCCCGGGACGTCCGGGGACCCAGAGCCTGGTTCTCAGCATTTTCGATGCATGAAGTGATTGAGGGAAAGCGCCCCCACAACGGGATGTACCCGGGGGTAGAAGGCCCGACTGGATCCGAGCAACGGTGCCCCCTTGGGGGCCAGTTGCGGGTAAGTTGTGGGTCTTCAGCAGAGCCTGGTTCTCAGCATTTTCGATGCAGGAAGTGATTGAGGGAAAGCGCCCCCAGAACGAGATGGACCCAGGGTAGAAGGCCCGAGTGGATCCGTGCAACGGTGCTCCCGTGGGACCCGATACGGTGCCCCGGGGACCCGATACGGTGCTCCCGTGGGAACCGATTAAGAGGCTAAGATTTTCTCAGGCATTTTCGAGACAGGACGCCGATTAGGAAAAGCTTACCCACCCCCAGATGGACCCAGGGTAGAAGGCCTGCGTGGATCCGGGCAACGGTGCTCCCGTGGGACCCTAACCCTAACCCTAACCCTAACCCTAACCCTAACCCTAACCCTAACCCTAACCCTAACCCTAACCCTAACCCTAACCCTAACCCTAACCCTAACCCTAACCCTAATCCGGGCAACGGTGCTCCCGTGGGACCCTAACCCTAACCCTAACCCTAACCCTAACCCTAACCCTAACCCTAACCCGATACGGTGCCCCGGGAACCCCTTTTGGCCAGGTTAAGAGTGTCTCAGGCATTTTCGAGACAGGAAGCCGATTAGGAAAAGCTTACCCACCCCCAGATGGACCCAGGGTAGAAGGCCTGCGTGGATCCGGGCAACGGTGCTCCCGTGGGACCCTAACCCTAACCCTAACCCTAACCCTAACCCTAACCCTAACCCTAACCCTAACCCTAACCCTAACCCTAACCCTAACCCTAACCCTAACCCTAACCCTAACCCTAACCCTAACCCTAACCCTAACCCTAATCCGGGCAACGGTGCTCCCGTGGGACCCTAACCCTAACCCTAACCCTAACCCTAACCCTAACCCTAACCCTAACCCTAACCCTAACCCTAACCCTAACCCTAACCCTAACCCTAACCCTAACCCTAACCCTAACCCTAATCCGGGCAACGGTGCTCCCGTGGGACCCTAACCCTAACCCTAACCCTAACCCTAACCCTAACCCTAACCCGATACGGTGCCCCGGGAACCCCTTTTGGCCAGGTTAAGAGTGTCTCAGGCATTTTCGAGACAGGAAGCCGATTAGGAAAAGCTTACCCACCCCCAGATGGACCCAGGGTAGAAGGCCTGCGTGGATCCGGGCAACGGTGCTCCCGTGGGACCCGATGCGGAGCCCCGGGACGTCCGGGGACCCAGAGCCTGGTTCTCAGCATTTTCGATGCATGAAGTGATTGAGGGAAAGCGCCCCCACAACGGGATGTACCCGGGGGTAGAAGGCCCGACTGGATCCGAGCAACGGTGCCCCCTTGGGGGCCAGTTGCGGGTAAGTTGTGGGTCTTCAGCAGAGCCTGGTTCTCAGCATTTTCGATGCAGGAAGTGATTGAGGGAAAGCGCCCCCAGAACGAGATGGACCCAGGGTAGAAGGCCCGAGTGGATCCGTGCAACGGTGCTCCCGTGGGACCCGATATGGTGCCCCGGGGACCCGATACGGTGCTCCCGTGGGAACCGATTAAGAGGCTAAGATTTTCTCAGGCATTTTCGAGACAGGAAGCCGATTAGGAAAAGCTTACCCACCCCCAGATGGACCCAGGGTAGAAGGCCTGCGTGGATCCGGGCAACGGTGCTCCCGTGGGACCCGATACGGTGCCCCGGGGACCCCTTTTGGCCAGGTTAAGAGTGTCTCAGGCATTTTCGAGACAGGAAGCCGATTAGGAAAAGCTTACCCACCCCCAGATGGACCCAGGGTAGAAGGCCTGCGTGGATCCGGGCAACGGTGCTCCCGTGGGACCCGATACGGTGCCCCGGGAACCCCTTTTGGCCAGGTTAAGAGTGTCTCAGGCATTTTCGAGACAGGAAGCCGATTAGGAAAAGCTTACCCACCCCCAGATGGACCCAGGGTAGAAGGCCTGCGTGGATCCGGGCAACGGTGCTCCCGTGGGACCCGATGCGGAGCCCCGGGACGTCCGGGGACCCAGAGCCTGGTTCTCAGCATTTTCGATGCATGAAGTGATTGAGGGAAAGCGCCCCCACAACGGGATGTACCCGGGGGTAGAAGGCCCGACTGGATCCGAGCAACGGTGCCCCCTTGGGGGCCAGTTGCGGGTAAGTTGTGGGTCTTCAGCAGAGCCTGGTTCTCAGCATTTTCGATGCAGGAAGTGATTGAGGGAAAGCGCCCCCAGAACGAGATGGACCCAGGGTAGAAGGCCCGAGTGGATCCGTGCAACGGTGCTCCCGTGGGACCCGATACGGTGCCCCGGGGACCCGATACGGTGCTCCCGTGGGAACCGATTAAGAGGCTAAGATTTTCTCAGGCATTTTCGAGACAGGACGCCGATTAGGAAAAGCTTACCCACCCCCAGATGGACCCAGGGTAGAAGGCCTGCGTGGATCCGGGCAACGGTGCTCCCGTGGGACCCTAACCCTAACCCTAACCCTAACCCTAACCCTAACCCTAACCCTAACCCTAACCCTAACCCTAACCCTAACCCTAACCCTAACCCTAACCCTAACCCTAATCCGGGCAACGGTGCTCCCGTGGGACCCTAACCCTAACCCTAACCCTAACCCTAACCCTAACCCTAACCCTAACCCGATACGGTGCCCCGGGAACCCCTTTTGGCCAGGTTAAGAGTGTCTCAGGCATTTTCGAGACAGGAAGCCGATTAGGAAAAGCTTACCCACCCCCAGATGGACCCAGGGTAGAAGGCCTGCGTGGATCCGGGCAACGGTGCTCCCGTGGGACCCTAACCCTAACCCTAACCCTAACCCTAACCCTAACCCTAACCCTAACCCTAACCCTAACCCTAACCCTAACCCTAACCCTAACCCTAACCCTAACCCTAACCCTAACCCTAACCCTAACCCTAACCCTAATCCGGGCAACGGTGCTCCCGTGGGACCCTAACCCTAACCCTAACCCTAACCCTAACCCTAACCCTAACCCTAACCCGATACGGTGCCCCGGGAACCCCTTTTGGCCAGGTTAAGAGTGTCTCAGGCATTTTCGAGACAGGAAGCCGATTAGGAAAAGCTTACCCACCCCCAGATGGACCCAGGGTAGAAGGCCTGCGTGGATCCGGGCAACGGTGCTCCCGTGGGACCCGATGCGGAGCCCCGGGACGTCCGGGGACCCAGAGCCTGGTTCTCAGCATTTTCGATGCATGAAGTGATTGAGGGAAAGCGCCCCCACAACGGGATGTACCCGGGGGTAGAAGGCCCGACTGGATCCGAGCAACGGTGCCCCCTTGGGGGCCAGTTGCGGGTAAGTTGTGGGTCTTCAGCAGAGCCTGGTTCTCAGCATTTTCGATGCAGGAAGTGATTGAGGGAAAGCACCCCCAGAACGAGATGGACCCAGGGTAGAAGGCCCGAGTGGATCCGTGCAACGGTGCTCCCGTGGGACCCGATATGGTGCCCCGGGGACCCGATACGGTGCTCCCGTGGGAACCGATTAAGAGGCTAAGATTTTCTCAGGCATTTTCGAGACAGGAAGCCGATTAGGAAAAGCTTACCCACCCCCAGATGGACCCACGGTAGAAGGCCTGCGTGGATCCGGGCAACGGTGCTCCCGTGGGACCCGATACGGTGCCCCGGGGACCCCTTTTGGCCAGGTTAAGAGTGTCTCAGGCATTTTCGAGACAGGAAGCCGATTAGGAAAAGCTTACCCACCCCCAGATGGACCCAGGGTAGAAGGCCTGCGTGGATCCGGGCAACGGTGCTCCCGTGGGACCCGATACGGTGCCCGGGAACCCCTTTTGGCCAGGTTAAGAGTGTCTCAGGCATTCGAGACAGGAGCCGATAGAAAAGCTAGAGGCCTGCGTGGATCCGGGCAACGGTGCTCCCGTGGGACCCTAACCCTAACCCTAACCCTAACCCTAACCCTAACCCTAACCCTAACCCTAACCCTAACCCTAACCCTAACCCTAACCCTAACCCTAACCCTAACCCTAACCCTAACCCTAACCCTAACCCTAATCCGGGCAACGGTGCTCCCGTGGGACCCTAACCCTAACCCTAACCCTAACCCTAACCCTAACCCTAACCCTAACCCGATACGGTGCCCCGGGAACCCCTTTTGGCCAGGTTAAGAGTGTCTCAGGCATTTTCGAGACAGGAAGCCGATTAGGAAAAGCTTACCCACCCCCAGATGGACCCAGGGTAGAAGGCCTGCGTGGATCCGGGCAACGGTGCTCCCGTGGGACCCTAACCCTAACCCTAACCCTAACCCTAACCCTAACCCTAACCCTAACCCTAACCCTAACCCTAACCCTAACCCTAACCCTAACCCTAACCCTAACCCTAACCCTAACCCTAACCCTAACCCTAACCCTAACCCTAATCCGGGCAACGGTGCTCCCGTGGGACCCTAACCCTAACCCTAACCCTAACCCTAACCCTAACCCTAACCCTAACCCTAACCCTAACCCTAACCCGATACGGTGCCCCGGGAACCCCTTTTGGCCAGGTTAAGAGTGTCTCAGGCATTTTCGAGACAGGAAGCCGATTAGGAAAAGCTTACCCACCCCCAGATGGACCCAGGGTAGAAGGCCTGCGTGGATCCGGGCAACGGTGCTCCCGTGGGACCCGATGCGGAGCCCCGGGACGTCCGGGGACCCAGAGCCTGGTTCTCAGCATTTTCGATGCATGAAGTGATTGAGGGAAAGCGCCCCCACAACGGGATGTACCCGGGGGTAGAAGGCCCGACTGGATCCGAGCAACGGTGCCCCCTTGGGGGCCAGTTGTGGGTAAGTTGTGGGTCTTCAGCAGAGCCTGGTTCTCAGCATTTTCGATGCAGGAAGTGATTGAGGGAAAGCACCCCCAGAACGAGATGGACCCAGGGTAGAAGGCCCGAGTGGATCCGTGCAACGGTGCTCCCGTGGGACCCGATATGGTGCCCCGGGGACCCGATACGGTGCTCCCGTGGGAACCGATTAAGAGGCTAAGATTTTCTCAGGCATTTTCGAGACAGGAAGCCGATTAGGAAAAGCTTACCCACCCCCAGATGGACCCAGGGTAGAAGGCCTGCGTGGATCCGGGCAACGGTGCTCCCGTGGGACCCGATACGGTGCCCCGGGGACCCCTTTTGGCCAGGTTAAGAGTGTCTCAGGCATTTTCGAGACAGGAAGCCGATTAGGAAAAGCTTACCCACCCCCAGATGGACCCAGGGTAGAAGGCCTGCGTGGATCCGGGCAACGGTGCTCCCGTGGGACCCGATACGGTGCCCCGGGAACCCCTTTTGGCCAGGTTAAGAGTGTCTCAGGCATTTTCGAGACAGGAAGCCGATTAGGAAAAGCTTACCCACCCCCAGATGGACCCAGGGTAGAAGGCCTGCGTGGATCCGGGCAACGGTGCTCCCGTGGGACCCGATGCGGAGCCCCGGGACGTCCGGGGACCCAGAGCCTGGTTCTCAGCATTTTCGATGCATGAAGTGATTGAGGGAAAGCGCCCCCACAACGGGATGTACCCGGGGGTAGAAGGCCCGACTGGATCCGAGCAACGGTGCCCCCTTGGGGGCCAGTTGCGGGTAAGTTGTGGGTCTTCAGCAGAGCCTGGTTCTCAGCATTTTCGATGCAGGAAGTGATTGAGGGAAAGCGCCCCCAGAACGAGATGGACCCAGGGTAGAAGGCCCGAGTGGATCCGTGCAACGGTGCTCCCGTGGGACCCGATACGGTGCCCCGGGGACCCGATACGGTGCTCCCGTGGGAACCGATTAAGAGGCTAAGATTTTCTCAGGCATTTTCGAGACAGGACGCCGATTAGGAAAAGCTTACCCACCCCCAGATGGACCCAGGGTAGAAGGCCTGCGTGGATCCGGGCAACGGTGCTCCCGTGGGACCCTAACCCTAACCCTAACCCTAACCCTAACCCTAACCCTAACCCTAACCCTAACCCTAACCCTAACCCTAACCCTAACCCTAACCCTAACCCTAACCCTAACCCTAATCCGGGCAACGGTGCTCCCGTGGGACCCTAACCCTAACCCTAACCCTAACCCTAACCCTAACCCTAACCCTAACCCGATACGGTGCCCCGGGAACCCCTTTTGGCCAGGTTAAGAGTGTCTCAGGCATTTTCGAGACAGGAAGCCGATTAGGAAAAGCTTACCCACCCCCAGATGGACCCAGGGTAGAAGGCCTGCGTGGATCCGGGCAACGGTGCTCCCGTGGGACCCGATGCGGAGCCCCGGGACGTCCGGGGACCCAGAGCCTGGTTCTCAGCATTTTCGATGCATGAAGTGATTGAGGGAAAGCGCCCCCACAACGGGATGTACCCGGGGGTAGAAGGCCCGACTGGATCCGAGCAACGGTGCCCCCTTGGGGGCGAGTTGCGGGTAAGTTGTGGGTCTTCAGCAGAGCCTGGTTCTCAGCATTTTCGATGCAGGAAGTGATTGAGGGAAAGCGCCCCCAGAACGAGATGGACCCAGGGTAGAAGGCCCGAGTGGATCCGTGCAACGGTGCTCCCGTGGGACCCGATATGGTGCCCCGGGGACCCGATACGGTGCTCCCGTGGGAACCGATTAAGAGGCTAAGATTTTCTCAGGCATTTTCGAGACAGGAAGCCGATTAGGAAAAGCTTACCCACCCCCAGATGGACCCAGGGTAGAAGGCCTGCGTGGATCCGGGCAACGGTGCTCCCGTGGGACCCGATACGGTGCCCCGGGGACCCCTTTTGGCCAGGTTAAGAGTGTCTCAGGCATTTTCGAGACAGGAAGCCGATTAGGAAAAGCTTACCCACCCCCAGATGGACCCAGGGTAGAAGGCCTGCGTGGATCCGGGCAACGGTGCTCCCGTGGGACCCGATACGGTGCCCCGGGAACCCCTTTTGGCCAGGTTAAGAGTGTCTCAGGCATTTTCGAGACAGGAAGCCGATTAGGAAAAGCTTACCCACCCCCAGATGGACCCAGGGTAGAAGGCCTGCGTGGATCCGGGCAACGGTGCTCCCGTGGGACCCGATGCGGAGCCCCGGGATGTCCGGGGACCCAGAGCCTGGTTCTCAGCATTTTCGATGCATGAAGTGATTGAGGGAAAGCGCCCCCACAACGGGATGTACCCGGGGGTAGAAGGCCCGACTGGATCCGAGCAACGGTGCCCCCTTGGGGGCCAGTTGCGGGTAAGTTGTGGGTCTTCAGCAGAGCCTGGTTCTCAGCATTTTCGATGCAGGAAGTGATTGAGGGAAAGCGCCCCCAGAACGAGATGGACCCAGGGTAGAAGGCCCGAGTGGATCCGTGCAACGGTGCTCCCGTGGGACCCGATACGGTGCCCCGGGGACCCGATACGGTGCTCCCGTGGGAACCGATTAAGAGGCTAAGATTTTCTCAGGCATTTTCGAGACAGGACGCCGATTAGGAAAAGCTTACCCACCCCCAGATGGACCCAGGGTAGAAGGCCTGCGTGGATCCGGGCAACGGTGCTCCCGTGGGACCCTAACCCTAACCCTAACCCTAACCCTAACCCTAACCCTAACCCTAACCCTAACCCTAACCCTAACCCTAACCCGATACGGTGCCCCGGGAACCCCTTTTGGCCAGGTTAAGAGTGTCTCAGGCATTTTCGAGACAGGAAGCCGATTAGGAAAAGCTTACCCACCCCCAGATGGACCCAGGGTAGAAGGCCTGCGTGGATCCGGGCAACGGTGCTCCCGTGGGACCCGATGCGGAGCCCCGGGACGTCCGGGGACCCAGAGCCTGGTTCTCAGCATTTTCGATGCATGAAGTGATTGAGGGAAAGCGCCCCCACAACGGGATGTACCCGGGGGTAGAAGGCCCGACTGGATCCGAGCAACGGTGCCCCCTTGGGGGCCAGTTGCGGGTAAGTTGTGGGTCTTCAGCAGAGCCTGGTTCTCAGCATTTTCGATGCAGGAAGTGATTGAGGGAAAGCGCCCCCAGAACGAGATGGACCCAGGGTAGAAGGCCCGAGTGGATCCGTGCAACGGTGCTCCCGTGGGACCCGATACGGTGCCCCGGGGACCCGATACGGTGCTCCCGTGGGAACCGATTAAGAGGCTAAGATTTTCTCAGGCATTTTCGAGACAGGAAGCCGATTAGGAAAAGCTTACCCACCCCCAGATGGACCCAGGGTAGAAGGCCTGCGTGGATCCGGGCAACGGTGCTCCCGTGGGACCCGATACGGTGCCCCGGGGACCCCTTTTGGCCAGGTTAAGAGTGTCTCAGGCATTTTCGAGACAGGAAGCCGATTAGGAAAAGCTTACCCACCCCCAGATGGACCCAGGGTAGAAGGCCTGCGTGGATCCGGGCAACGGTGCTCCCGTGGGACCCGATACGGTGCCCCGGGAACCCCTTTTGGCCAGGTTAAGAGTGTCTCAGGCATTTTCGAGACAGGAAGCCGATTAGGAAAAGCTTACCCACCCCCAGATGGACCCAGGGTAGAAGGCCTGCGTGGATCCGGGCAACGGTGCTCCCGTGGGACCCGATGCGGAGCCCCGGGACGTCCGGGGACCCAGAGCCTGGTTCTCAGCATTTTCGATGCATGAAGTGATTGAGGGAAAGCGCCCCCACAACGGGATGTACCCGGGGGTAGAAGGCCCGACTGGATCCGAGCAACGGTGCCCCCTTGGGGGCCAGTTGCGGGTAAGTTGTGGGTCTTCAGCAGAGCCTGGTTCTCAGCATTTTCGATGCAGGAAGTGATTGAGGGAAAGCGCCCCCAGAACGAGATGGACCCAGGGTAGAAGGCCCGAGTGGATCCGTGCAACGGTGCTCCCGTGGGACCCGATACGGTGCCCCGGGAACCCGATACGGTGCTCCCGTGGGAACCGATTAAGAGGCTAAGATTTTCTCAGGCATTTTTGAGACAGGACGCCGATTAGGAAAAGCTTACCCACCCCCAGATGGACCCAGGGTAGAAGGCCTGCGTGGATCCGGGCAACGGTGCTCCCGTGGGACCCTAACCCTAACCCTAACCCTAACCCTAACCCTAACCCTAACCCTAACCCTAACCCTAACCCTAACCCTAACCCTAACCCTAATCCGGGCAACGGTGCTCCCGTGGGACCCTAACCCTAACCCTAACCCTAACCCTAACCCTAACCCTAACCCTAACCCTAACCCTAACCCGATACGGTGCCCTGGGAACCCCTTTTGGCCAGGTTAAGAGTGTCTCAGGCATTTTCGAGACAGGAAGCCGATTAGGAAAAGCTTACCCACCCCCAGATGGACCCAGGGTAGAAGGCCTGCGTGGATCCGGGCAACGGTGCTCCCGTGGGACCCGATGCGGAGCCCCGGGACGTCCGGGGACCCAGAGCCTGGTTCTCAGCATTTTCGATGCATGAAGTGATTGAGGGAAAGCGCCCCCACAACGGGATGTACCCGGGGGTAGAAGGCCCGACTGGATCCGAGCAACGGTGCCCCCTTGGGGGCCAGTTGCGGGTAAGTTGTGGGTCTTCAGCAGAGCCTGGTTCTCAGCATTTTCGATGCAGGAAGTGATTGAGGGAAAGCGCCCCCAGAACGAGATGGACCCAGGGTAGAAGGCCCGAGTGGATCCGTGCAACGGTGCTCCCGTGGGACCCGATATGGTGCCCCGGGGACCCGATACGGTGCTCCCGTGGGAACCGATTAAGAGGCTAAGATTTTCTCAGGCATTTTCGAGACAGGACGCCGATTAGGAAAAGCTTACCCACCCCCAGATGGACCCAGGGTAGAAGGCCTGCGTGGATCCGGGCAACGGTGCTCCCGTGGGACCCTAACCCTAACCCTAACCCTAACCCTAACCCTAACCCTAACCCTAACCCTAACCCTAACCCTAACCCTAACCCTAACCCTAACCCTAACCCTAACCCTAACCCTAATCCGGGCAACGGTGCTCCCGTGGGACCCTAACCCTAACCCTAACCCTAACCCTAACCCTAACCCTAACCCGATACGGTGCCCCGGGAACCCCTTTTGGCCAGGTTAAGAGTGTCTCAGGCATTTTCGAGACAGGAAGCCGATTAGGAAAAGCTTACCCACCCCCAGATGGACCCAGGGTAGAAGGCCTGCGTGGATCCGGGCAACGGTGCTCCCGTGGGACCCGATGCGGAGCCCCGGGACGTCCGGGGACCCAGAGCCTGGTTCTCAGCATTTTCGATGCATGAAGTGATTGAGGGAAAGCGCCCCCACAACGGGATGTACCCGGGGGTAGAAGGCCCGACTGGATCCGAGCAACGGTGCCCCCTTGGGGGCCAGTTGCGGGTAAGTTGTGGGTCTTCAGCAGAGCCTGGTTCTCAGCATTTTCGATGCAGGAAGTGATTGAGGGAAAGCGCCCCCAGAACGAGATGGACCCAGGGTAGAAAGCCCGAGTGGATCCGTGCAACGGTGCTCCCGTGGGACCCGATATGGTGCCCCGGGGACCCGATACGGTGCTCCCGTGGGAACCGATTAAGAGGCTAAGATTTTCTCAGGCATTTTCGAGACAGGAAGCCGATTAGGAAAAGCTTACCCACCCCCAGATGGACCCAGGGTAGAAGGCCTGCGTGGATCCGGGCAACGGTGCTCCCGTGGGACCCGATACGGTGCCCCGGGGACCCCTTTTGGCCAGGTTAAGAGTGTCTCAGGCATTTTCGAGACAGGAAGCCGATTAGGAAAAGCTTACCCACCCCCAGATGGACCCAGGGTAGAAGGCCTGCGTGGATCCGGGCAACGGTGCTCCCGTGGGACCCGATACGGTGCCCCGGGAACCCCTTTTGGCCAGGTTAAGAGTGTCTCAGGCATTTTCGAGACAGGAAGCCGATTAGGAAAAGCTTACCCACCCCCAGATGGACCCAGGGTAGAAGGCCTGCGTGGATCCGGGCAACGGTGCTCCCGTGGGACCCGATGCGGAGCCCCGGGACGTCCGGGGACCCAGAGCCTGGTTCTCAGCATTTTCGATGCATGAAGTGATTGAGGGAAAGCGCCCCCACAACGGGATGTACCCGGGGGTAGAAGGCCCGACTGGATCCGAGCAACGGTGCCCCCTTGGGGGCCAGTTGCGGGTAAGTTGTGGGTCTTCAGCAGAGCCTGGTTCTCAGCATTTTCGATGCAGGAAGTGATTGAGGGAAAGCGCCCCCAGAACGAGATGGACCCAGGGTAGAAGGCCCGAGTGGATCCGTGCAACGGTGCTCCCGTGGGACCCGATACGGTCCCCCGGGGACCCGATACGGTGCTCCCGTGGGAACCGATTAAGAGGCTAAGATTTTCTCAGGCATTTTCGAGACAGGACGCCGATTAGGAAAAGCTTACCCACCCCCAGATGGACCCAGGCTAGAAGGCCTGCGTGGATCCGGGCAACGGTGCTCCCGTGGGACCCTAACCCTAACCCTAACCCTAACCCTAACCCTAACCCTAACCCTAACCCTAACCCGATACGGTGCCCCGGGAACCCCTTTTGGCCAGGTTAAGAGTGTCTCAGGCATTTTCGAGACAGGAAGCCGATTAGGAAAAGCTTACCCACCCCCAGATGGACCCAGGGTAGAAGGCCTGCATGGATCCGGGCAACGGTGCTCCCGTGGGACCCGATGCGGAGCCCCGGGACGTCCGGGGACCCAGAGCCTGGTTCTCAGCATTTTCGATGCATGAAGTGATTGAGGGAAAGCGCCCCCACAACGGGATGTACCCGGGGGTAGAAGGCCCGACTGGATCCGAGCAACGGTGCCCCCTTGGGGGCCAGTTGCGGGTAAGTTGTGGGTCTTCAGCAGAGCCTGGTTCTCAGCATTTTCGATGCAGGAAGTGATTGAGGGAAAGCGCCCCCAGAACGAGATGGACCCAGGGTAGAAGGCCCGAGTGGATCCGTGCAACGGTGCTCCCGTGGGACCCGATACGGTCCCCCGGGGACCCGATACGGTGCTCCCGTGGGAACCGATTAAGAGGCTAAGATTTTCTCAGGCATTTTCGAGACAGGACGCCGATTAGGAAAAGCTTACCCACCCCCAGATGGACCCAGGCTAGAAGGCCTGCGTGGATCCGGGCAACGGTGCTCCCGTGGGACCCTAACCCTAACCCTAACCCTAACCCTAACCCTAACCCTAACCCTAACCCTAACCCTAACCCTAACCCGATACGGTGCCCCGGGAACCCCTTTTGGCCAGGTTAAGAGTGTCTCAGGCATTTTCGAGACAGGAAGCCGATTAGGAAAAGCTTACCCACCCCCAGATGGACCCAGGGTAGAAGGCCTGCGTGGATCCGGGCAACGGTGCTCCCGTGGGACCCGATGCGGAGCCCCGGGACGTCCGGGGACCCAGAGCCTGGTTCTCAGCATTTTCGATGCATGAAGTGATTGAGGGAAAGCGCCCCCACAACGGGATGTACCCGGGGGTAGAAGGCCCGACTGGATCCGAGCAACGGTGCCCCCTTGGGGGCCAGTTGCGGGTAAGTTGTGGGTCTTCAGCAGAGCCTGGTTCTCAGCATTTTCGATGCAGGAAGTGATTGAGGGAAAGCGCCCCCAGAACGAGATGGACCCAGGGTAGAAGGCCCGAGTGGATCCGTGCAACGGTGCTCCCGTGGGACCCGATACGGTGCCCCGGGGACCCGATACGGTGCTCCCGTGGGAACCGATTAAGAGGCTAAGATTTTCTCAGGCATTTTCGAGACAGGAAGCCGATTAGGAAAAGCTTACCCACCCCCAGATGGACCCAGGGTAGAAGGCCTGCGTGGATCCGGGCAACGGTGCTCCCGTGGGACCCGATACGGTGCCCCGGGGACCCCTTTTGGCCAGGTTAAGAGTGTCTCAGGCATTTTCGAGACAGGAAGCCGATTAGGAAAAGCTTACCCACCCCCAGATGGACCCAGGGTAGAAGGCCTGCGTGGATCCGGGCAACGGTGCTCCCGTGGGACCCGATACGGTGCCCCGGGAACCCCTTTTGGCCAGGTTAAGAGTGTCTCAGGCATTTTCGAGACAGGAAGCCGATTAGGAAAAGCTTACCCACCCCCAGATGGACCCAGGGTAGAAGGCCTGCGTGGATCCGGGCAACGGTGCTCCCGTGGGACCCGATGCGGAGCCCCGGGACGTCCGGGGACCCAGAGCCTGGTTCTCAGCATTTTCGATGCATGAAGTGATTGAGGGAAAGCGCCCCCACAACGGGATGTACCCGGGGGTAGAAGGCCCGACTGGATCCGAGCAACGGTGCCCCCTTGGGGGCCAGTTGCGGGTAAGTTGTGGGTCTTCAGCAGAGCCTGGTTCTCAGCATTTTCGATGCAGGAAGTGATTGAGGGAAAGCGCCCCCAGAACGAGATGGACCCAGGGTAGAAGGCCCGAGTGGATCCGTGCAACGGTGCTCCCGTGGGACCCGATACGGTGCCCCGGGGACCCGATACGGTGCTCCCGTGGGAACCGATTAAGAGGCTAAGATTTTCTCAGGCATTTTCGAGACAGGACGCCGATTAGGAAAAGCTTACCCACCCCCAGATGGACCCAGGGTAGAAGGCCTGCGTGGATCCGGGCAACGGTGCTCCCGTGGGACCCTAACCCTAACCCTAACCCTAACCCTAACCCTAACCCTAACCCTAACCCGATACGGTGCCCCGGGAACCCCTTTTGGCCAGGTTAAGAGTGTCTCAGGCATTTTCGAGACAGGAAGCCGATTAGGAAAAGCTTACCCACCCCCAGATGGACCCAGGGTAGAAGGCCTGCGTGGATCCGGGCAACGGTGCTCCCGTGGGACCCGATGCGGAGCCCCGGGACGTCCGGGGACCCAGAGCCTGGTTCTCAGCATTTTCGATGCATGAAGTGATTGAGGGAAAGCGCCCCCACAACGGGATGTACCCGGGGGTAGAAGGCCCGACTGGATCCGAGCAACGGTGCCCCCTTGGGGGCCAGTTGCGGGTAAGTTGTGGGTCTTCAGCAGAGCCTGGTTCTCAGCATTTTCGATGCAGGAAGTGATTGAGGGAAAGCGCCCCCAGAACGAGATGGACCCAGGGTAGAAGGCCCGAGTGGATCCGTGCAACGGTGCTCCCGTGGGACCCGATACGGTGCCCCGGGGACCCGATACGGTGCTCCCGTGGGAACCGATTAAGAGGCTAAGATTTTCTCAGGCATTTTCGAGACAGGACGCCGATTAGGAAAAGCTTACCCACCCCCAGATGGACCCAGGCTAGAAGGCCTGCGTGGATCCGGGCAACGGTGCTCCCGTGGGACCCTAACCCTAACCCTAACCCTAACCCTAACCCTAACCCTAACCCTAACCCGATACGGTGCCCCGGGAACCCCTTTTGGCCAGGTTAAGAGTGTCTCAGGCATTTTCGAGACAGGAAGCCGATTAGGAAAAGCTTACCCACCCCCAGATGGACCCAGGGTAGAAGGCCTGCGTGGATCCGGGCAACGGTGCTCCCGTGGGACCCGATGCGGAGCCCCGGGACGTCCGGGGACCCAGAGCCTGGTTCTCAGCATTTTCGATGCATGAAGTGATTGAGGGAAAGCGCCCCCACAACGGGATGTACCCGGGGGTAGAAGGCCCGACTGGATCCGAGCAACGGTGCCCCCTTGGGGGCCAGTTGCGGGTAAGTTGTGGGTCTTCAGCAGAGCCTGGTTCTCAGCATTTTCGATGCAGGAAGTGATTGAGGGAAAGCGCCCCCAGAACGAGATGGACCCAGGGTAGAAGGCCCGAGTGGATCCGTGCAACGGTGCTCCCGTGGGACCCGATACGGTGCCCCGGGGACCCGATACGGTGCTCCCGTGGGAACCGATTAAGAGGCTAAGATTTTCTCAGGCATTTTCGAGACAGGACGCCGATTAGGAAAAGCTTACCCACCCCCAGATGGACCCAGGCTAGAAGGCCTGCGTGGATCCGGGCAACGGTGCTCCCGTGGGACCCTAACCCTAACCCTAACCCTAACCCTAACCCTAACCCTAACCCTAACCCTAACCCTAACCCTAACCCTAACCCTAACCCTAACCCTAACCCTAACCCGATACGGTGCCCCTGAACCCCTTTTGGCCAGGTTAAGAGTGTCTCAGGCATTTTCGAGACAGGAAGCCGATTAGGAAAAGCTTACCCACCCCCAGATGGACCCAGGGTAGAAGGCCTGCGTGGATCCGGGCAACGGTGCTCCCGTGGGACCCGATGCGGAGCCCCGGGACGTCCGGGGACCCAGAGCCTGGTTCTCAGCATTTTCGATGCATGAAGTGATTGAGGGAAAGCGCCCCCACAACGGGATGTACCCGGGGGTAGAAGGCCCGACTGGATCCGAGCAACGGTGCCCCCTTGGGGGCCAGTTGCGGGTAAGTTGTGGGTCTTCAGCAGAGCCTGGTTCTCAGCATTTTCGATGCAGGAAGTGATTGAGGGAAAGCGCCCCCAGAACGAGATGGACCCAGGGTAGAAGGCCCGAGTGGATCCGTGCAACGGTGCTCCCGTGGGACCCGATACGGTGCCCCGGGAACCCGATACGGTGCTCCCGTGGGAACCGATTAAGAGGCTAAGATTTTCTCAGGCATTTTCGAGACAGGACGCCGATTAGGAAAAGCTTACCCACCCCCAGATGGACCCAGGGTAGAAGGCCTGCGTGGATCCGGGCAACGGTGCTCCCGTGGGACCCTAACCCTAACCCTAACCCTAACCCTAACCCTAACCCTAACCCTAACCCTAACCCTAACCCTAACCCTAACCCTAACCCTAACCCTAACCCTAACCCTAACCCTAATCTGGGCAACGGTGCTCCCGTGGGACCCTAACCCTAACCCTAACCCTAACCCTAACCCTAACCCTAACCCTAACCCGATACGGTGCCCCGGGAACCCCTTTTGGCCAGGTTAAGAGTGTCTCAGGCATTTTCGAGACAGGAAGCCGATTAGGAAAAGCTTACCCACCCCCAGATGGACCCAGGGTAGAAGGCCTGCGTGGATCCGGGCAACGGTGCTCCCGTGGGACCCGATGCGGAGCCCCGGGACGTCCGGGGACCCAGAGCCTGGTTCTCAGCATTTTCGATGCATGAAGTGATTGAGGGAAAGCGCCCCCACAACGGGATGTACCCGGGGGTAGAAGGCCCGACTGGATCCGAGCAACGGTGCCCCCTTGGGGGCCAGTTGCGGGTAAGTTGTGGGTCTTCAGCAGAGCCTGGTTCTCAGCATTTTCGATGCAGGAAGTGATTGAGGGAAAGCGCCCCCAGAACGAGATGGACCCAGGGTAGAAGGCCCGAGTGGATCCGTGCAACGGTGCTCCCGTGGGACCCGATATGGTGCCCCGGGGACCCGATACGGTGCTCCCGTGGGAACCGATTAAGAGGCTAAGATTTTCTCAGGCATTTTCGAGACAGGAAGCCGATTAGGAAAAGCTTACCCACCCCCAGATGGACCCAGGGTAGAAGGCCTGCGTGGATCCGGGCAACGGTGCTCCCGTGGGACCCGATACGGTGCCCCGGGGACCCCTTTTGGCCAGGTTAAGAGTGTCTCAGGCATTTTCGAGACAGGAAGCCGATTAGGAAAAGCTTACCCACCCCCAGATGGACCCAGGGTAGAAGGCCTGCGTGGATCCGGGCAACGGTGCTCCCGTGGGACCCGATACGGTGCCCCGGGAACCCCTTTTGGCCAGGTTAAGAGTGTCTCAGGCATTTTCGAGACAGGAAGCCGATTAGGAAAAGCTTACCCACCCCCAGATGGACCCAGGGTAGAAGGCCTGCGTGGATCCGGGCAACGGTGCTCCCGTGGGACCCGATGCGGAGCCCCGGGACGTCCGGGGACCCAGAGCCTGGTTCTCAGCATTTTCGATGCATGAAGTGATTGAGGGAAAGCGCCCCCACAACGGGATGTACCCGGGGGTAGAAGGCCCGACTGGATCCGAGCAACGGTGCCCCCTTGGGGGCCAGTTGCGGGTAAGTTGTGGGTCTTCAGCAGAGCCTGGTTCTCAGCATTTTCGATGCAGGAAGTGATTGAGGGAAAGCGCCCCCAGAACGAGATGGACCCAGGGTAGAAGGCCCGAGTGGATCCGTGCAACGGTGCTCCCGTGGGACCCGATACGGTGCCCCGGGGACCCGATACGGTGCTCCCGTGGGAACCGATTAAGAGGCTAAGATTTTCTCAGGCATTTTCGAGACAGGACGCCGATTAGGAAAAGCTTACCCACCCCCAGATGGACCCAGGGTAGAAGGCCTGCGTGGATCCGGGCAACGGTGCTCCCGTGGGACCCTAACCCTAACCCTAACCCTAACCCTAACCCTAACCCTAACCCTAACCCTAACCCTAACCCTAACCCTAACCCTAACCCTAACCCTAACCCTAACCCTAACCCTAACCCTAACCCTAACCCTAATCCGGGCAACGGTGCTCCCGTGGGACCCTAACCCTAACCCTAACCCTAACCCTAACCCTAACCCTAACCCGATACGGTGCCCCGGGAACCCCTTTTGGCCAGGTTAAGAGTGTCTCAGGCATTTTCGAGACAGGAAGCCGATTAGGAAAAGCTTACCCACCCCCAGATGGACCCAGGGTAGAAGGCCTGCGTGGATCCGGGCAACGGTGCTCCCGTGGGACCCTAACCCTAACCCTAACCCTAACCCTAACCCTAACCCTAACCCTAACCCTAACCCTAACCCTAACCCTAACCCTAACCCTAACCCTAACCCTAACCCTAACCCTAACCCTAATCCGGGCAACGGTGCTCCCGTGGGACCCTAACCCTAACCCTAACCCTAACCCTAACCCTAACCCTAACCCTAACCCTAACCCGATACGGTGCCCCGGGAACCCCTTTTGGCCAGGTTAAGAGTGTCTCAGGCATTTTCGAGACAGGAAGCCGATTAGGAAAAGCTTACCCACCCCCAGATGGACCCAGGGTAGAAGGCCTGCGTGGATCCGGGCAACGGTGCTCCCGTGGGACCCGATGCGGAGCCCCGGGACGTCCGGGGACCCAGAGCCTGGTTCTCAGCATTTTCGATGCATGAAGTGATTGAGGGAAAGCGCCCCCACAACGGGATGTACCCGGGGGTAGAAGGCCCGACTGGATCCGAGCAACGGTGCCCCCTTGGGGGCCAGTTGCGGGTAAGTTGTGGGTCTTCAGCAGAGCCTGGTTCTCAGCATTTTCGATGCAGGAAGTGATTGAGGGAAAGCACCCCCAGAACGAGATGGACCCAGGGTAGAAGGCCCGAGTGGATCCGTGCAACGGTGCTCCCGTGGGACCCGATATGGTGCCCCGGGGACCCGATACGGTGCTCCCGTGGGAACCGATTAAGAGGCTAAGATTTTCTCAGGCATTTTCGAGACAGGAAGCCGATTAGGAAAAGCTTACCCACCCCCAGATGGACCCACGGTAGAAGGCCTGCGTGGATCCGGGCAACGGTGCTCCCGTGGGACCCGATACGGTGCCCCGGGGACCCCTTTTGGCCAGGTTAAGAGTGTCTCAGGCATTTTCGAGACAGGAAGCCGATTAGGAAAAGCTTACCCACCCCCAGATGGACCCAGGGTAGAAGGCCTGCGTGGATCCGGGCAACGGTGCTCCCGTGGGACCCGATACGGTGCCCCGGGAACCCCTTTTGGCCAGGTTAAGAGTGTCTCAGGCATTTTCGAGACAGGAAGCCGATTAGGAAAAGCTTACCCACCCCCAGATGGACCCAGGGTAGAAGGCCTGCGTGGATCCGGGCAACGGTGCTCCCGTGGGACCCTAACCCTAACCCTAACCCTAACCCTAACCCTAACCCTAACCCTAACCCTAACCCTAACCCTAACCCTAACCCTAACCCTAACCCTAACCCTAATCCGGGCAACGGTGCTCCCGTGGGACCCTAACCCTAACCCTAACCCTAACCCTAACCCTAACCCTAACCCTAACCCTAACCCGATACGGTGCCCCGGGAACCCCTTTTGGCCAGGTTAAGAGTGTCTCAGGCATTTTCGAGACAGGAAGCCGATTAGGAAAAGCTTACCCACCCCCAGATGGACCCAGGGTAGAAGGCCTGCGTGGATCCGGGCAACGGTGCTCCCGTGGGACCCGATGCGGAGCCCCGGGACGTCCGGGGACCCAGAGCCTGGTTCTCAGCATTTTCGATGCATGAAGTGATTGAGGGAAAGCGCCCCCACAACGGGATGTACCCGGGGGTAGAAGGCCCGACTGGATCCGAGCAACGGTGCCCCCTTGGGGGCCAGTTGCGGGTAAGTTGTGGGTCTTCAGCAGAGCCTGGTTCTCAGCATTTTCGATGCAGGAAGTGATTGAGGGAAAGCGCCCCCAGAACGAGATGGACCCAGGGTAGAAGGCCCGAGTGGATCCGTGCAACGGTGCTCCCGTGGGACCCGATATGGTGCCCCGGGGACCCGATACGGTGCTCCCGTGGGAACCGATTAAGAGGCTAAGATTTTCTCAGGCATTTTCGAGACAGGAAGCCGATTAGGAAAAGCTTACCCACCCCCAGATGGACCCAGGGTAGAAGGCCTGCGTGGATCCGGGCAACGGTGCTCCCGTGGGACCCGATACGGTGCCCCGGGGACCCCTTTTGGCCAGGTTAAGAGTGTCTCAGGCATTTTCGAGACAGGAAGCCGATTAGGAAAAGCTTACCCACCCCCAGATGGACCCAGGGTAGAAGGCCTGCGTGGATCCGGGCAACGGTGCTCCCGTGGGACCCGATACGGTGCCCCGGGAACCCCTTTTGGCCAGGTTAAGAGTGTCTCAGGCATTTTCGAGACAGGAAGCCGATTAGGAAAAGCTTACCCACCCCCAGATGGACCCAGGGTAGAAGGCCTGCGTGGATCCGGGCAACGGTGCTCCCGTGGGACCCGATGCGGAGCCCCGGGACGTCCGGGGACCCAGAGCCTGGTTCTCAGCATTTTCGATGCATGAAGTGATTGAGGGAAAGCGCCCCCACAACGGGATGTACCCGGGGGTAGAAGGCCCGACTGGATCCGAGCAACGGTGCCCCCTTGGGGGCCAGTTGCGGGTAAGTTGTGGGTCTTCAGCAGAGCCTGGTTCTCAGCATTTTCGATGCAGGAAGTGATTGAGGGAAAGCGCCCCCAGAACGAGATGGACCCAGGGTAGAAGGCCCGAGTGGATCCGTGCAACGGTGCTCCCGTGGGACCCGATACGGTGCCCCGGGGACCCGATACGGTGCTCCCGTGGGAACCGATTAAGAGGCTAAGATTTTCTCAGGCATTTTCGAGACAGGACGCCGATTAGGAAAAGCTTACCCACCCCCAGATGGACCCAGGGTAGAAGGCCTGCGTGGATCCGGGCAACGGTGCTCCCGTGGGACCCTAACCCTAACCCTAACCCTAACCCTAACCCTAACCCTAACCCTAACCCTAACCCTAACCCTAACCCTAACCCTAACCCTAACCCTAACCCTAACCCTAACCCTAACCCTAACCCTAATCCGGGCAACGGTGCTCCCGTGGGACCCTAACCCTAACCCTAACCCTAACCCTAACCCTAACCCTAACCCTAACCCTAACCCGATACGGTGCCCCGGGAACCCCTTTTGGCCAGGTTAAGAGTGTCTCAGGCATTTTCGAGACAGGAAGCCGATTAGGAAAAGCTTACCCACCCCCAGATGGACCCAGGGTAGAAGGCCTGCGTGGATCCGGGCAACGGTGCTCCCGTGGGACCCTAACCCTAACCCTAACCCTAACCCTAACCCTAACCCTAACCCTAACCCTAACCCTAACCCTAACCCTAACCCTAACCCTAACCCTAACCCTAACCCTAACCCTAACCCTAACCCTAACCCTAACCCTAACCCTAATCCGGGCAACGGTGCTCCCGTGGGACCCTAACCCTAACCCTAACCCTAACCCTAACCCTAACCCTAACCCTAACCCTAACCCGATACGGTGCCCCGGGAACCCCTTTTGGCCAGGTTAAGAGTGTCTCAGGCATTTTCGAGACAGGAAGCCGATTAGGAAAAGCTTACCCACCCCCAGATGGACCCAGGGTAGAAGGCCTGCGTGGATCCGGGCAACGGTGCTCCCGTGGGACCCGATGCGGAGCCCCGGGACGTCCGGGGACCCAGAGCCTGGTTCTCAGCATTTTCGATGCATGAAGTGATTGAGGGAAAGCGCCCCCACAACGGGATGTACCCGGGGGTAGAAGGCCCGACTGGATCCGAGCAACGGTGCCCCCTTGGGGGCCAGTTGTGGGTAAGTTGTGGGTCTTCAGCAGAGCCTGGTTCTCAGCATTTTCGATGCAGGAAGTGATTGAGGGAAAGCACCCCCAGAACGAGATGGACCCAGGGTAGAAGGCCCGAGTGGATCCGTGCAACGGTGCTCCCGTGGGACCCGATATGGTGCCCCGGGGACCCGATACGGTGCTCCCGTGGGAACCGATTAAGAGGCTAAGATTTTCTCAGGCATTTTCGAGACAGGAAGCCGATTAGGAAAAGCTTACCCACCCCCAGATGGACCCAGGGTAGAAGGCCTGCGTGGATCCGGGCAACGGTGCTCCCGTGGGACCCGATACGGTGCCCCGGGGACCCCTTTTGGCCAGGTTAAGAGTGTCTCAGGCATTTTCGAGACAGGAAGCCGATTAGGAAAAGCTTACCCACCCCCAGATGGACCCAGGGTAGAAGGCCTGCGTGGATCCGGGCAACGGTGCTCCCGTGGGACCCGATACGGTGCCCCGGGAACCCCTTTTGGCCAGGTTAAGAGTGTCTCAGGCATTTTCGAGACAGGAAGCCGATTAGGAAAAGCTTACCCACCCCCAGATGGACCCAGGGTAGAAGGCCTGCGTGGATCCGGGCAACGGTGCTCCCGTGGGACCCGATGCGGAGCCCCGGGACGTCCGGGGACCCAGAGCCTGGTTCTCAGCATTTTCGATGCATGAAGTGATTGAGGGAAAGCGCCCCCACAACGGGATGTACCCGGGGGTAGAAGGCCCGACTGGATCCGAGCAACGGTGCCCCCTTGGGGGCCAGTTGCGGGTAAGTTGTGGGTCTTCAGCAGAGCCTGGTTCTCAGCATTTTCGATGCAGGAAGTGATTGAGGGAAAGCGCCCCCAGAACGAGATGGACCCAGGGTAGAAGGCCCGAGTGGATCCGTGCAACGGTGCTCCCGTGGGACCCGATACGGTGCCCCGGGGACCCGATACGGTGCTCCCGTGGGAACCGATTAAGAGGCTAAGATTTTCTCAGGCATTTTCGAGACAGGACGCCGATTAGGAAAAGCTTACCCACCCCCAGATGGACCCAGGGTAGAAGGCCTGCGTGGATCCGGGCAACGGTGCTCCCGTGGGACCCTAACCCTAACCCTAACCCTAACCCTAACCCTAACCCTAACCCTAACCCTAACCCTAACCCTAACCCTAACCCTAACCCTAACCCTAATCCGGGCAACGGTGCTCCCGTGGGACCCTAACCCTAACCCTAACCCTAACCCTAACCCTAACCCTAACCCTAACCCGATACGGTGCCCCGGGAACCCCTTTTGGCCAGGTTAAGAGTGTCTCAGGCATTTTCGAGACAGGAAGCCGATTAGGAAAAGCTTACCCACCCCCAGATGGACCCAGGGTAGAAGGCCTGCGTGGATCCGGGCAACGGTGCTCCCGTGGGACCCGATGCGGAGCCCCGGGACGTCCGGGGACCCAGAGCCTGGTTCTCAGCATTTTCGATGCATGAAGTGATTGAGGGAAAGCGCCCCCACAACGGGATGTACCCGGGGGTAGAAGGCCCGACTGGATCCGAGCAACGGTGCCCCCTTGGGGGCGAGTTGCGGGTAAGTTGTGGGTCTTCAGCAGAGCCTGGTTCTCAGCATTTTCGATGCAGGAAGTGATTGAGGGAAAGCGCCCCCAGAACGAGATGGACCCAGGGTAGAAGGCCCGAGTGGATCCGTGCAACGGTGCTCCCGTGGGACCCGATATGGTGCCCCGGGGACCCGATACGGTGCTCCCGTGGGAACCGATTAAGAGGCTAAGATTTTCTCAGGCATTTTCGAGACAGGAAGCCGATTAGGAAAAGCTTACCCACCCCCAGATGGACCCAGGGTAGAAGGCCTGCGTGGATCCGGGCAACGGTGCTCCCGTGGGACCCGATACGGTGCCCCGGGGACCCCTTTTGGCCAGGTTAAGAGTGTCTCAGGCATTTTCGAGACAGGAAGCCGATTAGGAAAAGCTTACCCACCCCCAGATGGACCCAGGGTAGAAGGCCTGCGTGGATCCGGGCAACGGTGCTCCCGTGGGACCCGATACGGTGCCCCGGGAACCCCTTTTGGCCAGGTTAAGAGTGTCTCAGGCATTTTCGAGACAGGAAGCCGATTAGGAAAAGCTTACCCACCCCCAGATGGACCCAGGGTAGAAGGCCTGCGTGGATCCGGGCAACGGTGCTCCCGTGGGACCCGATGCGGAGCCCCGGGATGTCCGGGGACCCAGAGCCTGGTTCTCAGCATTTTCGATGCATGAAGTGATTGAGGGAAAGCGCCCCCACAACGGGATGTACCCGGGGGTAGAAGGCCCGACTGGATCCGAGCAACGGTGCCCCCTTGGGGGCCAGTTGCGGGTAAGTTGTGGGTCTTCAGCAGAGCCTGGTTCTCAGCATTTTCGATGCAGGAAGTGATTGAGGGAAAGCGCCCCCAGAACGAGATGGACCCAGGGTAGAAGGCCCGAGTGGATCCGTGCAACGGTGCTCCCGTGGGACCCGATACGGTGCCCCGGGGACCCGATACGGTGCTCCCGTGGGAACCGATTAAGAGGCTAAGATTTTCTCAGGCATTTTCGAGACAGGACGCCGATTAGGAAAAGCTTACCCACCCCCAGATGGACCCAGGGTAGAAGGCCTGCGTGGATCCGGGCAACGGTGCTCCCGTGGGACCCTAACCCTAACCCTAACCCTAACCCTAACCCTAACCCTAACCCTAACCCTAACCCTAACCCTAACCCTAACCCTAACCCTAACCCGATACGGTGCCCCGGGAACCCCTTTTGGCCAGGTTAAGAGTGTCTCAGGCATTTTCGAGACAGGAAGCCGATTAGGAAAAGCTTACCCACCCCCAGATGGACCCAGGGTAGAAGGCCTGCGTGGATCCGGGCAACGGTGCTCCCGTGGGACCCGATGCGGAGCCCCGGGACGTCCGGGGACCCAGAGCCTGGTTCTCAGCATTTTCGATGCATGAAGTGATTGAGGGAAAGCGCCCCCACAACGGGATGTACCCGGGGGTAGAAGGCCCGACTGGATCCGAGCAACGGTGCCCCCTTGGGGGCCAGTTGCGGGTAAGTTGTGGGTCTTCAGCAGAGCCTGGTTCTCAGCATTTTCGATGCAGGAAGTGATTGAGGGAAAGCGCCCCCAGAACGAGATGGACCCAGGGTAGAAGGCCCGAGTGGATCCGTGCAACGGTGCTCCCGTGGGACCCGATACGGTGCCCCGGGGACCCGATACGGTGCTCCCGTGGGAACCGATTAAGAGGCTAAGATTTTCTCAGGCATTTTCGAGACAGGAAGCCGATTAGGAAAAGCTTACCCACCCCCAGATGGACCCAGGGTAGAAGGCCTGCGTGGATCCGGGCAACGGTGCTCCCGTGGGACCCGATACGGTGCCCCGGGGACCCCTTTTGGCCAGGTTAAGAGTGTCTCAGGCATTTTCGAGACAGGAAGCCGATTAGGAAAAGCTTACCCACCCCCAGATGGACCCAGGGTAGAAGGCCTGCGTGGATCCGGGCAACGGTGCTCCCGTGGGACCCGATACGGTGCCCCGGGAACCCCTTTTGGCCAGGTTAAGAGTGTCTCAGGCATTTTCGAGACAGGAAGCCGATTAGGAAAAGCTTACCCACCCCCAGATGGACCCAGGGTAGAAGGCCTGCGTGGATCCGGGCAACGGTGCTCCCGTGGGACCCGATGCGGAGCCCCGGGACGTCCGGGGACCCAGAGCCTGGTTCTCAGCATTTTCGATGCATGAAGTGATTGAGGGAAAGCGCCCCCACAACGGGATGTACCCGGGGGTAGAAGGCCCGACTGGATCCGAGCAACGGTGCCCCCTTGGGGGCCAGTTGCGGGTAAGTTGTGGGTCTTCAGCAGAGCCTGGTTCTCAGCATTTTCGATGCAGGAAGTGATTGAGGGAAAGCGCCCCCAGAACGAGATGGACCCAGGGTAGAAGGCCCGAGTGGATCCGTGCAACGGTGCTCCCGTGGGACCCGATACGGTGCCCCGGGAACCCGATACGGTGCTCCCGTGGGAACCGATTAAGAGGCTAAGATTTTCTCAGGCATTTTTGAGACAGGACGCCGATTAGGAAAAGCTTACCCACCCCCAGATGGACCCAGGGTAGAAGGCCTGCGTGGATCCGGGCAACGGTGCTCCCGTGGGACCCTAACCCTAACCCTAACCCTAACCCTAACCCTAACCCTAACCCTAACCCTAACCCTAACCCTAACCCTAACCCTAACCCTAATCCGGGCAACGGTGCTCCCGTGGGACCCTAACCCTAACCCTAACCCTAACCCTAACCCTAACCCTAACCCTAACCCTAACCCGATACGGTGCCCTGGGAACCCCTTTTGGCCAGGTTAAGAGTGTCTCAGGCATTTTCGAGACAGGAAGCCGATTAGGAAAAGCTTACCCACCCCCAGATGGACCCAGGGTAGAAGGCCTGCGTGGATCCGGGCAACGGTGCTCCCGTGGGACCCGATGCGGAGCCCCGGGACGTCCGGGGACCCAGAGCCTGGTTCTCAGCATTTTCGATGCATGAAGTGATTGAGGGAAAGCGCCCCCACAACGGGATGTACCCGGGGGTAGAAGGCCCGACTGGATCCGAGCAACGGTGCCCCCTTGGGGGCCAGTTGCGGGTAAGTTGTGGGTCTTCAGCAGAGCCTGGTTCTCAGCATTTTCGATGCAGGAAGTGATTGAGGGAAAGCGCCCCCAGAACGAGATGGACCCAGGGTAGAAAGCCCGAGTGGATCCGTGCAACGGTGCTCCCGTGGGACCCGATATGGTGCCCCGGGGACCCGATACGGTGCTCCCGTGGGAACCGATTAAGAGGCTAAGATTTTCTCAGGCATTTTCGAGACAGGACGCCGATTAGGAAAAGCTTACCCACCCCCAGATGGACCCAGGGTAGAAGGCCTGCGTGGATCCGGGCAACGGTGCTCCCGTGGGACCCGATACGGTGCCCCGGGGACCCCTTTTGGCCAGGTTAAGAGTGTCTCAGGCATTTTCGAGACAGGAAGCCGATTAGGAAAAGCTTACCCACCCCCAGATGGACCCAGGGTAGAAGGCCTGCGTGGATCCGGGCAACGGTGCTCCCGTGGGACCCGATACGGTGCCCCGGGAACCCCTTTTGGCCAGGTTAAGAGTGTCTCAGGCATTTTCGAGACAGGAAGCCGATTAGGAAAAGCTTACCCACCCCCAGATGGACCCAGGGTAGAAGGCCTGCGTGGATCCGGGCAACGGTGCTCCCGTGGGACCCGATGCGGAGCCCCGGGACGTCCGGGGACCCAGAGCCTGGTTCTCAGCATTTTCGATGCATGAAGTGATTGAGGGAAAGCGCCCCCACAACGGGATGTACCCGGGGGTAGAAGGCCCGACTGGATCCGAGCAACGGTGCCCCCTTGGGGGCCAGTTGCGGGTAAGTTGTGGGTCTTCAGCAGAGCCTGGTTCTCAGCATTTTCGATGCAGGAAGTGATTGAGGGAAAGCGCCCCCAGAACGAGATGGACCCAGGGTAGAAGGCCCGAGTGGATCCGTGCAACGGTGCTCCCGTGGGACCCGATACGGTCCCCCGGGGACCCGATACGGTGCTCCCGTGGGAACCGATTAAGAGGCTAAGATTTTCTCAGGCATTTTCGAGACAGGACGCCGATTAGGAAAAGCTTACCCACCCCCAGATGGACCCAGGCTAGAAGGCCTGCGTGGATCCGGGCAACGGTGCTCCCGTGGGACCCTAACCCTAACCCTAACCCTAACCCTAACCCTAACCCTAACCCTAACCCTAACCCGATACGGTGCCCCGGGAACCCCTTTTGGCCAGGTTAAGAGTGTCTCAGGCATTTTCGAGACAGGAAGCCGATTAGGAAAAGCTTACCCACCCCCAGATGGACCCAGGGTAGAAGGCCTGCGTGGATCCGGGCAACGGTGCTCCCGTGGGACCCGATGCGGAGCCCCGGGACGTCCGGGGACCCAGAGCCTGGTTCTCAGCATTTTCGATGCATGAAGTGATTGAGGGAAAGCGCCCCCACAACGGGATGTACCCGGGGGTAGAAGGCCCGACTGGATCCGAGCAACGGTGCCCCCTTGGGGGCCAGTTGCGGGTAAGTTGTGGGTCTTCAGCAGAGCCTGGTTCTCAGCATTTTCGATGCAGGAAGTGATTGAGGGAAAGCGCCCCCAGAACGAGATGGACCCAGGGTAGAAGGCCCGAGTGGATCCGTGCAACGGTGCTCCCGTGGGACCCGATACGGTCCCCCGGGGACCCGATACGGTGCTCCCGTGGGAACCGATTAAGAGGCTAAGATTTTCTCAGGCATTTTCGAGACAGGACGCCGATTAGGAAAAGCTTACCCACCCCCAGATGGACCCAGGCTAGAAGGCCTGCGTGGATCCGGGCAACGGTGCTCCCGTGGGACCCTAACCCTAACCCTAACCCTAACCCTAACCCTAACCCTAACCCTAACCCGATACGGTGCCCCGGGAACCCCTTTTGGCCAGGTTAAGAGTGTCTCAGGCATTTTCGAGACAGGAAGCCGATTAGGAAAAGCTTACCCACCCCCAGATGGACCCAGGGTAGAAGGCCTGCGTGGATCCGGGCAACGGTGCTCCCGTGGGACCCGATGCGGAGCCCCGGGACGTCCGGGGACCCAGAGCCTGGTTCTCAGCATTTTCGATGCATGAAGTGATTGAGGGAAAGCGCCCCCACAACGGGATGTACCCGGGGGTAGAAGGCCCGACTGGATCCGAGCAACGGTGCCCCCTTGGGGGCCAGTTGCGGGTAAGTTGTGGGTCTTCAGCAGAGCCTGGTTCTCAGCATTTTCGATGCAGGAAGTGATTGAGGGAAAGCGCCCCCAGAACGAGATGGACCCAGGGTAGAAGGCCCGAGTGGATCCGTGCAACGGTGCTCCCGTGGGACCCGATACGGTGCCCCGGGGACCCGATACGGTGCTCCCGTGGGAACCGATTAAGAGGCTAAGATTTTCTCAGGCATTTTCGAGACAGGAAGCCGATTAGGAAAAGCTTACCCACCCCCAGATGGACCCAGGGTAGAAGGCCTGCGTGGATCCGGGCAACGGTGCTCCCGTGGGACCCGATACGGTGCCCCGGGGACCCCTTTTGGCCAGGTTAAGAGTGTCTCAGGCATTTTCGAGACAGGAAGCCGATTAGGAAAAGCTTACCCACCCCCAGATGGACCCAGGGTAGAAGGCCTGCGTGGATCCGGGCAACGGTGCTCCCGTGGGACCCGATACGGTGCCCCGGGAACCCCTTTTGGCCAGGTTAAGAGTGTCTCAGGCATTTTCGAGACAGGAAGCCGATTAGGAAAAGCTTACCCACCCCCAGATGGACCCAGGGTAGAAGGCCTGCGTGGATCCGGGCAACGGTGCTCCCGTGGGACCCGATGCGGAGCCCCGGGACGTCCGGGGACCCAGAGCCTGGTTCTCAGCATTTTCGATGCATGAAGTGATTGAGGGAAAGCGCCCCCACAACGGGATGTACCCGGGGGTAGAAGGCCCGACTGGATCCGAGCAACGGTGCCCCCTTGGGGGCCAGTTGCGGGTAAGTTGTGGGTCTTCAGCAGAGCCTGGTTCTCAGCATTTTCGATGCAGGAAGTGATTGAGGGAAAGCGCCCCCAGAACGAGATGGACCCAGGGTAGAAGGCCCGAGTGGATCCGTGCAACGGTGCTCCCGTGGGACCCGATACGGTGCCCCGGGGACCCGATACGGTGCTCCCGTGGGAACCGATTAAGAGGCTAAGATTTTCTCAGGCATTTTCGAGACAGGACGCCGATTAGGAAAAGCTTACCCACCCCCAGATGGACCCAGGGTAGAAGGCCTGCGTGGATCCGGGCAACGGTGCTCCCGTGGGACCCTAACCCTAACCCTAACCCTAACCCTAACCCTAACCCTAACCCTAACCCGATACGGTGCCCCGGGAACCCCTTTTGGCCAGGTTAAGAGTGTCTCAGGCATTTTCGAGACAGGAAGCCGATTAGGAAAAGCTTACCCACCCCCAGATGGACCCAGGGTAGAAGGCCTGCGTGGATCCGGGCAACGGTGCTCCCGTGGGACCCGATGCGGAGCCCCGGGACGTCCGGGGACCCAGAGCCTGGTTCTCAGCATTTTCGATGCATGAAGTGATTGAGGGAAAGCGCCCCCACAACGGGATGTACCCGGGGGTAGAAGGCCCGACTGGATCCGAGCAACGGTGCCCCCTTGGGGGCCAGTTGCGGGTAAGTTGTGGGTCTTCAGCAGAGCCTGGTTTTCAGCATTTTCGATGCAGGAAGTGATTGAGGGAAAGCGCCCCCAGAACGAGATGGACCCAGGGTAGAAGGCCCGAGTGGATCCGTGCAACGGTGCTCCCGTGGGACCCGATACGGTGCCCCGGGGACCCGATACGGTGCTCCCGTGGGAACCGATTAAGAGGCTAAGATTTTCTCAGGCATTTTCGAGACAGGACGCCGATTAGGAAAAGCTTACCCACCCCCAGATGGACCCAGGCTAGAAGGCCTGCGTGGATCCGGGCAACGGTGCTCCCGTGGGACCCTAACCCTAACCCTAACCCTAACCCTAACCCTAACCCTAACCCTAACCCTAACCCTAACCCTAACTCTAACCCTAACCCTAACCCTAACCCGATACGGTGCCCCTGAACCCCTTTTGGCCAGGTTAAGAGTGTCTCAGGCATTTTCGAGACAGGAAGCCGATTAGGAAAAGCTTACCCACCCCCAGATGGACCCAGGGTAGAAGGCCTGCGTGGATCCGGGCAACGGTGCTCCCGTGGGACCCGATGCGGAGCCCCGGGACGTCCGGGGACCCAGAGCCTGGTTCTCAGCATTTTCGATGCATGAAGTGATTGAGGGAAAGCGCCCCCACAACGGGATGTACCCGGGGGTAGAAGGCCCGACTGGATCCGAGCAACGGTGCCCCCTTGGGGGCCAGTTGCGGGTAAGTTGTGGGTCTTCAGCAGAGCCTGGTTCTCAGCATTTTCGATGCAGGAAGTGATTGAGGGAAAGCGCCCCCAGAACGAGATGGACCCAGGGTAGAAGGCCCGAGTGGATCCGTGCAACGGTGCTCCCGTGGGACCCGATACGGTGCCCCGGGAACCCGATACGGTGCTCCCGTGGGAACCGATTAAGAGGCTAAGATTTTCTCAGGCATTTTCGAGACAGGACGCCGATTAGGAAAAGCTTACCCACCCCCAGATGGACCCAGGGTAGAAGGCCTGCGTGGATCCGGGCAACGGTGCTCCCGTGGGACCCTAACCCTAACCCTAACCCTAACCCTAACCCTAACCCTAACCCTAACCCTAACCCTAACCCTAACCCTAACCCTAACCCTAACCCTAACCCTAATCTGGGCAACGGTGCTCCCGTGGGACCCTAACCCTAACCCTAACCCTAACCCTAACCCTAACCCTAACCCTAACCCGATACGGTGCCCCGGGAACCCCTTTTGGCCAGGTTAAGAGTGTCTCAGGCATTTTCGAGACAGGAAGCCGATTAGGAAAAGCTTACCCACCCCCAGATGGACCCAGGGTAGAAGGCCTGCGTGGATCCGGGCAACGGTGCTCCCGTGGGACCCGATGCGGAGCCCCGGGACGTCCGGGGACCCAGAGCCTGGTTCTCAGCATTTTCGATGCATGAAGTGATTGAGGGAAAGCGCCCCCACAACGGGATGTACCCGGGGGTAGAAGGCCCGACTGGATCCGAGCAACGGTGCCCCCTTGGGGGCCAGTTGTGGGTAAGTTGTGGGTCTTCAGCAGAGCCTGGTTCTCAGCATTTTCGATGCAGGAAGTGATTGAGGGAAAGCACCCCCAGAACGAGATGGACCCAGGGTAGAAGGCCCGAGTGGATCCGTGCAACGGTGCTCCCGTGGGACCCGATATGGTGCCCCGGGGACCCGATACGGTGCTCCCGTGGGAACCGATTAAGAGGCTAAGATTTTCTCAGGCATTTTCGAGACAGGAAGCCGATTAGGAAAAGCTTACCCACCCCCAGATGGACCCAGGGTAGAAGGCCTGCGTGGATCCGGGCAACGGTGCTCCCGTGGGACCCGATACGGTGCCCCGGGGACCCCTTTTGGCCAGGTTAAGAGTGTCTCAGGCATTTTCGAGACAGGAAGCCGATTAGGAAAAGCTTACCCACCCCCAGATGGACCCAGGGTAGAAGGCCTGCGTGGATCCGGGCAACGGTGCTCCCGTGGGACCCGATACGGTGCCCCGGGAACCCCTTTTGGCCAGGTTAAGAGTGTCTCAGGCATTTTCGAGACAGGAAGCCGATTAGGAAAAGCTTACCCACCCCCAGATGGACCCAGGGTAGAAGGCCTGCGTGGATCCGGGCAACGGTGCTCCCGTGGGACCCGATGCGGAGCCCCGGGACGTCCGGGGACCCAGAGCCTGGTTCTCAGCATTTTCGATGCATGAAGTGATTGAGGGAAAGCGCCCCCACAACGGGATGTACCCGGGGGTAGAAGGCCCGACTGGATCCGAGCAACGGTGCCCCCTTGGGGGCCAGTTGCGGGTAAGTTGTGGGTCTTCAGCAGAGCCTGGTTCTCAGCATTTTCGATGCAGGAAGTGATTGAGGGAAAGCGCCCCCAGAACGAGATGGACCCAGGGTAGAAGGCCCGAGTGGATCCGTGCAACGGTGCTCCCGTGGGACCCGATACGGTGCCCCGGGGACCCGATACGGTGCTCCCGTGGGAACCGATTAAGAGGCTAAGATTTTCTCAGGCATTTTCGAGACAGGACGCCGATTAGGAAAAGCTTACCCACCCCCAGATGGACCCAGGGTAGAAGGCCTGCGTGGATCCGGGCAACGGTGCTCCCGTGGGACCCTAACCCTAACCCTAACCCTAACCCTAACCCTAACCCTAACCCTAACCCTAACCCTAACCCTAACCCTAACCCTAACCCTAATCCGGGCAACGGTGCTCCCGTGGGACCCTAACCCTAACCCTAACCCTAACCCTAACCCTAACCCTAACCCTAACCCGATACGGTGCCCCGGGAACCCCTTTTGGCCAGGTTAAGAGTGTCTCAGGCATTTTCGAGACAGGAAGCCGATTAGGAAAAGCTTACCCACCCCCAGATGGACCCAGGGTAGAAGGCCTGCGTGGATCCGGGCAACGGTGCTCCCGTGGGACCCGATGCGGAGCCCCGGGACGTCCGGGGACCCAGAGCCTGGTTCTCAGCATTTTCGATGCATGAAGTGATTGAGGGAAAGCGCCCCCACAACGGGATGTACCCGGGGGTAGAAGGCCCGACTGGATCCGAGCAACGGTGCCCCCTTGGGGGCGAGTTGCGGGTAAGTTGTGGGTCTTCAGCAGAGCCTGGTTCTCAGCATTTTCGATGCAGGAAGTGATTGAGGGAAAGCGCCCCCAGAACGAGATGGACCCAGGGTAGAAGGCCCGAGTGGATCCGTGCAACGGTGCTCCCGTGGGACCCGATATGGTGCCCCGGGGACCCGATACGGTGCTCCCGTGGGAACCGATTAAGAGGCTAAGATTTTCTCAGGCATTTTCGAGACAGGAAGCCGATTAGGAAAAGCTTACCCACCCCCAGATGGACCCAGGGTAGAAGGCCTGCGTGGATCCGGGCAACGGTGCTCCCGTGGGACCCGATACGGTGCCCCGGGGACCCCTTTTGGCCAGGTTAAGAGTGTCTCAGGCATTTTCGAGACAGGAAGCCGATTAGGAAAAGCTTACCCACCCCCAGATGGACCCAGGGTAGAAGGCCTGCGTGGATCCGGGCAACGGTGCTCCCGTGGGACCCGATACGGTGCCCCGGGAACCCCTTTTGGCCAGGTTAAGAGTGTCTCAGGCATTTTCGAGACAGGAAGCCGATTAGGAAAAGCTTACCCACCCCCAGATGGACCCAGGGTAGAAGGCCTGCGTGGATCCGGGCAACGGTGCTCCCGTGGGACCCGATGCGGAGCCCCGGGATGTCCGGGGACCCAGAGCCTGGTTCTCAGCATTTTCGATGCATGAAGTGATTGAGGGAAAGCGCCCCCACAACGGGATGTACCCGGGGGTAGAAGGCCCGACTGGATCCGAGCAACGGTGCCCCCTTGGGGGCCAGTTGCGGGTAAGTTGTGGGTCTTCAGCAGAGCCTGGTTCTCAGCATTTTCGATGCAGGAAGTGATTGAGGGAAAGCGCCCCCAGAACGAGATGGACCCAGGGTAGAAGGCCCGAGTGGATCCGTGCAACGGTGCTCCCGTGGGACCCGATACGGTGCCCCGGGGACCCGATACGGTGCTCCCGTGGGAACCGATTAAGAGGCTAAGATTTTCTCAGGCATTTTCGAGACAGGACGCCGATTAGGAAAAGCTTACCCACCCCCAGATGGACCCAGGGTAGAAGGCCTGCGTGGATCCGGGCAACGGTGCTCCCGTGGGACCCTAACCCTAACCCTAACCCTAACCCTAACCCTAACCCTAACCCTAACCCTAACCCTAACCCTAACCCTAACCCTAACCCTAACCCGATACGGTGCCCCGGGAACCCCTTTTGGCCAGGTTAAGAGTGTCTCAGGCATTTTCGAGACAGGAAGCCGATTAGGAAAAGCTTACCCACCCCCAGATGGACCCAGGGTAGAAGGCCTGCGTGGATCCGGGCAACGGTGCTCCCGTGGGACCCGATGCGGAGCCCCGGGACGTCCGGGGACCCAGAGCCTGGTTCTCAGCATTTTCGATGCATGAAGTGATTGAGGGAAAGCGCCCCCACAACGGGATGTACCCGGGGGTAGAAGGCCCGACTGGATCCGAGCAACGGTGCCCCCTTGGGGGCCAGTTGCGGGTAAGTTGTGGGTCTTCAGCAGAGCCTGGTTCTCAGCATTTTCGATGCAGGAAGTGATTGAGGGAAAGCGCCCCCAGAACGAGATGGACCCAGGGTAGAAGGCCCGAGTGGATCCGTGCAACGGTGCTCCCGTGGGACCCGATACGGTGCCCCGGGGACCCGATACGGTGCTCCCGTGGGAACCGATTAAGAGGCTAAGATTTTCTCAGGCATTTTCGAGACAGGAAGCCGATTAGGAAAAGCTTACCCACCCCCAGATGGACCCAGGGTAGAAGGCCTGCGTGGATCCGGGCAACGGTGCTCCCGTGGGACCCGATACGGTGCCCCGGGGACCCCTTTTGGCCAGGTTAAGAGTGTCTCAGGCATTTTCGAGACAGGAAGCCGATTAGGAAAAGCTTACCCACCCCCAGATGGACCCAGGGTAGAAGGCCTGCGTGGATCCGGGCAACGGTGCTCCCGTGGGACCCGATACGGTGCCCCGGGAACCCCTTTTGGCCAGGTTAAGAGTGTCTCAGGCATTTTCGAGACAGGAAGCCGATTAGGAAAAGCTTACCCACCCCCAGATGGACCCAGGGTAGAAGGCCTGCGTGGATCCGGGCAACGGTGCTCCCGTGGGACCCGATGCGGAGCCCCGGGACGTCCGGGGACCCAGAGCCTGGTTCTCAGCATTTTCGATGCATGAAGTGATTGAGGGAAAGCGCCCCCACAACGGGATGTACCCGGGGGTAGAAGGCCCGACTGGATCCGAGCAACGGTGCCCCCTTGGGGGCCAGTTGCGGGTAAGTTGTGGGTCTTCAGCAGAGCCTGGTTCTCAGCATTTTCGATGCAGGAAGTGATTGAGGGAAAGCGCCCCCAGAACGAGATGGACCCAGGGTAGAAGGCCCGAGTGGATCCGTGCAACGGTGCTCCCGTGGGACCCGATACGGTGCCCCGGGAACCCGATACGGTGCTCCCGTGGGAACCGATTAAGAGGCTAAGATTTTCTCAGGCATTTTTGAGACAGGACGCCGATTAGGAAAAGCTTACCCACCCCCAGATGGACCCAGGGTAGAAGGCCTGCGTGGATCCGGGCAACGGTGCTCCCGTGGGACCCTAACCCTAACCCTAACCCTAACCCTAACCCTAACCCTAACCCTAACCCTAACCCTAACCCTAACCCTAATCCGGGCAACGGTGCTCCCGTGGGACCCTAACCCTAACCCTAACCCTAACCCTAACCCTAACCCTAACCCTAACCCTAACCCGATACGGTGCCCTGGGAACCCCTTTTGGCCAGGTTAAGAGTGTCTCAGGCATTTTCGAGACAGGAAGCCGATTAGGAAAAGCTTACCCACCCCCAGATGGACCCAGGGTAGAAGGCCTGCGTGGATCCGGGCAACGGTGCTCCCGTGGGACCCGATGCGGAGCCCCGGGACGTCCGGGGACCCAGAGCCTGGTTCTCAGCATTTTCGATGCATGAAGTGATTGAGGGAAAGCGCCCCCACAACGGGATGTACCCGGGGGTAGAAGGCCCGACTGGATCCGAGCAACGGTGCCCCCTTGGGGGCCAGTTGCGGGTAAGTTGTGGGTCTTCAGCAGAGCCTGGTTCTCAGCATTTTCGATGCAGGAAGTGATTGAGGGAAAGCGCCCCCAGAACGAGATGGACCCAGGGTAGAAAGCCCGAGTGGATCCGTGCAACGGTGCTCCCGTGGGACCCGATATGGTGCCCCGGGGACCCGATACGGTGCTCCCGTGGGAACCGATTAAGAGGCTAAGATTTTCTCAGGCATTTTCGAGACAGGACGCCGATTAGGAAAAGCTTACCCACCCCCAGATGGACCCAGGGTAGAAGGCCTGCGTGGATCCGGGCAACGGTGCTCCCGTGGGACCCGATACGGTGCCCCGGGGACCCCTTTTGGCCAGGTTAAGAGTGTCTCAGGCATTTTCGAGACAGGAAGCCGATTAGGAAAAGCTTACCCACCCCCAGATGGACCCAGGGTAGAAGGCCTGCGTGGATCCGGGCAACGGTGCTCCCGTGGGACCCGATACGGTGCCCCGGGAACCCCTTTTGGCCAGGTTAAGAGTGTCTCAGGCATTTTCGAGACAGGAAGCCGATTAGGAAAAGCTTACCCACCCCCAGATGGACCCAGGGTAGAAGGCCTGCGTGGATCCGGGCAACGGTGCTCCCGTGGGACCCGATGCGGAGCCCCGGGACGTCCGGGGACCCAGAGCCTGGTTCTCAGCATTTTCGATGCATGAAGTGATTGAGGGAAAGCGCCCCCACAACGGGATGTACCCGGGGGTAGAAGGCCCGACTGGATCCGAGCAACGGTGCCCCCTTGGGGGCCAGTTGCGGGTAAGTTGTGGGTCTTCAGCAGAGCCTGGTTCTCAGCATTTTCGATGCAGGAAGTGATTGAGGGAAAGCGCCCCCAGAACGAGATGGACCCAGGGTAGAAGGCCCGAGTGGATCCGTGCAACGGTGCTCCCGTGGGACCCGATACGGTCCCCCGGGGACCCGATACGGTGCTCCCGTGGGAACCGATTAAGAGGCTAAGATTTTCTCAGGCATTTTCGAGACAGGACGCCGATTAGGAAAAGCTTACCCACCCCCAGATGGACCCAGGCTAGAAGGCCTGCGTGGATCCGGGCAACGGTGCTCCCGTGGGACCCTAACCCTAACCCTAACCCTAACCCTAACCCTAACCCTAACCCTAACCCTAACCCGATACGGTGCCCCGGGAACCCCTTTTGGCCAGGTTAAGAGTGTCTCAGGCATTTTCGAGACAGGAAGCCGATTAGGAAAAGCTTACCCACCCCCAGATGGACCCAGGGTAGAAGGCCTGCGTGGATCCGGGCAACGGTGCTCCCGTGGGACCCGATGCGGAGCCCCGGGACGTCCGGGGACCCAGAGCCTGGTTCTCAGCATTTTCGATGCATGAAGTGATTGAGGGAAAGCGCCCCCACAACGGGATGTACCCGGGGGTAGAAGGCCCGACTGGATCCGAGCAACGGTGCCCCCTTGGGGGCCAGTTGCGGGTAAGTTGTGGGTCTTCAGCAGAGCCTGGTTCTCAGCATTTTCGATGCAGGAAGTGATTGAGGGAAAGCGCCCCCAGAACGAGATGGACCCAGGGTAGAAGGCCCGAGTGGATCCGTGCAACGGTGCTCCCGTGGGACCCGATACGGTCCCCCGGGGACCCGATACGGTGCTCCCGTGGGAACCGATTAAGAGGCTAAGATTTTCTCAGGCATTTTCGAGACAGGACGCCGATTAGGAAAAGCTTACCCACCCCCAGATGGACCCAGGCTAGAAGGCCTGCGTGGATCCGGGCAACGGTGCTCCCGTGGGACCCTAACCCTAACCCTAACCCTAACCCTAACCCTAACCCTAACCCTAACCCGATACGGTGCCCCGGGAACCCCTTTTGGCCAGGTTAAGAGTGTCTCAGGCATTTTCGAGACAGGAAGCCGATTAGGAAAAGCTTACCCACCCCCAGATGGACCCAGGGTAGAAGGCCTGCGTGGATCCGGGCAACGGTGCTCCCGTGGGACCCGATGCGGAGCCCCGGGACGTCCGGGGACCCAGAGCCTGGTTCTCAGCATTTTCGATGCATGAAGTGATTGAGGGAAAGCGCCCCCACAACGGGATGTACCCGGGGGTAGAAGGCCCGACTGGATCCGAGCAACGGTGCCCCCTTGGGGGCCAGTTGCGGGTAAGTTGTGGGTCTTCAGCAGAGCCTGGTTCTCAGCATTTTCGATGCAGGAAGTGATTGAGGGAAAGCGCCCCCAGAACGAGATGGACCCAGGGTAGAAGGCCCGAGTGGATCCGTGCAACGGTGCTCCCGTGGGACCCGATACGGTGCCCCGGGGACCCGATACGGTGCTCCCGTGGGAACCGATTAAGAGGCTAAGATTTTCTCAGGCATTTTCGAGACAGGAAGCCGATTAGGAAAAGCTTACCCACCCCCAGATGGACCCAGGGTAGAAGGCCTGCGTGGATCCGGGCAACGGTGCTCCCGTGGGACCCGATACGGTGCCCCGGGGACCCCTTTTGGCCAGGTTAAGAGTGTCTCAGGCATTTTCGAGACAGGAAGCCGATTAGGAAAAGCTTACCCACCCCCAGATGGACCCAGGGTAGAAGGCCTGCGTGGATCCGGGCAACGGTGCTCCCGTGGGACCCGATACGGTGCCCCGGGAACCCCTTTTGGCCAGGTTAAGAGTGTCTCAGGCATTTTCGAGACAGGAAGCCGATTAGGAAAAGCTTACCCACCCCCAGATGGACCCAGGGTAGAAGGCCTGCGTGGATCCGGGCAACGGTGCTCCCGTGGGACCCGATGCGGAGCCCCGGGACGTCCGGGGACCCAGAGCCTGGTTCTCAGCATTTTCGATGCATGAAGTGATTGAGGGAAAGCGCCCCCACAACGGGATGTACCCGGGGGTAGAAGGCCCGACTGGATCCGAGCAACGGTGCCCCCTTGGGGGCCAGTTGCGGGTAAGTTGTGGGTCTTCAGCAGAGCCTGGTTCTCAGCATTTTCGATGCAGGAAGTGATTGAGGGAAAGCGCCCCCAGAACGAGATGGACCCAGGGTAGAAGGCCCGAGTGGATCCGTGCAACGGTGCTCCCGTGGGACCCGATACGGTGCCCCGGGGACCCGATACGGTGCTCCCGTGGGAACCGATTAAGAGGCTAAGATTTTCTCAGGCATTTTCGAGACAGGACGCCGATTAGGAAAAGCTTACCCACCCCCAGATGGACCCAGGGTAGAAGGCCTGCGTGGATCCGGGCAACGGTGCTCCCGTGGGACCCTAACCCTAACCCTAACCCTAACCCTAACCCTAACCCTAACCCTAACCCGATACGGTGCCCCGGGAACCCCTTTTGGCCAGGTTAAGAGTGTCTCAGGCATTTTCGAGACAGGAAGCCGATTAGGAAAAGCTTACCCACCCCCAGATGGACCCAGGGTAGAAGGCCTGCGTGGATCCGGGCAACGGTGCTCCCGTGGGACCCGATGCGGAGCCCCGGGACGTCCGGGGACCCAGAGCCTGGTTCTCAGCATTTTCGATGCATGAAGTGATTGAGGGAAAGCGCCCCCACAACGGGATGTACCCGGGGGTAGAAGGCCCGACTGGATCCGAGCAACGGTGCCCCCTTGGGGGCCAGTTGCGGGTAAGTTGTGGGTCTTCAGCAGAGCCTGGTTTTCAGCATTTTCGATGCAGGAAGTGATTGAGGGAAAGCGCCCCCAGAACGAGATGGACCCAGGGTAGAAGGCCCGAGTGGATCCGTGCAACGGTGCTCCCGTGGGACCCGATACGGTGCCCCGGGGACCCGATACGGTGCTCCCGTGGGAACCGATTAAGAGGCTAAGATTTTCTCAGGCTTTTTTGAGACAGGACGCCGATTAGGAAAAGCTTACCCACCCCCAGATGGACCCAGGCTAGAAGGCCTGCGTGGATCCGGGCAACGGTGCTCCCGTGGGACCCTAACCCTAACCCTAACCCTAACCCTAACCCTAACCCTAACCCTAACCCTAACCCTAACCCTAACTCTAACCCTAACCCTAACCCTAACCCGATACGGTGCCCCTGAACCCCTTTTGGCCAGGTTAAGAGTGTCTCAGGCATTTTCGAGACAGGAAGCCGATTAGGAAAAGCTTACCCACCCCCAGATGGACCCAGGGTAGAAGGCCTGCGTGGATCCGGGCAACGGTGCTCCCGTGGGACCCGATGCGGAGCCCCGGGACGTCCGGGGACCCAGAGCCTGGTTCTCAGCATTTTCGATGCATGAAGTGATTGAGGGAAAGCGCCCCCACAACGGGATGTACCCGGGGGTAGAAGGCCCGACTGGATCCGAGCAACGGTGCCCCCTTGGGGGCCAGTTGCGGGTAAGTTGTGGGTCTTCAGCAGAGCCTGGTTCTCAGCATTTTCGATGCAGGAAGTGATTGAGGGAAAGCGCCCCCAGAACGAGATGGACCCAGGGTAGAAGGCCCGAGTGGATCCGTGCAACGGTGCTCCCGTGGGACCCGATACGGTGCCCCGGGAACCCGATACGGTGCTCCCGTGGGAACCGATTAAGAGGCTAAGATTTTCTCAGGCATTTTCGAGACAGGACGCCGATTAGGAAAAGCTTACCCACCCCCAGATGGACCCAGGGTAGAAGGCCTGCGTGGATCCGGGCAACGGTGCTCCCGTGGGACCCTAACCCTAACCCTAACCCTAACCCTAACCCTAACCCTAACCCTAACCCTAACCCTAACCCTAACCCTAACCCTAACCCTAACCCTAACCCTAATCTGGGCAACGGTGCTCCCGTGGGACCCTAACCCTAACCCTAACCCTAACCCTAACCCTAACCCTAACCCTAACCCGATACGGTGCCCCGGGAACCCCTTTTGGCCAGGTTAAGAGTGTCTCAGGCATTTTCGAGACAGGAAGCCGATTAGGAAAAGCTTACCCACCCCCAGATGGACCCAGGGTAGAAGGCCTGCGTGGATCCGGGCAACGGTGCTCCCGTGGGACCCGATGCGGAGCCCCGGGACGTCCGGGGACCCAGAGCCTGGTTCTCAGCATTTTCGATGCATGAAGTGATTGAGGGAAAGCGCCCCCACAACGGGATGTACCCGGGGGTAGAAGGCCCGACTGGATCCGAGCAACGGTGCCCCCTTGGGGGCCAGTTGCGGGTAAGTTGTGGGTCTTCAGCAGAGCCTGGTTCTCAGCATTTTCGATGCAGGAAGTGATTGAGGGAAAGCGCCCCCAGAACGAGATGGACCCAGGGTAGAAGGCCCGAGTGGATCCGTGCAACGGTGCTCCCGTGGGACCCGATACGGTGCCCCGGGGACCCGATACGGTGCTCCCGTGGGAACCGATTAAGAGGCTAAGATTTTCTCAGGCATTTTCGAGACAGGAAGCCGATTAGGAAAAGCTTACCCACCCCCAGATGGACCCAGGGTAGAAGGCCTGCGTGGATCCGGGCAACGGTGCTCCCGTGGGACCCGATACGGTGCCCCGGGGACCCCTTTTGGCCAGGTTAAGAGTGTCTCAGGCATTTTCGAGACAGGAAGCCGATTAGGAAAAGCTTACCCACCCCCAGATGGACCCAGGGTAGAAGGCCTGCGTGGATCCGGGCAACGGTGCTCCCGTGGGACCCGATACGGTGCCCCGGGAACCCCTTTTGGCCAGGTTAAGAGTGTCTCAGGCATTTTCGAGACAGGAAGCCGATTAGGAAAAGCTTACCCACCCCCAGATGGACCCAGGGTAGAAGGCCTGCGTGGATCCGGGCAACGGTGCTCCCGTGGGACCTGATGCGGAGCCCCGGGACGTCCGGGGACCCAGAGCCTGGTTCTCAGCATTTTCGATGCATGAAGTGATTGAGGGAAAGCGCCCCCACAACGGGATGTACCCGGGGGTAGAAGGCCCGACTGGATCCGAGCAACGGTGCCCCCTTGGGGGCCAGTTGCGGGTAAGTTGTGGGTCTTCAGCAGAGCCTGGTTCTCAGCATTTTCGATGCAGGAAGTGATTGAGGGAAAGCGCCCCCAGAACGAGATGGACCCAGGGTAGAAGGCCCGAGTGGATCCGTGCAACGGTGCTCCCGTGGGACCCGATACGGTGCCCCGGGAACCCGATACGGTGCTCCCGTGGGAACCGATTAAGAGGCTAAGATTTTCTCAGGCATTTTCGAGACAGGACGCCGATTAGGAAAAGCTTACCCACCCCCAGATGGACCCAGGGTAGAAGGCCTGCGTGGATCCGGGCAACGGTGCTCCCGTGGGACCCTAACCCTAACCCTAACCCTAACCCTAACCCTAACCCTAACCCTAACCCTAACCCTAACCCTAACCCTAACCCTAACCCTAACCCTAACCCTAACCCTAACCCTAATCTGGGCAACGGTGCTCCCGTGGGACCCTAACCCTAACCCTAACCCTAACCCTAACCCTAACCCTAACCCTAACCCGATACGATGCCCCGGGAACCCCTTTTGGCCAGGTTAAGAGTGTCTCAGGCATTTTCGAGACAGGAAGCCGATTAGGAAAAGCTTACCCACCCCCAGATGGACCCAGGGTAGAAGGCCTGCGTGGATCCGGGCAACGGTGCTCCCGTGGGACCCGATGCGGAGCCCCGGGACGTCCGGGGACCCAGAGCCTGGTTCTCAGCATTTTCTATGCATGAAGTGATTGAGGGAAAGCGCCCCCACAACGGGATGTACCCGGGGGTAGAAGGCCCGACTGGATCCGAGCAACGGTGCCCCCTTGGGGGCCAGTTGCGGGTAAGTTGTGGGTCTTCAGCAGAGCCTGGTTCTCAGCATTTTCGATGCAGGAAGTGATTGAGGGAAAGCGCCCCCAGAACGAGATGGACCCAGGGTAGAAGGCCCGAGTGGATCCGTGCAATGGTGCTCCCGTGGGACCCGATACGGTGCCCCGGGGACCCAATACGGTGCTCCCGTGGGAACCGATTAAGAGGCTAAGATTTTCTCAGGCATTTTCGAGACAGGAAGCCGATTAGGAAAAGCTTACCCACCCCCAGATGGACCCAGGGTAGAAGGCCTGCGTGGATCCGGGCAACGGTGCTCCCGTGGGACCCGATACGGTGCCCCGGGGACCCCTTTTGGCCAGGTTAAGAGTGTCTCAGGCATTTTCGAGACAGGAAGCCGATTAGGAAAAGCTTACCCACCCCCAGATGGACCCAGGGTAGAAGGCCTGCGTGGATCCGGGCAACGGTGCTCCCGTGGGACCCGATACGGTGCCCCGGGAACCCCTTTTGGCCAGGTTAAGAGTGTCTCAGGCATTTTCGAGACAGGAAGCCGATTAGGAAAAGCTTACCCACCCCCAGATGGACCCAGGGTAGAAGGCCTGCGTGGATCCGGGCAACGGTGCTCCCGTGGGACCCGATGCGGAGCCCCGGGACGTCCGGGGACCCAGAGCCTGGTTCTCAGCATTTTCGATGCATGAAGTGATTAAGGGAAAGCGCCCCCACAACGGGATGTACCCGGGGGTAGAAGGCCCGACTGGATCCGAGCAACGGTGCCCCCTTGGGGGCCAGTTGCGGGTAAGTTGTGGGTCTTCAGCAGAGCCTGGTTCTCAGCATTTTCGATGCAGGAAGTGATTGAGGGAAAGCGCCCCCAGAACGAGATGGACCCAGGGTAGAAGGCCCGAGTGGATCCGTGCAACGGTGCTCCCGTGGGACCCGATACGGTCCCCCGGGGACCCGATACGGTGCTCCCGTGGGAACCGATTAAGAGGCTAAGATTTTCTCAGGCATTTTCGAGACAGGACGCCGATTAGGAAAAGCTTACCCACCCCCAGATGGACCCAGGCTAGAAGGCCTGCGTGGATCCGGGCAACGGTGCTCCCGTGGGACCCTAACCCTAACCCTAACCCTAACCCTAACCCTAACCCTAACCCTAACCCTAACCCTAACCCTAACCCGATACGGTGCCCCGGGAACCCCTTTTGGCCAGGTTAAGAGTGTCTCAGGCATTTTCGAGACAGGAAGCCGATTAGGAAAAGCTTACCCACCCCCAGATGGACCCAGGGTAGAAGGCCTGCGTGGATCCGGGCAACGGTGCTCCCGTGGGACCCGATGCGGAGCCCCGGGACGTCCGGGGACCCAGAGCCTGGTTCTCAGCATTTTCGATGCATGAAGTGATTGAGGGAAAGCGCCCCCACAACGGGATGTACCCGGGGGTAGAAGGCCCGACTGGATCCGAGCAACGGTGCCCCCTTGGGGGCCAGTTGCGGGTAAGTTGTGGGTCTTCAGCAGAGCCTGGTTCTCAGCATTTTCGATGCAGGAAGTGATTGAGGGAAAGCGCCCCCAGAACGAGATGGACCCAGGGTAGAAGGCCCGAGTGGATCCGTGCAACGGTGCTCCCGTGGGACCCGATACGGTCCCCCGGGGACCCGATACGGTGCTCCCGTGGGAACCGATTAAGAGGCTAAGATTTTCTCAGGCATTTTCGAGACAGGACGCCGATTAGGAAAAGCTTACCCACCCCCAGATGGACCCAGGCTAGAAGGCCTGCGTGGATCCGGGCAACGGTGCTCCCGTGGGACCCTAACCCTAACCCTAACCCTAACCCTAACCCTAACCCTAACCCTAACCCTAACCCTAACCCTAACCCTAACCCGATACGGTGCCCCGGGAACCCCTTTTGGCCAGGTTAAGAGTGTCTCAGGCATTTTCGAGACAGTAAGCCGATTAGGAAAAGCTTACCCACCCCCAGATGGACCCAGGGTAGAAGGCCTGCGTGGATCCGGGCAACGGTGCTCCCGTGGGACCCGATGCGGAGCCCCGGGACGTCCGGGGACCCAGAGCCTGGTTCTCAGCATTTTCGATGCATGAAGTGATTGAGGGAAAGCGCCCCCACAACGGGATGTACCCGGGGGTAGAAGGCCCGACTGGATCCGAGCAACGGTGCCCCCTTGGGGGCCAGTTGCGGGTAAGTTGTGGGTCTTCAGCAGAGCCTGGTTCTCAGCATTTTCGATGCAGGAAGTGATTGAGGGAAAGCGCCCCCAGAACGAGATGGACCCAGGGTAGAAGGCCCGAGTGGATCCGTGCAACGGTGCTCCCGTGGGACCCGATACGGTCCCCCGGGGACCCGATACGGTGCTCCCGTGGGAACCGATTAAGAGGCTAAGATTTTCTCAGGCATTTTCGAGACAGGACGCCGATTAGGAAAAGCTTACCCACCCCCAGATGGACCCAGGCTAGAAGGCCTGCGTGGATCCGGGCAACGGTGCTCCCGTGGGACCCTAACCCTAACCCTAACCCTAACCCTAACCCTAACCCTAACCCTAACCCTAACCCTAACCCTAACCCTAACCCTAACCCTAACCCTAACCCTAACCCTAACCCTAACCCGATACGGTGCCCCGGGAACCCCTTTTGGCCAGGTTAAGAGTGTCTCAGGCATTTTCGAGACAGGAAGCCGATTAGGAAAAGCTTACCCACCCCCAGATGGACCCAGGGTAGAAGGCCTGCGTGGATCCGGGCAACGGTGCTCCCGTGGGACCCGATGCGGAGCCCCGGGACGTCCGGGGACCCAGAGCCTGGTTCTCAGCATTTTCGATGCATGAAGTGATTGAGGGAAAGCGCCCCCACAACGGGATGTACCCGGGGGTAGAAGGCCCGACTGGATCCGAGCAACGGTGCCCCCTTGGGGGCCAGTTGCGGGTAAGTTGTGGGTTTCGGCAGAGCCTGGTTCTCAGCATTTTCGATGCAGGAAGTGATTGAGGGAAAGCGCCCCCAGAACGAGATGGACCCAGGGTAGAAGGCCCGAGTGGATCCGTGCAACGGTGCTCCCGTGGGACCCGATACGGTGCCCCGGGGACCCGATACGGTGCTCCCGTGGGAACCGATTAAGAGGCTAAGATTTTTTCAGGCATTTTCGAGACAGGACGTCGATTAGGAAAAGCTTACCCACCCCCAGATGGACCCAGGGTAGAAGGCCTGCGTGGATCCGGGCAACGGTGCTCCCGTGGGACCCTAACCCTAACCCTAACCCTAACCCTAACCTAACCCTAACCCTAACCCTAACCCTAACCCTAACCCTAACCCTAACCCTAACCCTAACCCTAACCCTAACCCTAACCCTAACCCTAACCCTAACCCTAACCCTAACCCTAACCCTAACCCTAACCCTAACCCTAACCCTAACCCTAACCCTAACCCTAACCCTAACCCTAACCCTAACCCTAACCCTAACCCTAACCCTAACCCTAACCCTAACCCTAACCCTAACCCTAACCCTAACCCTAACCCTAACCCTAACCCTAACCCTAACCCTAACCCTAACCCTAACCCTAACCCTAACCCTAACCCTAACCCTAACCCTAACCCTAACCCTAACCCTAACCCTAACCCTAACCCTAACCCTAACCCTAACCCTAACCCTAACCCTAACCCTAACCCTAACCCTAACCCTAACCCTAACCCTAACCCTAACCCTAACCCTAACCCTAACCCTAACCCTAACCCTAACCCTAACCCTAACCCTAACCCTAACCCTAACCCTAACCCTAACCCTAACCCTAACCCTAACCCTAACCCTAACCCTAACCCTAACCCTAACCCTAACCCGATGCATGAAGTGATTGAGGGAAAGCGCCCCCACAACGGGATGTACCCGGGGGTAGAAGGCCCGACTGGATCCGAGCAACGGTGCCCCCTTGGGGGCCAGTTGCGGGTAAGTTGTGGGTCTTCAGCAGAGCCTGGTTCTCAGCATTTTCGATGCAGGAAGTGATTGAGGGAAAGCGCCCCCAGAACGAGATGGACCCAGGGTAGAAGGCCCGAGTGGATCCGTGCAACGGTGCTCCCGTGGGACCCGATACGGTGCCCCGGGAACCCGATACGGTGCTCCCGTGGGAACCGATTAAGAGGCTAAGATTTTCTCAGGCATTTTCGAGACAGGACGCCGATTAGGAAAAGCTTACCCACCCCCAGATGGACCCAGGGTAGAAGGCCTGCGTGGATCCGGGCAACGGTGCTCCCGTGGGACCCTAACCCTAACCCTAACCCTAACCCTAACCCTAACCCTAACCCTAACCCTAACCCTAACCCTAACCCTAACCCTAACCCTAACCCTAACCCTAACCCTAACCCTAACCCTAACCCTAATCTGGGCAACGGTGCTCCCGTGGGACCCTAACCCTAACCCTAACCCTAACCCTAACCCTAACCCTAACCCTAACCCTAACCCGATACGGTGCCCCGGGAACCCCTTTTGGCCAGGTTAAGAGTGTCTCAGGCATTTTCGAGACAGGAAGCCGATTAGGAAAAGCTTACCCACCCCCAGATGGACCCAGGGTAGAAGGCCTGCGTGGATCCGGGCAACGGTGCTCCCGTGGGACCCGATGCGGAGCCCCGGGACGTCCGGGGACCCAGAGCCTGGTTCTCAGCATTTTCGATGCATGAAGTGATTGAGGGAAAGCGCCCCCACAACGGGATGTACCCGGGGGTAGAAGGCCCGACTGGATCCGAGCAACGGTGCCCCCTTGGGGGCCAGTTGCTGGTAAGTTGTGGGTCTTCAGCAGACCCTGGTTCTCAGCATTTTCGATGCAGGAAGTGATTGAGGGAAAGCGCCCCCAGAACGAGATGGACCCAGGGTAGAAGGCCCGAGTGGATCCGTGCAACGGTGCTCCCGTGGGACCCGATACGGTGCCCCGGGGACCCGATACGGTGCTCCCGTGGGAACCGATTAAGAGGCTAAGATTTTCTCAGGCATTTTCGAGACAGGAAGCCGATTAGGAAAAGCTTACCCACCCCCAGATGGACCCAGGGTAGAAGGCCTGCGTGGATCCGGGCAACGGTGCTCCCGTGGGACCCGATACGGTGCCCCGGGGACCCCTTTTGGCCAGGTTAAGAGTGTCTCAGGCATTTTCGAGACAGGAAGCCGATTAGGAAAAGCTTACCCACCCCCAGATGGACCCAGGGTAGAAGGCCTGCGTGGATCCGGGCAACGGTGCTCCCGTGGGACCCGATACGGTGCCCCGGGAACCCCTTTTGGCCAGGTTAAGAGTGTCTCAGGCATTTTCGAGACAGGAAGCCGATTAGGAAAAGCTTACCCACCCCCAGATGGACCCAGGGTAGAAGGCCTGCGTGGATCCGGGCAACGGTGCTCCCGTGGGACCTGATGCGGAGCCCCGGGACGTCCGGGGACCCAGAGCCTGGTTCTCAGCATTTTCGATGCATGAAGTGATTGAGGGAAAGCGCCCCCACAACGGGATGTACCCGGGGGTAGAAGGCCCGACTGGATCCGAGCAACGGTGCCCCCTTGGGGGCCAGTTGCGGGTAAGTTGTGGGTCTTCAGCAGAGCCTGGTTCTCAGCATTTTCGATGCAGGAAGTGATTGAGGGAAAGCGCCCCCAGAACGAGATGGACCCAGGGTAGAAGGCCCGAGTGGATCCGTGCAACGGTGCTCCCGTGGGACCCGATACGGTGCCCCGGGAACCCGATACGGTGCTCCCGTGGGAACCGATTAAGAGGCTAAGATTTTCTCAGGCATTTTCGAGACAGGACGCCGATTAGGAAAAGCTTACCCACCCCCAGATGGACCCAGGGTAGAAGGCCTGCGTGGATCCGGGCAACGGTGCTCCCGTGGGACCCTAACCCTAACCCTAACCCTAACCCTAACCCTAACCCTAACCCTAACCCTAACCCTAACCCTAACCCTAACCCTAACCCTAACCCTAACCCTAACCCTAACCCTAACCCTAACCCTAACCCTAATCTGGGCAACGGTGCTCCCGTGGGACCCTAACCCTAACCCTAACCCTAACCCTAACCCTAACCCTAACCCTAACCCGATACGGTGCCCCGGGAACCCCTTTTGGCCAGGTTAAGAGTGTCTCAGGCATTTTCGAGACAGGAAGCCGATTAGGAAAAGCTTACCCACCCCCAGATGGACCCAGGGTAGAAGGCCTGCGTGGATCCGGGCAACGGTGCTCCCGTGGGACCCGATGCGGAGCCCCGGGACGTCCGGGGACCCAGAGCCTGGTTCTCAGCATTTTCGATGCATGTTGAGGGAAAGCGCCCCCACAACGGGATGTACCCGGGGGTAGAAGGCCCGACTGGATCCGAGCAACGGTGCCCCCTTGGGGGCCAGTTGCGGGTAAGTTGTGGGTTTCGGCAGAGCCTGGTTCTCAGCATTTTCGATGCAGGAAGTGATTGAGGGAAAGCGCCCCCAGAACGAGATGGACCCAGGGTAGAAGGCCCGAGTGGATCCGTGCAACGGTGCTCCCGTGGGACCCGATACGGTGCCCCGGGGACCCGATACGGTGCTCCCGTGGGAACCGATTAAGAGGCTAAGATTTTTTCAGGCATTTTCGAGACAGGACGTCGATTAGGAAAAGCTTACCCACCCCCAGATGGACCCAGGGTAGAAGGCCTGCGTGGATCCGGGCAACGGTGCTCCCGTGGGACCCTAACCCTAACCCTAACCCTAACCTAACCCTAACCCTAACCCTAACCCTAACCCTAACCCTAACCCTAACCCTAACCCTAACCCTAACCCTAACCCTAACCCTAACCCTAACCCTAACCCTAACCCTAACCCTAACCCTAACCCTAACCCTAACCCTAACCCTAACCCTAACCCTAACCCTAACCCTAACCCTAACCCTAACCCTAACCCTAACCCTAACCCTAACCCTAACCCTAACCCTAACCCTAACCCTAACCCTAACCCTAACCCTAACCCTAACCCTAACCCTAACCCTAACCCTAACCCTAACCCTAACCCTAACCCTAACCCTAACCCTAACCCTAACCCTAACCCTAACCCTAACCCTAACCCTAACCCTAACCCTAACCCGATGCATGAAGTGATTGAGGGAAAGCGCCCCCACAACGGGATGTACCCGGGGGTAGAAGGCCCGACTGGATCCGAGCAACGGTGCCCCCTTGGGGGCCAGTTGCGGGTAAGTTGTGGGTCTTCAGCAGAGCCTGGTTCTCAGCATTTTCGATGCAGGAAGTGATTGAGGGAAAGCGCCCCCAGAACGAGATGGACCCAGGGTAGAAGGCCCGAGTGGATCCGTGCAACGGTGCTCCCGTGGGACCCGATACGGTGCCCCGGGAACCCGATACGGTGCTCCCGTGGGAACCGATTAAGAGGCTAAGATTTTCTCAGGCATTTTCGAGACAGGACGCCGATTAGGAAAAGCTTACCCACCCCCAGATGGACCCAGGGTAGAAGGCCTGCGTGGATCCGGGCAACGGTGCTCCCGTGGGACCCTAACCCTAACCCTAACCCTAACCCTAACCCTAACCCTAACCCTAACCCTAACCCTAACCCTAACCCTAACCCTAACCCTAACCCTAACCCTAACCCTAACCCTAACCCTAACCCTAATCTGGGCAACGGTGCTCCCGTGGGACCCTAACCCTAACCCTAACCCTAACCCTAACCCTAACCCTAACCCTAACCCTAACCCGATACGGTGCCCCGGGAACCCCTTTTGGCCAGGTTAAGAGTGTCTCAGGCATTTTCGAGACAGGAAGCCGATTAGGAAAAGCTTACCCACCCCCAGATGGACCCAGGGTAGAAGGCCTGCGTGGATCCGGGCAACGGTGCTCCCGTGGGACCCGATGCGGAGCCCCGGGACGTCCGGGGACCCAGAGCCTGGTTCTCAGCATTTTCGATGCATGAAGTGATTGAGGGAAAGCGCCCCCACAACGGGATGTACCCGGGGGTAGAAGGCCCGACTGGATCCGAGCAACGGTGCCCCCTTGGGGGCCAGTTGCTGGTAAGTTGTGGGTCTTCAGCAGACCCTGGTTCTCAGCATTTTCGATGCAGGAAGTGATTGAGGGAAAGCGCCCCCAGAACGAGATGGACCCAGGGTAGAAGGCCCGAGTGGATCCGTGCAACGGTGCTCCCGTGGGACCCGATACGGTGCCCCGGGGACCCGATACGGTGCTCCCGTGGGAACCGATTAAGAGGCTAAGATTTTCTCAGGCATTTTCGAGACAGGAAGCCGATTAGGAAAAGCTTACCCACCCCCAGATGGACCCAGGGTAGAAGGCCTGCGTGGATCCGGGCAACGGTGCTCCCGTGGGACCCGATACGGTGCCCCGGGGACCCCTTTTGGCCAGGTTAAGAGTGTCTCAGGCATTTTCGAGACAGGAAGCCGATTAGGAAAAGCTTACCCACCCCCAGATGGACCCAGGGTAGAAGGCCTGCGTGGATCCGGGCAACGGTGCTCCCGTGGGACCCGATACGGTGCCCCGGGAACCCCTTTTGGCCAGGTTAAGAGTGTCTCAGGCATTTTCGAGACAGGAAGCCGATTAGGAAAAGCTTACCCACCCCCAGATGGACCCAGGGTAGAAGGCCTGCGTGGATCCGGGCAACGGTGCTCCCGTGGGACCTGATGCGGAGCCCCGGGACGTCCGGGGACCCAGAGCCTGGTTCTCAGCATTTTCGATGCATGAAGTGATTGAGGGAAAGCGCCCCCACAACGGGATGTACCCGGGGGTAGAAGGCCCGACTGGATCCGAGCAACGGTGCCCCCTTGGGGGCCAGTTGCGGGTAAGTTGTGGGTCTTCAGCAGAGCCTGGTTCTCAGCATTTTCGATGCAGGAAGTGATTGAGGGAAAGCGCCCCCAGAACGAGATGGACCCAGGGTAGAAGGCCCGAGTGGATCCGTGCAACGGTGCTCCCGTGGGACCCGATACGGTGCCCCGGGAACCCCTTTTGGCCAGGTTAAGAGTGTCTCAGGCATTTTCGAGACAGGAAGCCGATTAGGAAAAGCTTACCCACCCCCAGATGGACCCAGGGTAGAAGGCCTGCGTGGATCCGGGCAACGGTGCTCCCGTGGGACCTGATGCGGAGCCCCGGGACGTCCGGGGACCCAGAGCCTGGTTCTCAGCATTTTCGATGCATGAAGTGATTGAGGGAAAGCGCCCCCACAACGGGATGTACCCGGGGGTAGAAGGCCCGACTGGATCCGAGCAACGGTGCCCCCTTGGGGGCCAGTTGCGGGTAAGTTGTGGGTCTTCAGCAGAGCCTGGTTCTCAGCATTTTCGATGCAGGAAGTGATTGAGGGAAAGCGCCCCCAGAACGAGATGGACCCAGGGTAGAAGGCCCGAGTGGATCCGTGCAACGGTGCTCCCGTGGGACCCGATACGGTGCCCCGGGAACCCGATACGGTGCTCCCGTGGGAACCGATTAAGAGGCTAAGATTTTCTCAGGCATTTTCGAGACAGGACGCCGATTAGGAAAAGCTTACCCACCCCCAGATGGACCCAGGGTAGAAGGCCTGCGTGGATCCGGGCAACGGTGCTCCCGTGGGACCCTAACCCTAACCCTAACCCTAACCCTAACCCTAACCCTAACCCTAACCCTAACCCTAACCCTAACCCTAACCCTAACCCTAACCCTAACCCTAACCCTAACCCTAACCCTAACCCTAACCCTAATCTGGGCAACGGTGCTCCCGTGGGACCCTAACCCTAACCCTAACCCTAACCCTAACCCTAACCCTAACCCTAACCCGATACGGTGCCCCGGGAACCCCTTTTGGCCAGGTTAAGAGTGTCTCAGGCATTTTCGAGACAGGAAGCCGATTAGGAAAAGCTTACCCACCCCCAGATGGACCCAGGGTAGAAGGCCTGCGTGGATCCGGGCAACGGTGCTCCCGTGGGACCCGATGCGGAGCCCCGGGACGTCCGGGGACCCAGAGCCTGGTTCTCAGCATTTTCGATGCATGAAGTGATTGAGGGAAAGCGCCCCCACAACGGGATGTACCCGGGGGTAGAAGGCCCGACTGGATCCGAGCAACGGTGCCCCCTTGGGGGCCAGTTGCGGGTAAGTTGTGGGTTTCGGCAGAGCCTGGTTCTCAGCATTTTCGATGCAGGAAGTGATTGAGGGAAAGCGCCCCCAGAACGAGATGGACCCAGGGTAGAAGGCCCGAGTGGATCCGTGCAACGGTGCTCCCGTGGGACCCGATACGGTGCCCCGGGGACCCGATACGGTGCTCCCGTGGGAACCGATTAAGAGGCTAAGATTTTTTCAGGCATTTTCGAGACAGGACGTCGATTAGGAAAAGCTTACCCACCCCCAGATGGACCCAGGGTAGAAGGCCTGCGTGGATCCGGGCAACGGTGCTCCCGTGGGACCCTAACCCTAACCCTAACCCTAACCTAACCCTAACCCTAACCCTAACCCTAACCCTAACCCTAACCCTAACCCTAACCCTAACCCTAACCCTAACCCTAACCCTAACCCTAACCCTAACCCTAACCCTAACCCTAACCCTAACCCTAACCCTAACCCTAACCCTAACCCTAACCCTAACCCTAACCCTAACCCTAACCCTAACCCTAACCCTAACCCTAACCCTAACCCTAACCCTAACCCTAACCCTAACCCTAACCCTAACCCTAACCCTAACCCTAACCCTAACCCTAACCCTAACCCTAACCCTAACCCTAACCCTAACCCTAACCCTAACCCTAACCCTAACCCTAACCCTAACCCTAACCCTAACCCGATGCATGAAGTGATTGAGGGAAAGCGCCCCCACAACGGGATGTACCCGGGGGTAGAAGGCCCGACTGGATCCGAGCAACGGTGCCCCCTTGGGGGCCAGTTGCGGGTAAGTTGTGGGTCTTCAGCAGAGCCTGGTTCTCAGCATTTTCGATGCAGGAAGTGATTGAGGGAAAGCGCCCCCAGAACGAGATGGACCCAGGGTAGAAGGCCCGAGTGGATCCGTGCAACGGTGCTCCCGTGGGACCCGATACGGTGCCCCGGGAACCCGATACGGTGCTCCCGTGGGAACCGATTAAGAGGCTAAGATTTTCTCAGGCATTTTCGAGACAGGACGCCGATTAGGAAAAGCTTACCCACCCCCAGATGGACCCAGGGTAGAAGGCCTGCGTGGATCCGGGCAACGGTGCTCCCGTGGGACCCTAACCCTAACCCTAACCCTAACCCTAACCCTAACCCTAACCCTAACCCTAACCCTAACCCTAACCCTAACCCTAACCCTAACCCTAACCCTAACCCTAACCCTAACCCTAACCCTAACCCTAATCTGGGCAACGGTGCTCCCGTGGGACCCTAACCCTAACCCTAACCCTAACCCTAACCCTAACCCTAACCCTAACCCTAACCCGATACGGTGCCCCGGGAACCCCTTTTGGCCAGGTTAAGAGTGTCTCAGGCATTTTCGAGACAGGAAGCCGATTAGGAAAAGCTTACCCACCCCCAGATGGACCCAGGGTAGAAGGCCTGCGTGGATCCGGGCAACGGTGCTCCCGTGGGACCCGATGCGGAGCCCCGGGACGTCCGGGGACCCAGAGCCTGGTTCTCAGCATTTTCGATGCATGAAGTGATTGAGGGAAAGCGCCCCCACAACGGGATGTACCCGGGGGTAGAAGGCCCGACTGGATCCGAGCAACGGTGCCCCCTTGGGGGCCAGTTGCTGGTAAGTTGTGGGTCTTCAGCAGACCCTGGTTCTCAGCATTTTCGATGCAGGAAGTGATTGAGGGAAAGCGCCCCCAGAACGAGATGGACCCAGGGTAGAAGGCCCGAGTGGATCCGTGCAACGGTGCTCCCGTGGGACCCGATACGGTGCCCCGGGGACCCGATACGGTGCTCCCGTGGGAACCGATTAAGAGGCTAAGATTTTCTCAGGCATTTTCGAGACAGGAAGCCGATTAGGAAAAGCTTACCCACCCCCAGATGGACCCAGGGTAGAAGGCCTGCGTGGATCCGGGCAACGGTGCTCCCGTGGGACCCGATACGGTGCCCCGGGGACCCCTTTTGGCCAGGTTAAGAGTGTCTCAGGCATTTTCGAGACAGGAAGCCGATTAGGAAAAGCTTACCCACCCCCAGATGGACCCAGGGTAGAAGGCCTGCGTGGATCCGGGCAACGGTGCTCCCGTGGGACCCGATACGGTGCCCCGGGAACCCCTTTTGGCCAGGTTAAGAGTGTCTCAGGCATTTTCGAGACAGGAAGCCGATTAGGAAAAGCTTACCCACCCCCAGATGGACCCAGGGTAGAAGGCCTGCGTGGATCCGGGCAACGGTGCTCCCGTGGGACCTGATGCGGAGCCCCGGGACGTCCGGGGACCCAGAGCCTGGTTCTCAGCATTTTCGATGCATGAAGTGATTGAGGGAAAGCGCCCCCACAACGGGATGTACCCGGGGGTAGAAGGCCCGACTGGATCCGAGCAACGGTGCCCCCTTGGGGGCCAGTTGCGGGTAAGTTGTGGGTCTTCAGCAGAGCCTGGTTCTCAGCATTTTCGATGCAGGAAGTGATTGAGGGAAAGCGCCCCCAGAACGAGATGGACCCAGGGTAGAAGGCCCGAGTGGATCCGTGCAACGGTGCTCCCGTGGGACCCGATACGGTGCCCCGGGAACCCGATACGGTGCTCCCGTGGGAACCGATTAAGAGGCTAAGATTTTCTCAGGCATTTTCGAGACAGGACGCCGATTAGGAAAAGCTTACCCACCCCCAGATGGACCCAGGGTAGAAGGCCTGCGTGGATCCGGGCAACGGTGCTCCCGTGGGACCCTAACCCTAACCCTAACCCTAACCCTAACCCTAACCCTAACCCTAACCCTAACCCTAACCCTAACCCTAACCCTAACCCTAACCCTAACCCTAACCCTAACCCTAATCTGGGCAACGGTGCTCCCGTGGGACCCTAACCCTAACCCTAACCCTAACCCTAACCCTAACCCTAACCCGATACGGTGCCCCGGGAACCCCTTTTGGCCAGGTTAAGAGTGTCTCAGGCATTTTCGAGACAGGAAGCCGATTAGGAAAAGCTTACCCACCCCCAGATGGACCCAGGGTAGAAGGCCTGCGTGGATCCGGGCAACGGTGCTCCCGTGGGACCCGATGCGGAGCCCCGGGACGTCCGGGGACCCAGAGCCTGGTTCTCAGCATTTTCGATGCATGAAGTGATTGAGGGAAAGCGCCCCCACAACGGGATGTACCCGGGGGTAGAAGGCCCGACTGGATCCGAGCAACGGTGCCCCCTTGGGGGCCAGTTGCGGGTAAGTTGTGGGTCTTCAGCAGAGCCTGGTTCTCAGCATTTTCGATGCAGGAAGTGATTGAGGGAAAGCGCCCCCAGAACGAGATGGACCCAGGGTAGAAGGCCCGAGTGGATCCGTGCAATGGTGCTCCCGTGGGACCCGATACGGTGCCCCGGGGACCCGATACGGTGCTCCCGTGGGAACCGATTAAGAGGCTAAGATTTTCTCAGGCATTTTCGAGACAGGAAGCCGATTAGGAAAAGCTTACCCACCCCCAGATGGACCCAGGGTAGAAGGCCTGCGTGGATCCGGGCAACGGTGCTCCCGTGGGACCCGATACGGTGCCCCGGGGACCCCTTTTGGCCAGGTTAAGAGTGTCTCAGGCATTTTCGAGACAGGAAGCCGATTAGGAAAAGCTTACCCACCCCCAGATGGACCCAGGGTAGAAGGCCTGCGTGGATCCGGGCAACGGTGCTCCCGTGGGACCCGATACGGTGCCCCGGGAACCCCTTTTGGCCAGGTTAAGAGTGTCTCAGGCATTTTCGAGACAGGAAGCCGATTAGGAAAAGCTTACCCACCCCCAGATGGACCCAGGGTAGAAGGCCTGCGTGGATCCGGGCAACGGTGCTCCCGTGGGACCCGATGCGGAGCCCCGGGACGTCCGGGGACCCAGAGCCTGGTTCTCAGCATTTTCGATGCATGAAGTGATTGAGGGAAAGCGCCCCCACAACGGGATGTACCCGGGGGTAGAAGGCCCGACTGGATCCGAGCAACGGTGCCCCCTTGGGGGCCAGTTGCGGGTAAGTTGTGGGTCTTCAGCAGAGCCTGGTTCTCAGCATTTTCGATGCAGGAAGTGATTGAGGGAAAGCGCCCCCAGAACGAGATGGACCCAGGGTAGAAGGCCCGAGTGGATCCGTGCAACGGTGCTCCCGTGGGACCCGATACGGTCCCCCGGGGACCCGATACGGTGCTCCCGTGGGAACCGATTAAGAGGCTAAGATTTTCTCAGGCATTTTCGAGACAGGACGCCGATTAGGAAAAGCTTACCCACCCCCAGATGGACCCAGGCTAGAAGGCCTGCGTGGATCCGGGCAACGGTGCTCCCGTGGGACCCTAACCCTAACCCTAACCCTAACCCTAACCCTAACCCTAACCCTAACCCTAACCCTAACCCGATACGGTGCCCCGGGAACCCCTTTTGGCCAGGTTAAGAGTGTCTCAGGCATTTTCGAGACAGGAAGCCGATTAGGAAAAGCTTACCCACCCCCAGATGGACCCAGGGTAGAAGGCCTGCGTGGATCCGGGCAACGGTGCTCCCGTGGGACCCGATGCGGAGCCCCGGGACGTCCGGGGACCCAGAGCCTGGTTCTCAGCATTTTCGATGCATGAAGTGATTGAGGGAAAGCGCCCCCACAACGGGATGTACCCGGGGGTAGAAGGCCCGACTGGATCCGAGCAACGGTGCCCCCTTGGGGGCCAGTTGCGGGTAAGTTGTGGGTCTTCAGCAGAGCCTGGTTCTCAGCATTTTCGATGCAGGAAGTGATTGAGGGAAAGCGCCCCCAGAACGAGATGGACCCAGGGTAGAAGGCCCGAGTGGATCCGTGCAACGGTGCTCCCGTGGGACCCGATACGGTCCCCCGGGGACCCGATACGGTGCTCCCGTGGGAACCGATTAAGAGGCTAAGATTTTCTCAGGCATTTTCGAGACAGGACGCCGATTAGGAAAAGCTTACCCACCCCCAGATGGACCCAGGCTAGAAGGCCTGCGTGGATCCGGGCAACGGTGCTCCCGTGGGACCCTAACCCTAACCCTAACCCTAACCCTAACCCTAACCCTAACCCTAACCCTAACCCTAACCCTAACCCGATACGGTGCCCCGGGAACCCCTTTTGGCCAGGTTAAGAGTGTCTCAGGCATTTTCGAGACAGTAAGCCGATTAGGAAAAGCTTACCCACCCCCAGATGGACCCAGGGTAGAAGGCCTGCGTGGATCCGGGCAACGGTGCTCCCGTGGGACCCGATGCGGAGCCCCGGGACGTCCGGGGACCCAGAGCCTGGTTCTCAGCATTTTCGATGCATGAAGTGATTGAGGGAAAGCGCCCCCACAACGGGATGTACCCGGGGGTAGAAGGCCCGACTGGATCCGAGCAACGGTGCCCCCTTGGGGGCCAGTTGCGGGTAAGTTGTGGGTCTTCAGCAGAGCCTGGTTCTCAGCATTTTCGATGCAGGAAGTGATTGAGGGAAAGCGCCCCCAGAACGAGATGGACCCAGGGTAGAAGGCCCGAGTGGATCCGTGCAACGGTGCTCCCGTGGGACCCGATACGGTCCCCCGGGGACCCGATACGGTGCTCCCGTGGGAACCGATTAAGAGGCTAAGATTTTCTCAGGCATTTTCGAGACAGGACGCCGATTAGGAAAAGCTTACCCACCCCCAGATGGACCCAGGCTAGAAGGCCTGCGTGGATCCGGGCAACGGTGCTCCCGTGGGACCCTAACCCTAACCCTAACCCTAACCCTAACCCTAACCCTAACCCTAACCCTAACCCTAACCCTAACCCTAACCCTAACCCGATACGGTGCCCCGGGAACCCCTTTTGGCCAGGTTAAGAGTGTCTCAGGCATTTTCGAGACAGGAAGCCGATTAGGAAAAGCTTACCCACCCCCAGATGGACCCAGGGTAGAAGGCCTGCGTGGATCCGGGCAACGGTGCTCCCGTGGGACCCGATGCGGAGCCCCGGGACGTCCGGGGACCCAGAGCCTGGTTCTCAGCATTTTCGATGCATGAAGTGATTGAGGGAAAGCGCCCCCACAACGGGATGTACCCGGGGGTAGAAGGCCCGACTGGATCCGAGCAACGGTGCCCCCTTGGGGGCCAGTTGCGGGTAAGTTGTGGGTTTCGGCAGAGCCTGGTTCTCAGCATTTTCGATGCAGGAAGTGATTGAGGGAAAGCGCCCCCAGAACGAGATGGACCCAGGGTAGAAGGCCCGAGTGGATCCGTGCAACGGTGCTCCCGTGGGACCCGATACGGTGCCCCGGGGACCCGATACGGTGCTCCCGTGGGAACCGATTAAGAGGCTAAGATTTTTTCAGGCATTTTCGAGACAGGACGTCGATTAGGAAAAGCTTACCCACCCCCAGATGGACCCAGGGTAGAAGGCCTGCGTGGATCCGGGCAACGGTGCTCCCGTGGGACCCTAACCCTAACCCTAACCCTAACCCTAACCCTAACCCTAACCCTAACCCTAACCCTAACCCTAACCCTAACCCTAACCCTAACCCTAACCCTAACCCTAACCCTAACCCTAACCCTAACCCTAACCCTAACCCTAACCCTAACCCTAACCCTAATCCGGGCAACGGTGCTCCCGTGGGACCCTAACCCTAACCCTAACCCTAACCCTAACCCTAACCCTAACCCTAACCCTAACCCTAACCCTAACCCTAACCCTAACCCTAACCCTAATCCGGGCAACGGTGCTCCCGTGGGACCCTAACCCTAACCCTAACCCTAACCCTAACCCTAACCCTAACCCTAACCCTAACCCTAACCCTAACCCGATACGGTGCCCCGGGAACCCCTTTTGGCCAGGTTAAGAGTGTCTCAGGCATTTTCGAGACAGGAAGCCGATTAGGAAAAGCTTACCCACCCCCAGATGGACCCAGGGTAGAAGGCCTGCGTGGATCCGGGCAACGGTGCTCCCGTGGGACCCGATGCGGAGCCCCGGGACGTCCGGGGACCCAGAGCCTGGTTCTCAGCATTTTCGATGCATGAAGTGATTGAGGGAAAGCGCCCCCACAACGGGATGTACCCGGGGGTAGAAGGCCCGACTGGATCCGAGCAACGGTGCCCCCTTGGGGGCCAGTTGCGGGTAAGTTGTGGGTCTTCAGCAGAGCCTGGTTCTCAGCATTTTCGATGCAGGAAGTGATTGAGGGAAAGCGCCCCCAGAACGAGATGGACCCAGGGTAGAAGGCCCGAGTGGATCCGTGCAACGGTGCTCCCGTGGGACCCGATACGGTCCCCCGGGGACCCGATACGGTGCTCCCGTGGGAACCGATTAAGAGGCTAAGATTTTCTCAGGCATTTTCGAGACAGGACGCCGATTAGGAAAAGCTTACCCACCCCCAGATGGACCCAGGCTAGAAGGCCTGCGTGGATCCGGGCAACGGTGCTCCCGTGGGACCCTAACCCTAACCCTAACCCTAACCCTAACCCTAACCCTAACCCTAACCCTAACCCTAACCCTAACCCTAACCCTAACCCGATACGGTGCCCCGGGAACCCCTTTTGGCCAGGTTAAGAGTGTCTCAGGCATTTTCGAGACAGGAAGCCGATTAGGAAAAGCTTACCCACCCCCAGATGGACCCAGGGTAGAAGGCCTGCGTGGATCCGGGCAACGGTGCTCCCGTGGGACCCGATGCGGAGCCCCGGGACGTCCGGGGACCCAGAGCCTGGTTCTCAGCATTTTCGATGCATGAAGTGATTGAGGGAAAGCGCCCCCACAACGGGATGTACCCGGGGGTAGAAGGCCCGACTGGATCCGAGCAACGGTGCCCCGTTGGGGGCCAGTTGCGGGTAAGTTGTGGGTTTCGGCAGAGCCTGGTTCTCAGCATTTTCGATGCAGGAAGTGATTGAGGGAAAGCGCCCCCAGAACGAGATGGACCCAGGGTAGAAGGCCCGAGTGGATCCGTGCAACGGTGCTCCCGTGGGACCCGATACGGTGCCCCGGGGACCCGATACGGTGCTCCCGTGGGAACCGATTAAGAGGCTAAGATTTTTTCAGGCATTTTCGAGACAGGACGTCGATTAGGAAAAGCTTACCCACCCCCAGATGGACCCAGGGTAGAAGGCCTGCGTGGATCCGGGCAACGGTGCTCCCGTGGGACCCTAACCCTAACCCTAACCCTAACCCTAACCCTAACCCTAACCCTAACCCTAACCCTAACCCTAACCCTAACCCTAACCCTAACCCTAACCCTAACCCTAACCCTAACCCTAACCCTAACCCTAACCCTAACCCTAACCCTAACCCTAACCCTAATCCGGGCAACGGTGCTCCCGTGGGACCCTAACCCTAACCCTAACCCTAACCCTAACCCTAACCCTAACCCTAACCCTAACCCTAACCCTAACCCTAACCCTAACCCTAATCCGGGCAACGGTGCTCCCGTGGGACCCTAACCCTAACCCTAACCCTAACCCTAACCCTAACCCTAACCCTAACCCGATACGGTGCCCCGGGAACCCCTTTTGGCCAGGTTAAGAGTGTCTCAGGCATTTTCGAGACAGGAAGCCGATTAGGAAAAGCTTACCCACCCCCAGATGGACCCAGGGTAGAAGGCCTGCGTGGATCCGGGCAACGGTGCTCCCGTGGGACCCGATGCGGAGCCCCGGGACGTCCGGGGACCCAGAGCCTGGTTCTCAGCATTTTCGATGCATGAAGTGATTGAGGGAAAGCGCCCCCACAACGGGATGTACCCGGGGGTAGAAGGCCCGACTGGATCCGAGCAACGGTGCCCCCTTGGGGGCCAGTTGCGGGTAAGTTGTGGGTCTTCAGCAGAGCCTGGTTCTCAGCATTTTCGATGCAGGAAGTGATTGAGGGAAAGCGCCCCCAGAACGAGATGGACCCAGGGTAGAAGGCCCGAGTGGATCCGTGCAACGGTGCTCCCGTGGGACCCGATACGGTCCCCCGGGGACCCGATACGGTGCTCCCGTGGGAACCGATTAAGAGGCTAAGATTTTCTCAGGCATTTTCGAGACAGGACGCCGATTAGGAAAAGCTTACCCACCCCCAGATGGACCCAGGCTAGAAGGCCTGCGTGGATCCGGGCAACGGTGCTCCCGTGGGACCCTAACCCTAACCCTAACCCTAACCCTAACCCTAACCCTAACCCTAACCCTAACCCTAACCCGATACGGTGCCCCGGGAACCCCTTTTGGCCAGGTTAAGAGTGTCTCAGGCATTTTCGAGACAGGAAGCCGATTAGGAAAAGCTTACCCACCCCCAGATGGACCCAGGGTAGAAGGCCTGCGTGGATCCGGGCAACGGTGCTCCCGTGGGACCCGATGCGGAGCCCCGGGACGTCCGGGGACCCAGAGCCTGGTTCTCAGCATTTTCGATGCATGAAGTGATTGAGGGAAAGCGCCCCCACAACGGGATGTACCCGGGGGTAGAAGGCCCGACTGGATCCGAGCAACGGTGCCCCCTTGGGGGCCAGTTGCGGGTAAGTTGTGGGTCTTCAGCAGAGCCTGGTTCTCAGCATTTTCGATGCAGGAAGTGATTGAGGGAAAGCGCCCCCAGAACGAGATGGACCCAGGGTAGAAGGCCCGAGTGGATCCGTGCAACGGTGCTCCCGTGGGACCCGATACGGTCCCCCGGGGACCCGATACGGTGCTCCCGTGGGAACCGATTAAGAGGCTAAGATTTTCTCAGGCATTTTCGAGACAGGACGCCGATTAGGAAAAGCTTACCCACCCCCAGATGGACCCAGGCTAGAAGGCCTGCGTGGATCCGGGCAACGGTGCTCCCGTGGGACCCTAACCCTAACCCTAACCCTAACCCTAACCCTAACCCTAACCCTAACCCTAACCCTAACCCTAACCCTAACCCTAACCCGATACGGTGCCCCGGGAACCCCTTTTGGCCAGGTTAAGAGTGTCTCAGGCATTTTCGAGACAGGAAGCCGATTAGGAAAAGCTTACCCACCCCCAGATGGACCCAGGGTAGAAGGCCTGCGTGGATCCGGGCAACGGTGCTCCCGTGGGACCCGATGCGGAGCCCCGGGACGTCCGGGGACCCAGAGCCTGGTTCTCAGCATTTTCGATGCATGAAGTGATTGAGGGAAAGCGCCCCCACAACGGGATGTACCCGGGGGTAGAAGGCCCGACTGGATCCGAGCAACGGTGCCCCGTTGGGGGCCAGTTGCGGGTAAGTTGTGGGTTTCGGCAGAGCCTGGTTCTCAGCATTTTCGATGCAGGAAGTGATTGAGGGAAAGCGCCCCCAGAACGAGATGGACCCAGGGTAGAAGGCCCGAGTGGATCCGTGCAACGGTGCTCCCGTGGGACCCGATACGGTGCCCCGGGGACCCGATACGGTGCTCCCGTGGGAACCGATTAAGAGGCTAAGATTTTTTCAGGCATTTTCGAGACAGGACGTCGATTAGGAAAAGCTTACCCACCCCCAGATGGACCCAGGGTAGAAGGCCTGCGTGGATCCGGGCAACGGTGCTCCCGTGGGACCCTAACCCTAACCCTAACCCTAACCCTAACCCTAACCCTAACCCTAACCCTAACCCTAACCCTAACCCTAACCCTAACCCTAACCCTAACCCTAACCCTAACCCTAACCCTAACCCTAACCCTAACCCTAACCCTAACCCTAATCCGGGCAACGGTGCTCCCGTGGGACCCTAACCCTAACCCTAACCCTAACCCTAACCCTAACCCTAACCCTAACCCTAACCCTAATCCGGGCAACGGTGCTCCCGTGGGACCCTAACCCTAACCCTAACCCTAACCCTAACCCTAACCCTAACCCGATACGGTGCCCCGGGAACCCCTTTTGGCCAGGTTAAGAGTGTCTCAGGCATTTTCGAGACAGGAAGCCGATTAGGAAAAGCTTACCCACCCCCAGATGGACCCAGGGTAGAAGGCCTGCGTGGATCCGGGCAACGGTGCTCCCGTGGGACCCGATGCGGAGCCCCGGGACGTCCGGGGACCCAGAGCCTGGTTCTCAGCATTTTCGATGCATGAAGTGATTGAGGGAAAGCGCCCCCACAACGGGATGTACCCGGGGGTAGAAGGCCCGACTGGATCCGAGCAACGGTGCCCCCTTGGGGGCCAGTTGCGGGTAAGTTGTGGGTCTTCAGCAGAGCCTGGTTCTCAGCATTTTCGATGCAGGAAGTGATTGAGGGAAAGCGCCCCCAGAACGAGATGGACCCAGGGTAGAAGGCCCGAGTGGATCCGTGCAACGGTGCTCCCGTGGGACCCGATACGGTCCCCCGGGGACCCGATACGGTGCTCCCGTGGGAACCGATTAAGAGGCTAAGATTTTCTCAGGCATTTTCGAGACAGGACGCCGATTAGGAAAAGCTTACCCACCCCCAGATGGACCCAGGCTAGAAGGCCTGCGTGGATCCGGGCAACGGTGCTCCCGTGGGACCCTAACCCTAACCCTAACCCTAACCCTAACCCTAACCCTAACCCTAACCCTAACCCTAACCCTAACCCTAACCCGATACGGTGCCCCGGGAACCCCTTTTGGCCAGGTTAAGAGTGTCTCAGGCATTTTCGAGACAGGAAGCCGATTAGGAAAAGCTTACCCACCCCCAGATGGACCCAGGGTAGAAGGCCTGCGTGGATCCGGGCAACGGTGCTCCCGTGGGACCCGATGCGGAGCCCCGGGACGTCCGGGGACCCAGAGCCTGGTTCTCAGCATTTTCGATGCATGAAGTGATTGAGGGAAAGCGCCCCCACAACGGGATGTACCCGGGGGTAGAAGGCCCGACTGGATCCGAGCAACGGTGCCCCCTTGGGGGCCAGTTGCGGGTAAGTTGTGGGTCTTCAGCAGAGCCTGGTTCTCAGCATTTTCGATGCAGGAAGTGATTGAGGGAAAGCGCCCCCAGAACGAGATGGACCCAGGGTAGAAGGCCCGAGTGGATCCGTGCAACGGTGCTCCCGTGGGACCCGATACGGTCCCCCGGGGACCCGATACGGTGCTCCCGTGGGAACCGATTAAGAGGCTAAGATTTTCTCAGGCATTTTCGAGACAGGACGCCGATTAGGAAAAGCTTACCCACCCCCAGATGGACCCAGGCTAGAAGGCCTGCGTGGATCCGGGCAACGGTGCTCCCGTGGGACCCTAACCCTAACCCTAACCCTAACCCTAACCCTAACCCTAACCCTAACCCTAACCCTAACCCGATACGGTGCCCCGGGAACCCCTTTTGGCCAGGTTAAGAGTGTCTCAGGCATTTTCGAGACAGGAAGCCGATTAGGAAAAGCTTACCCACCCCCAGATGGACCCAGGGTAGAAGGCCTGCGTGGATCCGGGCAACGGTGCTCCCGTGGGACCCGATGCGGAGCCCCGGGACGTCCGGGGACCCAGAGCCTGGTTCTCAGCATTTTCGATGCATGAAGTGATTGAGGGAAAGCGCCCCCACAACGGGATGTACCCGGGGGTAGAAGGCCCGACTGGATCCGAGCAACGGTGCCCCCTTGGGGGCCAGTTGCGGGTAAGTTGTGGGTTTCGGCAGAGCCTGGTTCTCAGCATTTTCGATGCAGGAAGTGATTGAGGGAAAGCGCCCCCAGAACGAGATGGACCCAGGGTAGAAGGCCCGAGTGGATCCGTGCAACGGTGCTCCCGTGGGACCCGATACGGTGCCCCGGGGACCCGATACGGTGCTCCCGTGGGAACCGATTAAGAGGCTAAGATTTTTTCAGGCATTTTCGAGACAGGACGTCGATTAGGAAAAGCTTACCCACCCCCAGATGGACCCAGGGTAGAAGGCCTGCGTGGATCCGGGCAACGGTGCTCCCGTGGGACCCTAACCCTAACCCTAACCCTAACCCTAACCCTAACCCTAACCCTAACCCTAACCCTAACCCTAACCCTAACCCTAACCCTAACCCTAACCCTAATCCGGGCAACGGTGCTCCCGTGGGACCCTAACCCTAACCCTAACCCTAACCCTAACCCTAACCCTAACCCTAACCCTAACCCTAACCCTAACCCTAACCCTAACCCTAACCCGATACGGTGCCCCGGGAACCCCTTTTGGCCAGGTTAAGAGTGTCTCAGGCATTTTCGAGACAGGAAGCCGATTAGGAAAAGCTTACCCACCCCCAGATGGACCCAGGGTAGAAGGCCTGCGTGGATCCGGGCAACGGTGCTCCCGTGGGACCCGATGCGGAGCCCCGGGACGTCCGGGGACCCAGAGCCTGGTTCTCAGCATTTTCGATGCATGAAGTGATTGAGGGAAAGCGCCCCCACAACGGGATGTACCCGGGGGTAGAAGGCCCGACTGGATCCGAGCAACGGTGCCCCCTTGGGGGCCAGTTGCGGGTAAGTTGTGGGTCTTCAGCAGAGCCTGGTTCTCAGCATTTTCGATGCAGGAAGTGATTGAGGGAAAGCGCCCCCAGAACGAGATGGACCCAGGGTAGAAGGCCCGAGTGGATCCGTGCAACGGTGCTCCCGTGGGACCCGATACGGTCCCCCGGGGACCCGATACGGTGCTCCCGTGGGAACCGATTAAGAGGCTAAGATTTTCTCAGGCATTTTCGAGACAGGACGCCGATTAGGAAAAGCTTACCCACCCCCAGATGGACCCAGGCTAGAAGGCCTGCGTGGATCCGGGCAACGGTGCTCCCGTGGGACCCTAACCCTAACCCTAACCCTAACCCTAACCCTAACCCTAACCCTAACCCTAACCCTAACCCTAACCCGATACGGTGCCCCGGGAACCCCTTTTGGCCAGGTTAAGAGTGTCTCAGGCATTTTCGAGACAGGAAGCCGATTAGGAAAAGCTTACCCACCCCCAGATGGACCCAGGGTAGAAGGCCTGCGTGGATCCGGGCAACGGTGCTCCCGTGGGACCCGATGCGGAGCCCCGGGACGTCCGGGGACCCAGAGCCTGGTTCTCAGCATTTTCGATGCATGAAGTGATTGAGGGAAAGCGCCCCCACAACGGGATGTACCCGGGGGTAGAAGGCCCGACTGGATCCGAGCAACGGTGCCCCCTTGGGGGCCAGTTGCGGGTAAGTTGTGGGTCTTCAGCAGAGCCTGGTTCTCAGCATTTTCGATGCAGGAAGTGATTGAGGGAAAGCGCCCCCAGAACGAGATGGACCCAGGGTAGAAGGCCCGAGTGGATCCGTGCAACGGTGCTCCCGTGGGACCCGATACGGTCCCCCGGGGACCCGATACGGTGCTCCCGTGGGAACCGATTAAGAGGCTAAGATTTTCTCAGGCATTTTCGAGACAGGACGCCGATTAGGAAAAGCTTACCCACCCCCAGATGGACCCAGGCTAGAAGGCCTGCGTGGATCCGGGCAACGGTGCTCCCGTGGGACCCTAACCCTAACCCTAACCCTAACCCTAACCCTAACCCTAACCCTAACCCTAACCCTAACCCTAACCCTAACCCTAACCCTAACCCGATACGGTGCCCCGGGAACCCCTTTTGGCCAGGTTAAGAGTGTCTCAGGCATTTTCGAGACAGGAAGCCGATTAGGAAAAGCTTACCCACCCCCAGATGGACCCAGGGTAGAAGGCCTGCGTGGATCCGGGCAACGGTGCTCCCGTGGGACCCGATGCGGAGCCCCGGGACGTCCGGGGACCCAGAGCCTGGTTCTCAGCATTTTCGATGCATGAAGTGATTGAGGGAAAGCGCCCCCACAACGGGATGTACCCGGGGGTAGAAGGCCCGACTGGATCCGAGCAACGGTGCCCCCTTGGGGGCCAGTTGCGGGTAAGTTGTGGGTTTCGGCAGAGCCTGGTTCTCAGCATTTTCGATGCAGGAAGTGATTGAGGGAAAGCGCCCCCAGAACGAGATGGACCCAGGGTAGAAGGCCCGAGTGGATCCGTGCAACGGTGCTCCCGTGGGACCCGATACGGTGCCCCGGGGACCCGATACGGTGCTCCCGTGGGAACCGATTAAGAGGCTAAGATTTTTTCAGGCATTTTCGAGACAGGACGTCGATTAGGAAAAGCTTACCCACCCCCAGATGGACCCAGGGTAGAAGGCCTGCGTGGATCCGGGCAACGGTGCTCCCGTGGGACCCTAACCCTAACCCTAACCCTAACCCTAACCCTAACCCTAACCCTAACCCTAACCCTAACCCTAACCCTAACCCTAACCCTAACCCTAACCCTAACCCTAACCCTAACCCTAACCCTAACCCTAACCCTAACCCTAACCCTAACCCTAATCCGGGCAACGGTGCTCCCGTGGGACCCTAACCCTAACCCTAACCCTAACCCTAACCCTAACCCTAACCCTAACCCTAACCCTAACCCTAACCCTAACCCTAACCCTAATCCGGGCAACGGTGCTCCCGTGGGACCCTAACCCTAACCCTAACCCTAACCCTAACCCTAACCCGATACGGTGCCCCGGGAACCCCTTTTGGCCAGGTTAAGAGTGTCTCAGGCATTTTCGAGACAGGAAGCCGATTAGGAAAAGCTTACCCACCCCCAGATGGACCCAGGGTAGAAGGCCTGCGTGGATCCGGGCAACGGTGCTCCCGTGGGACCCGATGCGGAGCCCCGGGACGTCCGGGGACCCAGAGCCTGGTTCTCAGCATTTTCGATGCATGAAGTGATTGAGGGAAAGCGCCCCCACAACGGGATGTACCCGGGGGTAGAAGGCCCGACTGGATCCGAGCAACGGTGCCCCCTTGGGGGCCAGTTGCGGGTAAGTTGTGGGTCTTCAGCAGAGCCTGGTTCTCAGCATTTTCGATGCAGGAAGTGATTGAGGGAAAGCGCCCCCAGAACGAGATGGACCCAGGGTAGAAGGCCCGAGTGGATCCGTGCAACGGTGCTCCCGTGGGACCCGATATGGTGCCCCGGGGACCCGATACGGTGCTCCCGTGGGAACCGATTAAGAGGCTAAGATTTTCTCAGGCATTTTCGAGACAGGAAGCCGATTAGGAAAAGCTTACCCACCCCCAGATGGACCCAGGGTAGAAGGCCTGCGTGGATCCGGGCAACGGTGCTCCCGTGGGACCCGATACGGTGCCCCGGGGACCCCTTTTGGCCAGGTTAAGAGTGTCTCAGGCATTTTCGAGACAGGAAGCCGATTAGGAAAAGCTTACCCACCCCCAGATGGACCCAGGGTAGAAGGCCTGCGTGGATCCGGGCAACGGTGCTCCCGTGGGACCCGATACGGTGCCCCGGGAACCCCTTTTGGCCAGGTTAAGAGTGTCTCAGGCATTTTCGAGACAGGAAGCCGATTAGGAAAAGCTTACCCACCCCCAGATGGACCCAGGGTAGAAGGCCTGCGTGGATCCGGGCAACGGTGCTCCCGTGGGACCCGATGCGGAGCCCCGGGACGTCCGGGGACCCAGAGCCTGGTTCTCAGCATTTTCGATGCATGAAGTGATTGAGGGAAAGCGCCCCCACAACGGGATGTACCCGGGGGTAGAAGGCCCGACTGGATCCGAGCAACGGTGCCCCCTTGGGGGCCAGTTGCGGGTAAGTTGTGGGTCTTCAGCAGAGCCTGGTTCTCAGCATTTTCGATGCAGGAAGTGATTGAGGGAAAGCGCCCCCAGAACGAGATGGACCCAGGGTAGAAGGCCCGAGTGGATCCGTGCAACGGTGCTCCCGTGGGACCCGATACGGTGCCCCGGGGACCCGATACGGTGCTCCCGTGGGAACCGATTAAGAGGCTAAGATTTTCTCAGGCATTTTCGAGACAGGACGCCGATTAGGAAAAGCTTACCCACCCCCAGATGGACCCAGGGTAGAAGGCCTGCGTGGATCCGGGCAACGGTGCTCCCGTGGGACCCTAACCCTAACCCTAACCCTAACCCTAACCCTAACCCTAACCCTAACCCTAACCCTAACCCTAACCCTAACCCTAACCCTAACCCTAACCCTAACCCTAACCCTAACCCTAACCCTAATCCGGGCAACGGTGCTCCCGTGGGACCCTAACCCTAACCCTAACCCTAACCCTAACCCTAACCCTAACCCGATACGGTGCCCCGGGAACCCCTTTTGGCCAGGTTAAGAGTGTCTCAGGCATTTTCGAGACAGGAAGCCGATTAGGAAAAGCTTACCCACCCCCAGATGGACCCAGGGTAGAAGGCCTGCGTGGATCCGGGCAACGGTGCTCCCGTGGGACCCGATGCGGAGCCCCGGGACGTCCGGGGACCCAGAGCCTGGTTCTCAGCATTTTCGATGCATGAAGTGATTGAGGGAAAGCGCCCCCACAACGGGATGTACCCGGGGGTAGAAGGCCCGACTGGATCCGAGCAACGGTGCCCCCTTGGGGGCCAGTTGCGGGTAAGTTGTGGGTCTTCAGCAGAGCCTGGTTCTCAGCATTTTCGATGCAGGAAGTGATTGAGGGAAAGCGCCCCCAGAACGAGATGGACCCAGGGTAGAAGGCCCGAGTGGATCCGTGCAACGGTGCTCCCGTGGGACCCGATATGGTGCCCCGGGGACCCGATACGGTGCTCCCGTGGGAACCGATTAAGAGGCTAAGATTTTCTCAGGCATTTTCGAGACAGGAAGCCGATTAGGAAAAGCTTACCCACCCCCAGATGGACCCAGGGTAGAAGGCCTGCGTGGATCCGGGCAACGGTGCTCCCGTGGGACCCGATACGGTGCCCCGGGGACCCCTTTTGGCCAGGTTAAGAGTGTCTCAGGCATTTTCGAGACAGGAAGCCGATTAGGAAAAGCTTACCCACCCCCAGATGGACCCAGGGTAGAAGGCCTGCGTGGATCCGGGCAACGGTGCTCCCGTGGGACCCGATACGGTGCCCCGGGAACCCCTTTTGGCCAGGTTAAGAGTGTCTCAGGCATTTTCGAGACAGGAAGCCGATTAGGAAAAGCTTACCCACCCCCAGATGGACCCAGGGTAGAAGGCCTGCGTGGATCCGGGCAACGGTGCTCCCGTGGGACCCGATGCGGAGCCCCGGGACGTCCGGGGACCCAGAGCCTGGTTCTCAGCATTTTCGATGCATGAAGTGATTGAGGGAAAGCGCCCCCACAACGGGATGTACCCGGGGGTAGAAGGCCCGACTGGATCCGAGCAACGGTGCCCCCTTGGGGGCCAGTTGCGGGTAAGTTGTGGGTCTTCAGCAGAGCCTGGTTCTCAGCATTTTCGATGCAGGAAGTGATTGAGGGAAAGCGCCCCCAGAACGAGATGGACCCAGGGTAGAAGGCCCGAGTGGATCCGTGCAACGGTGCTCCCGTGGGACCCGATACGGTGCCCCGGGGACCCGATACGGTGCTCCCGTGGGAACCGATTAAGAGGCTAAGATTTTCTCAGGCATTTTCGAGACAGGACGCCGATTAGAAAAAGCTTACCCACCCCCAGATGGACCCAGGGTAGAAGGCCTGCGTGGATCCGGGCAACGGTGCTCCCGTGGGACCCTAACCCTAACCCTAACCCTAACCCTAACCCTAACCCTAACCCTAACCCTAACCCTAACCCTAACCCGATACGGTGCCCCGGGAACCCCTTTTGGCCAGGTTAAGAGTGTCTCAGGCATTTTCGAGACAGGAAGCCGATTAGGAAAAGCTTACCCACCCCCAGATGGACCCAGGGTAGAAGGCCTGCGTGGATCCGGGCAACGGTGCTCCCGTGGGACCCGATGCGGAGCCCCGGGACGTCCGGGGACCCAGAGCCTGGTTCTCAGCATTTTCGATGCATGAAGTGATTGAGGGAAAGCGCCCCCACAACGGGATGTACCCGGGGGTAGAAGGCCCGACTGGATCCGAGCAACGGTGCCCCCTTGGGGGCCAGTTGCGGGTAAGTTGTGGGTCTTCAGCAGAGCCTGGTTCTCAGCATTTTCGATGCAGGAAGTGATTGAGGGAAAGCGCCCCCAGAACGAGATGGACCCAGGGTAGAAGGCCCGAGTGGATCCGTGCAACGGTGCTCCCGTGGGACCCGATACGGTGCCCCGGGGACCCGATACGGTGCTCCCGTGGGAACCGATTAAGAGGCTAAGATTTTCTCAGGCATTTTCGAGACAGGACGCCGATTAGGAAAAGCTTACCCACCCCCAGATGGACCCAGGCTAGAAGGCCTGCGTGGATCCGGGCAACGGTGCTCCCGTGGGACCCTAACCCTAACCCTAACCCTAACCCTAACCCTAACCCTAACCCTAACCCTAACCCTAACCCTAACCCTAACCCTAACCCGATACGGTGCCCCGGAACCCCTTTTGGCCAGGTTAAGAGTGTCTCAGGCATTTTCGAGACAGGAAGCCGATTAGGAAAAGCTTACCCACCCCCAGATGGACCCAGGGTAGAAGGCCTGCGTGGATCCGGGCAACGGTGCTCCCGTGGGACCCGATGCGGAGCCCCGGGACGTCCGGGGACCCAGAGCCTGGTTCTCAGCATTTTCGATGCATGAAGTGATTGAGGGAAAGCGCCCCCACAACGGGATGTACCCGGGGGTAGAAGGCCCGACTGGATCCGAGCAACGGTGCCCCCTTGGGGGCCAGTTGCGGGTAAGTTGTGGGTCTTCAGCAGAGCCTGGTTCTCAGCATTTTCGATGCAGGAAGTGATTGAGGGAAAGCGCCCCCAGAACGAGATGGACCCAGGGTAGAAGGCCCGAGTGGATCCGTGCAACGGTGCTCCCGTGGGACCCGATACGGTGCCCCGGGAACCCGATACGGTGCTCCCGTGGGAACCGATTAAGAGGCTAAGATTTTCTCAGGCATTTTCGAGACAGGACGCCGATTAGGAAAAGCTTACCCACCCCCAGATGGACCCAGGGTAGAAGGCCTGCGTGGATCCGGGCAACGGTGCTCCCGTGGGACCCTAACCCTAACCCTAACCCTAACCCTAACCCTAACCCTAACCCTAACCCTAACCCTAACCCTAACCCTAACCCTAACCCTAACCCTAACCCTAACCCTAACCCTAACCCTAACCCTAACCCTAACCCTAACCCTAACCCTAACCCTAACCCTAACCCTAATCTGGGCAACGGTGCTCCCGTGGGACCCTAACCCTAACCCTAACCCTAACCCTAACCCTAACCCTAACCCGATACGGTGCCCCGGGAACCCCTTTTGGCCAGGTTAAGAGTGTCTCAGGCATTTTCGAGACAGGAAGCCGATTAGGAAAAGCTTACCCACCCCCAGATGGACCCAGGGTAGAAGGCCTGCGTGGATCCGGGCAACGGTGCTCCCGTGGGACCCGATGCGGAGCCCCGGGACGTCCGGGGACCCAGAGCCTGGTTCTCAGCATTTTCGATGCATGAAGTGATTGAGGGAAAGCGCCCCCACAACGGGATGTACCCGGGGGTAGAAGGCCCGACTGGATCCGAGCAACGGTGCCCCCTTGGGGGCCAGTTGCGGGTAAGTTGTGGGTCTTCAGCAGAGCCTGGTTCTCAGCATTTTCGATGCAGGAAGTGATTGAGGGAAAGCGCCCCCAGAACGAGATGGACCCAGGGTAGAAGGCCCGAGTGGATCCGTGCAACGGTGCTCCCGTGGGACCCGATACGGTGCCCCGGGGACCCGATACGGTGCTCCCGTGGGAACCGATTAAGAGGCTAAGATTTTCTCAGGCATTTTCGAGACAGGAAGCCGATTAGGAAAAGCTTACCCACCCCCAGATGGACCCAGGGTAGAAGGCCTGCGTGGATCCGGGCAACGGTGCTCCCGTGGGACCCGATACGGTGCCCCGGGGACCCCTTTTGGCCAGGTTAAGAGTGTCTCAGGCATTTTCGAGACAGGAAGCCGATTAGGAAAAGCTTACCCACCCCCAGATGGACCCAGGGTAGAAGGCCTGCGTGGATCCGGGCAACGGTGCTCCCGTGGGACCCGATACGGTGCCCCGGGAACCCCTTTTGGCCAGGTTAAGAGTGTCTCAGGCATTTTCGAGACAGGAAGCCGATTAGGAAAAGCTTACCCACCCCCAGATGGACCCAGGGTAGAAGGCCTGCGTGGATCCGGGCAACGGTGCTCCCGTGGGACCCGATGCGGAGCCCCGGGACGTCCGGGGACCCAGAGCCTGGTTCTCAGCATTTTCGATGCATGAAGTGATTGAGGGAAAGCGCCCCCACAACGGGATGTACCCGGGGGTAGAAGGCCCGACTGGATCCGAGCAACGGTGCCCCCTTGGGGGTCTTCAGCAGAGCCTGGTTCTCAGCATTTTCGATGCAGGAAGTGATTGAGGGAAAGCGCCCCCAGAACGAGATGGACCCAGGGTAGAAGGCCCGAGTGGATCCGTGCAACGGTGCTCCCGTGGGACCCGATACGGTGCCCCGGGAACCCGATACGGTGCTCCCGTGGGAACCGATTAAGAGGCTAAGATTTTCTCAGGCATTTTCGAGACAGGACGCCGATTAGGAAAAGCTTACCCACCCCCAGATGGACCCAGGGTAGAAGGCCTGCGTGGATCCGGGCAACGGTGCTCCCGTGGGACCCTAACCCTAACCCTAACCCTAACCCTAACCCTAACCCTAACCCTAACCCTAACCCTAACCCTAACCCTAACCCTAACCCTAACCCTAACCCTAACCCTAACCCTAACCCTAATCTGGGCAACGGTGCTCCCGTGGGACCCTAACCCTAACCCTAACCCTAACCCTAACCCTAACCCTAACCCTAACCCGATACGGTGCCCCGGGAACCCCTTTTGGCCAGGTTAAGAGTGTCTCAGGCATTTTCGAGACAGGAAGCCGATTAGGAAAAGCTTACCCACCCCCAGATGGACCCAGGGTAGAAGGCCTGCGTGGATCCGGGCAACGGTGCTCCCGTGGGACCCGATGCGGAGCCCCGGGACGTCCGGGGACCCAGAGCCTGGTTCTCAGCATTTTCGATGCATGAAGTGATTGAGGGAAAGCGCCCCCACAACGGGATGTACCCGGGGGTAGAAGGCCCGACTGGATCCGAGCAACGGTGCCCCCTTGGGGGCCAGTTGCGGGTAAGTTGTGGGTCTTCAGCAGAGCCTGGTTCTCAGCATTTTCGATGCAGGAAGTGATTGAGGGAAAGCGCCCCCAGAACGAGATGGACCCAGGGTAGAAGGCCCGAGTGGATCCGTGCAACGGTGCTCCCGTGGGACCCGATACGGTGCCCCGGGGACCCGATACGGTGCTCCCGTGGGAACCGATTAAGAGGCTAAGATTTTCTCAGGCATTTTCGAGACAGGAAGCCGATTAGGAAAAGCTTACCCACCCCCAGATGGACCCAGGGTAGAAGGCCTGCGTGGATCCGGGCAACGGTGCTCCCGTGGGACCCGATACGGTGCCCCGGGGACCCCTTTTGGCCAGGTTAAGAGTGTCTCAGGCATTTTCGAGACAGGAAGCCGATTAGGAAAAGCTTACCCACCCCCAGATGGACCCAGGGTAGAAGGCCTGCGTGGATCCGGGCAACGGTGCTCCCGTGGGACCCGATACGGTGCCCCGGGAACCCCTTTTGGCCAGGTTAAGAGTGTCTCAGGCATTTTCGAGACAGGAAGCCGATTAGGAAAAGCTTACCCACCCCCAGATGGACCCAGGGTAGAAGGCCTGCGTGGATCCGGGCAACGGTGCTCCCGTGGGACCCGATGCGGAGCCCCGGGACGTCCGGGGACCCAGAGCCTGGTTCTCAGCATTTTCGATGCATGAAGTGATTGAGGGAAAGCGCCCCCACAACGGGATGTACCCGGGGGTAGAAGGCCCGACTGGATCCGAGCAACGGTGCCCCCTTGGGGGCCAGTTGCGGGTAAGTTGTGGGTCTTCAGCAGAGCCTGGTTCTCAGCATTTTCGATGCAGGAAGTGATTGAGGGAAAGCGCCCCCAGAACGAGATGGACCCAGGGTAGAAGGCCCGAGTGGATCCGTGCAACGGTGCTCCCGTGGGACCCGATACGGTCCCCCGGGGACCCGATACGGTGCTCCCGTGGGAACCGATTAAGAGGCTAAGATTTTCTCAGGCATTTTCGAGACAGGACGCCGATTAGGAAAAGCTTACCCACCCCCAGATGGACCCAGGCTAGAAGGCCTGCGTGGATCCGGGCAACGGTGCTCCCGTGGGACCCTAACCCTAACCCTAACCCTAACCCTAACCCTAACCCTAACCCTAACCCTAACCCTAACCCTAACCCTAACCCGATACGGTGCCCCGGGAACCCCTTTTGGCCAGGTTAAGAGTGTCTCAGGCATTTTCGAGACAGGAAGCCGATTAGGAAAAGCTTACCCACCCCCAGATGGACCCAGGGTAGAAGGCCTGCGTGGATCCGGGCAACGGTGCTCCCGTGGGACCCGATGCGGAGCCCCGGGACGTCCGGGGACCCAGAGCCTGGTTCTCAGCATTTTCGATGCATGAAGTGATTGAGGGAAAGCGCCCCCACAACGGGATGTACCCGGGGGTAGAAGGCCCGACTGGATCCGAGCAACGGTGCCCCCTTGGGGGCCAGTTGCGGGTAAGTTGTGGGTCTTCAGCAGAGCCTGGTTCTCAGCATTTTCGATGCAGGAAGTGATTGAGGGAAAGCGCCCCCAGAACGAGATGGACCCAGGGTAGAAGGCCCGAGTGGATCCGTGCAACGGTGCTCCCGTGGGACCCGATACGGTCCCCCGGGGACCCGATACGGTGCTCCCGTGGGAACCGATTAAGAGGCTAAGATTTTCTCAGGCATTTTCGAGACAGGACGCCGATTAGGAAAAGCTTACCCACCCCCAGATGGACCCAGGCTAGAAGGCCTGCGTGGATCCGGGCAACGGTGCTCCCGTGGGACCCTAACCCTAACCCTAACCCTAACCCTAACCCTAACCCTAACCCTAACCCTAACCCTAACCCTAACCCGATACGGTGCCCCGGGAACCCCTTTTGGCCAGGTTAAGAGTGTCTCAGGCATTTTCGAGACAGGAAGCCGATTAGGAAAAGCTTACCCACCCCCAGATGGACCCAGGGTAGAAGGCCTGCGTGGATCCGGGCAACGGTGCTCCCGTGGGACCCGATGCGGAGCCCCGGGACGTCCGGGGACCCAGAGCCTGGTTCTCAGCATTTTCGATGCATGAAGTGATTGAGGGAAAGCGCCCCCACAACGGGATGTACCCGGGGGTAGAAGGCCCGACTGGATCCGAGCAACGGTGCCCCCTTGGGGGCCAGTTGCGGGTAAGTTGTGGGTCTTCAGCAGAGCCTGGTTCTCAGCATTTTCGATGCAGGAAGTGATTGAGGGAAAGCGCCCCCAGAACGAGATGGACCCAGGGTAGAAGGCCCGAGTGGATCCGTGCAACGGTGCTCCCGTGGGACCCGATACGGTCCCCCGGGGACCCGATACGGTGCTCCCGTGGGAACCGATTAAGAGGCTAAGATTTTCTCAGGCATTTTCGAGACAGGACGCCGATTAGGAAAAGCTTACCCACCCCCAGATGGACCCAGGCTAGAAGGCCTGCGTGGATCCGGGCAACGGTGCTCCCGTGGGACCCTAACCCTAACCCTAACCCTAACCCTAACCCTAACCCTAACCCTAACCCTAACCCTAACCCTAACCCTAACCCTAACCCTAACCCTAACCCTAACCCGATACGGTGCCCCGGGAACCCCTTTTGGCCAGGTTAAGAGTGTCTCAGGCATTTTCGAGACAGGAAGCCGATTAGGAAAAGCTTACCCACCCCCAGATGGACCCAGGGTAGAAGGCCTGCGTGGATCCGGGCAACGGTGCTCCCGTGGGACCCGATGCGGAGCCCCGGGACGTCCGGGGACCCAGAGCCTGGTTCTCAGCATTTTCGATGCATGAAGTGATTGAGGGAAAGCGCCCCCACAACGGGATGTACCCGGGGGTAGAAGGCCCGACTGGATCCGAGCAACGGTGCCCCCTTGGGGGCCAGTTGCGGGTAAGTTGTGGGTTTCGGCAGAGCCTGGTTCTCAGCATTTTCGATGCAGGAAGTGATTGAGGGAAAGCGCCCCCAGAACGAGATGGACCCAGGGTAGAAGGCCCGAGTGGATCCGTGCAACGGTGCTCCCGTGGGACCCGATACGGTGCCCCGGGGACCCGATACGGTGCTCCCGTGGGAACCGATTAAGAGGCTAAGATTTTTTCAGGCATTTTCGAGACAGGACGTCGATTAGGAAAAGCTTACCCACCCCCAGATGGACCCAGGGTAGAAGGCCTGCGTGGATCCGGGCAACGGTGCTCCCGTGGGACCCTAACCCTAACCCTAACCCTAACCCTAACCCTAACCCTAACCCTAACCCTAACCCTAACCCTAACCCTAACCCTAACCCTAACCCTAACCCTAACCCTAACCCTAACCCTAACCCTAACCCTAACCCTAACCCTAACCCTAACCCTAATCCGGGCAACGGTGCTCCCGTGGGACCCTAACCCTAACCCTAACCCTAACCCTAACCCTAACCCTAACCCTAACCCTAACCCTAACCCTAACCCTAATCCGGGCAACGGTGCTCCCGTGGGACCCTAACCCTAACCCTAACCCTAACCCTAACCCTAACCCTAACCCTAACCCTAACCCTAACCCGATACGGTGCCCCGGGAACCCCTTTTGGCCAGGTTAAGAGTGTCTCAGGCATTTTCGAGACAGGAAGCCGATTAGGAAAAGCTTACCCACCCCCAGATGGACCCAGGGTAGAAGGCCTGCGTGGATCCGGGCAACGGTGCTCCCGTGGGACCCGATGCGGAGCCCCGGGACGTCCGGGGACCCAGAGCCTGGTTCTCAGCATTTTCGATGCATGAAGTGATTGAGGGAAAGCGCCCCCACAACGGGATGTACCCGGGGGTAGAAGGCCCGACTGGATCCGAGCAACGGTGCCCCCTTGGGGGCCAGTTGCGGGTAAGTTGTGGGTCTTCAGCAGAGCCTGGTTCTCAGCATTTTCGATGCAGGAAGTGATTGAGGGAAAGCGCCCCCAGAACGAGATGGACCCAGGGTAGAAGGCCCGAGTGGATCCGTGCAACGGTGCTCCCGTGGGACCCGATACGGTCCCCCGGGGACCCGATACGGTGCTCCCGTGGGAACCGATTAAGAGGCTAAGATTTTCTCAGGCATTTTCGAGACAGGACGCCGATTAGGAAAAGCTTACCCACCCCCAGATGGACCCAGGCTAGAAGGCCTGCGTGGATCCGGGCAACGGTGCTCCCGTGGGACCCTAACCCTAACCCTAACCCTAACCCTAACCCTAACCCTAACCCTAACCCTAACCCTAACCCTAACCCTAACCCTAACCCTAACCCTAACCCTAACCCGATACGGTGCCCCGGGAACCCCTTTTGGCCAGGTTAAGAGTGTCTCAGGCATTTTCGAGACAGGAAGCCGATTAGGAAAAGCTTACCCACCCCCAGATGGACCCAGGGTAGAAGGCCTGCGTGGATCCGGGCAACGGTGCTCCCGTGGGACCCGATGCGGAGCCCCGGGACGTCCGGGGACCCAGAGCCTGGTTCTCAGCATTTTCGATGCATGAAGTGATTGAGGGAAAGCGCCCCCACAACGGGATGTACCCGGGGGTAGAAGGCCCGACTGGATCCGAGCAACGGTGCCCCCTTGGGGGCCAGTTGCGGGTAAGTTGTGGGTCTTCAGCAGAGCCTGGTTCTCAGCATTTTCGATGCAGGAAGTGATTGAGGGAAAGCGCCCCCAGAACGAGATGGACCCAGGGTAGAAGGCCCGAGTGGATCCGTGCAACGGTGCTCCCGTGGGACCCGATACGGTCCCCCGGGGACCCGATACGGTGCTCCCATGGGAACCGATTAAGAGGCTAAGATTTTCTCAGGCATTTTCGAGACAGGACGCCGATTAGGAAAAGCTTACCCACCCCCAGATGGACCCAGGCTAGAAGGCCTGCGTGGATCCGGGCAACGGTGCTCCCGTGGGACCCTAACCCTAACCCTAACCCTAACCCTAACCCTAACCCTAACCCTAACCCTAACCCTAACCCGATACGGTGCCCCGGGAACCCCTTTTGGCCAGGTTAAGAGTGTCTCAGGCATTTTCGAGACAGGAAGCCGATTAGGAAAAGCTTACCCACCCCCAGATGGACCCAGGGTAGAAGGCCTGCGTGGATCCGGGCAACGGTGCTCCCGTGGGACCCGATGCGGAGCCCCGGGACGTCCGGGGACCCAGAGCCTGGTTCTCAGCATTTTCGATGCATGAAGTGATTGAGGGAAAGCGCCCCCACAACGGGATGTACCCGGGGGTAGAAGGCCCGACTGGATCCGAGCAACGGTGCCCCCTTGGGGGCCAGTTGCGGGTAAGTTGTGGGTCTTCAGCAGAGCCTGGTTCTCAGCATTTTCGATGCAGGAAGTGATTGAGGGAAAGCGCCCCCAGAACGAGATGGACCCAGGGTAGAAGGCCCGAGTGGATCCGTGCAACGGTGCTCCCGTGGGACCCGATACGGTCCCCCGGGGACCCGATACGGTGCTCCCGTGGGAACCGATTAAGAGGCTAAGATTTTCTCAGGCATTTTCGAGACAGGACGCCGATTAGGAAAAGCTTACCCACCCCCAGATGGACCCAGGCTAGAAGGCCTGCGTGGATCCGGGCAACGGTGCTCCCGTGGGACCCTAACCCTAACCCTAACCCTAACCCTAACCCTAACCCTAACCCTAACCCTAACCCTAACCCTAACCCGATACGGTGCCCCGGGAACCCCTTTTGGCCAGGTTAAGAGTGTCTCAGGCATTTTCGAGACAGGAAGCCGATTAGGAAAAGCTTACCCACCCCCAGATGGACCCAGGGTAGAAGGCCTGCGTGGATCCGGGCAACGGTGCTCCCGTGGGACCCGATGCGGAGCCCCGGGACGTCCGGGGACCCAGAGCCTGGTTCTCAGCATTTTCGATGCATGAAGTGATTGAGGGAAAGCGCCCCCACAACGGGATGTACCCGGGGGTAGAAGGCCCGACTGGATCCGAGCAACGGTGCCCCCTTGGGGGCCAGTTGCGGGTAAGTTGTGGGTCTTCAGCAGAGCCTGGTTCTCAGCATTTTCGATGCAGGAAGTGATTGAGGGAAAGCGCCCCCAGAACGAGATGGACCCAGGGTAGAAGGCCCGAGTGGATCCGTGCAACGGTGCTCCCGTGGGACCCGATACGGTCCCCCGGGGACCCGATACGGTGCTCCCGTGGGAACCGATTAAGAGGCTAAGATTTTCTCAGGCATTTTCGAGACAGGACGCCGATTAGGAAAAGCTTACCCACCCCCAGATGGACCCAGGCTAGAAGGCCTGCGTGGATCCGGGCAACGGTGCTCCCGTGGGACCCTAACCCTAACCCTAACCCTAACCCTAACCCTAACCCTAACCCTAACCCTAACCCTAACCCTAACCCTAACCCGATACGGTGCCCCGGGAACCCCTTTTGGCCAGGTTAAGAGTGTCTCAGGCATTTTCGAGACAGGAAGCCGATTAGGAAAAGCTTACCCACCCCCAGATGGACCCAGGGTAGAAGGCCTGCGTGGATCCGGGCAACGGTGCTCCCGTGGGACCCGATGCGGAGCCCCGGGACGTCCGGGGACCCAGAGCCTGGTTCTCAGCATTTTCGATGCATGAAGTGATTGAGGGAAAGCGCCCCCACAACGGGATGTACCCGGGGGTAGAAGGCCCGACTGGATCCGAGCAACGGTGCCCCCTTGGGGGCCAGTTGCGGGTAAGTTGTGGGTTTCGGCAGAGCCTGGTTCTCAGCATTTTCGATGCAGGAAGTGATTGAGGGAAAGCGCCCCCAGAACGAGATGGACCCAGGGTAGAAGGCCCGAGTGGATCCGTGCAACGGTGCTCCCGTGGGACCCGATACGGTGCCCCGGGGACCCGATACGGTGCTCCCGTGGGAACCGATTAAGAGGCTAAGATTTTTTCAGGCATTTTCGAGACAGGACGTCGATTAGGAAAAGCTTACCCACCCCCAGATGGACCCAGGGTAGAAGGCCTGCGTGGATCCGGGCAACGGTGCTCCCGTGGGACCCTAACCCTAACCCTAACCCTAACCCTAACCCTAACCCTAACCCTAACCCTAACCCTAACCCTAACCCTAACCCTAACCCTAACCCTAACCCTAACCCTAACCCTAATCCGGGCAACGGTGCTCCCGTGGGACCCTAACCCTAACCCTAACCCTAACCCTAACCCTAACCCTAACCCTAACCCTAACCCTAATCCGGGCAACGGTGCTCCCGTGGGACCCTAACCCTAACCCTAACCCTAACCCTAACCCTAACCCTAACCCTAACCCTAACCCGATACGGTGCCCCGGGAACCCCTTTTGGCCAGGTTAAGAGTGTCTCAGGCATTTTCGAGACAGGAAGCCGATTAGGAAAAGCTTACCCACCCCCAGATGGACCCAGGGTAGAAGGCCTGCGTGGATCCGGGCAACGGTGCTCCCGTGGGACCCGATGCGGAGCCCCGGGACGTCCGGGGACCCAGAGCCTGGTTCTCAGCATTTTCGATGCATGAAGTGATTGAGGGAAAGCGCCCCCACAACGGGATGTACCCGGGGGTAGAAGGCCCGACTGGATCCGAGCAACGGTGCCCCCTTGGGGGCCAGTTGCGGGTAAGTTGTGGGTCTTCAGCCGAGCCTGGTTCTCAGCATTTTCGATGCAGGAAGTGATTGAGGGAAAGCGCCCCCAGAACGAGATGGACCCAGGGTAGAAGGCCCGAGTGGATCCGTGCAACGGTGCTCCCGTGGGACCCGATACGGTGCCCCGGGGACCCGATACGGTGCTCCCGTGGGAACCGATTAAGAGGCTAAGATTTTCTCAGGCATTTTCGAGACAGGAAGCCGATTAGGAAAAGCTTACCCACCCCCAGATGGACCCAGGGTAGAAGGCCTGCATGGATCCGGGCAACGGTGCTCCCGTGGGACCCGATACGGTGCCCCGGGGACCCCTTTTGGCCAGGTTAAGAGTGTCTCAGGCATTTTCGAGACAGGAAGCCGATTAGGAAAAGCTTACCCACCCCCAGATGGACCCAGGGTAGAAGGCCTGCGTGGATCCGGGCAACGGTGCTCCCGTGGGACCCGATACGGTGCCCCGGGAACCCCTTTTGGCCAGGTTAAGAGTGTCTCAGGCATTTTCGAGACAGGAAGCCGATTAGGAAAAGCTTACCCACCCCCAGATGGACCCAGGGTAGAAGGCCTGCGTGGATCCGGGCAACGGTGCTCCCGTGGGACCCGATGCGGAGCCCCGGGACGTCCGGGGACCCAGAGCCTGGTTCTCAGCATTTTCGATGCATGAAGTGATTGAGGGAAAGCGCCCCCACAACGGGATGTACCCGGGGGTAGAAGGCCCGACTGGATCCGAGCAACGGTGCCCCCTTGGGGGCCAGTTGCGGGTAAGTTGTGGGTCTTCAGCAGAGCCTGGTTCTCAGCATTTTCGATGCAGGAAGTGATTGAGGGAAAGCGCCCCCAGAACGAGATGGACCCAGGGTAGAAGGCCCGAGTGGATCCGTGCAACGGTGCTCCCGTGGGACCCGATACGGTCCCCCGGGGACCCGATACGGTGCTCCCGTGGGAACCGATTAAGAGGATAAGATTTTCTCAGGCATTTTCGAGACAGGACGCCGATTAGGAAAAGCTTACCCACCCCCAGATGGACCCAGGCTAGAAGGCCTGCGTGGATCCGGGCAACGGTGCTCCCGTGGGACCCTAACCCTAACCCTAACCCTAACCCTAACCCTAACCCTAACCCTAACCCTAACCCTAACCCTAACCCTAACCCTAACCCTAACCCTAACCCTAACCCTAACCCTAATCCGGGCAACGGTGCTCCCGTGGGACCCTAACCCTAACCCTAACCCTAACCCTAACCCTAACCCTAACCCTAACCCGATACGGTGCCCCGGGAACCCCTTTTGGCCAGGTTAAGAGTGTCTCAGGCATTTTCGAGACAGGAAGCCGATTAGGAAAAGCTTACCCACCCCCAGATGGACCCAGGGTAGAAGGCCTGCGTGGATCCGGGCAACGGTGCTCCTGTGGGACCCGATGCGGAGCCCCGGGACGTCCGGGGACCCAGAGCCTGGTTCTCAGCATTTTCGATGCATGAAGTGATTGAGGGAAAGCGCCCCCACAACGGGATGTACCCGGGGGTAGAAGGCCCGACTGGATCCGAGCAACGGTGCCCCCTTGGGGGCCAGTTGCGGGTAAGTTGTAGGTCTTCAGCAGAGCCTGGTTCTCAGCATTTTCGATGCAGGAAGTGATTGAGGGAAAGCGCCCCCAGAACGAGATGGACCCAGGGTAGAAGGCCCGAGTGGATCCGTGCAACGGTGCTCCCGTGGGACCCGATACGGTGCACCGGGGACCCGATACGGTGCACCGGGGACCCGATACGGTGCTCCCGTGGGAACCGATTAAGAGGCTAAGATTTTCTCAGGCATTTTCGAGACAGGAAGCCGATTAGGAAAAGCTTACCCACCCCCAGATGGACCCAGGGTAGAAGGCCTGCGTGGATCCGGGCAACGGTGCTCCCGTGGGACCCGATACGGTGCCCCGGGGACCCCTTTTGGCCAGGTTAAGAGTGTCTCAGGCATTTTCGAGACAGGAAGCCGATTAGGAAAAGCTTACCCACCCCCAGATGGACCCAGGGTAGAAGGCCTGCGTGGATCCGGGCAACGGTGCTCCCGTGGGACCCGATACGGTGCCCCGGGAACCCCTTTTGGCCAGGTTAAGAGTGTCTCAGGCATTTTCGAGACAGGAAGCCGATTAGGAAAAGCTTACCCACCCCCAGATGGACCCAGGCTAGAAGGCCTGCGTGGATCCGGGCAACGGTGCTCCCGTGGGACCCTAACCCTAACCCTAACCCTAACCCTAACCCTAACCCTAACCCTAACCCTAACCCTAACCCTAACCCTAACCCTAACCCGATACGGTGCCCCGGGAACCCCTTTTGGCCAGGTTAAGAGTGTCTCAGGCATTTTCGAGACAGGAAGCCGATTAGGAAAAGCTTACCCACCCCCAGATGGACCCAGGGTAGAAGGCCTGCGTGGATCCGGGCAACGGTGCTCCCGTGGGACCCGATGCGGAGCCCCGGGACGTCCGGGGACCCAGAGCCTGGTTCTCAGCATTTTCGATGCATGAAGTGATTGAGGGAAAGCGCCCCCACAACGGGATGTACCCGGGGGTAGAAGGCCCGACTGGATCCGAGCAACGGTGCCCCCTTGGGGGCCAGTTGCGGGTAAGTTGTAGGTCTTCAGCAGAGCCTGGTTCTCAGCATTTTCGATGCAGGAAGTGATTGAGGGAAAGCGCCCCCAGAACGAGATGGACCCAGGGTAGAAGGCCCGAGTGGATCCGTGCAACGGTGCTCCCGTGGGACCCGATACGGTGCACCGGGGACCCGATACGGTGCTCCCGTGGGAACCGATTAAGAGGCTAAGATTTTCTCAGGCATTTTCGAGACAGGAAGCCGATTAGGAAAAGCTTACCCACCCCCAGATGGACCCAGGGTAGAAGGCCTGCGTGGATCCGGGCAACGGTGCTCCCGTGGGACCCGATACGGTGCCCCGGGGACCCCTTTTGGCCAGGTTAAGAGTGTCTCAGGCATTTTCGAGACAGGAAGCCGATTAGGAAAAGCTTACCCACCCCCAGATGGACCCAGGGTAGAAGGCCTGCGTGGATCCGGGCAACGGTGCTCCCGTGGGACCCGATACGGTGCCCCGGGAACCCCTTTTGGCCAGGTTAAGAGTGTCTCAGGCATTTTCGAGACAGGAAGCCGATTAGGAAAAGCTTACCCACCCCCAGATGGACCCAGGGTAGAAGGCCTGCGTGGATCCGGGCAACGGTGCTCCCGTGGGACCCGATACGGTGCCCCGGGAACCCCTTTTGGCCAGGTTAAGAGTGTCTCAGGCATTTTCGAGACAGGAAGCCGATTAGGAAAAGCTTACCCACCCCCAGCTGGACCCAGGGTAGAAGGCCTGCGTGGATCCGGGCAACGGTGCTCCCGTGGGACCCGATGCGGAGCCCCGGGACGTCCGGGGACCCAGAGCCTGGTTCTCAGCATTTTCGATGCATGAAGTGATTGAGGGAAAGCGCCCCCACAACGGGATGTACCCGGGGGTAGAAGGCCCGACTGGATCCGAGCAACGGTGCCCCCTTGGGGGCCAGTTGCGGGTAAGTTGTGGGTCTTCAGCAGAGCCTGGTTCTCAGCATTTTCGATGCAGGAAGTGATTGAGGGAAAGCGCCCCCAGAAAGAGATGGACCCAGGGTAGAAGGCCCGAGTGGATCCGTGCAACGGTGCTCCCGTGGGACCCGATACGGTCCCCCGGGGACCCGATACGGTGCTCCCGTGGGAACCGATTAAGAGGCTAAGATTTTCTCAGGCATTTTCGAGACAGGACGCCGATTAGGAAAAGCTTACCCACCCCCAGATGGACCCAGGCTAGAAGGCCTGCGTGGATCCGGGCAACGGTGCTCCCGTGGGACCCTAACCCTAACCCTAACCCTAACCCTAACCCTAACCCTAACCCTAACCCTAACCCTAACCCTAACCCTAACCCGATACGGTGCCCCGGGAACCCCTTTTGGCCAGGTTAAGAGTGTCTCAGGCATTTTCGAGACAGGAAGCCGATTAGGAAAAGCTTACCCACCCCCAGATGGACCCAGGGTAGAAGGCCTGCGTGGATCCGGGCAACGGTGCTCCCGTGGGACCCGATGCGGAGCCCCGGGACGTCCGGGGACCCAGAGCCTGGTTCTCAGCATTTTCGATGCATGAAGTGATTGAGGGAAAGCGCCCCCACAACGGGATGTACCCGGGGGTAGAAGGCCCGACTGGATCCGAGCAACGGTGCCCCCTTGGGGGCCAGTTGCGGGTAAGTTGTGGGTCTTCAGCAGAGCCTGGTTCTCAGCATTTTCGATGCAGGAAGTGATTGAGGGAAAGCGCCCCCAGAACGAGATGGACCCAGGGTAGAAGGCCCGAGTGGATCCGTGCAACGGTGCTCCCGTGGGACCCGATACGGTGCCCCGGGGACCCGATACGGTGCTCCCGTGGGAACCGATTAAGAGGCTAAGATTTTCTCAGGCATTTTCGAGACAGGACGCCGATTAGCAAAAGCTTACCCACCCCCAGATGGACCCAGGGTAGAAGGCCTGCGTGGATCCGGGCAACGGTGCTCCCGTGGGACCCTAACCCTAACCCTAACCCTAACCCTAACCCTAACCCTAACCCTAACCCTAACCCTAACCCTAACCCTAACCCTAACCCTAACCCTAACCCTAACCCTAACCCTAACTCTAACCCTCAACGGATCCGAGTGACCCCATGCTGTGGACCCCAGCAGCAGCACAGGCCATTTTAGATAGCTGGTTGGACGACATTAACACCCCATTCTCTCCATAAGCCAGGAGAGGAGAGCACGTAAGCCGTGGAGCCCGTAGGAGAATTTGGTGGACGGCAGAGGGCCAGTGAAAGGCTTAGAGAGCACTGTTTTTATCCTTTTATTTATTTATTTATTTAATGAATTACCTTATTGAGTTTCATGTCTGATATATATTGCTTTATTTTATTTAATTTAATTTACACTATATTCTTGCATGAACCCTTGTTTCTAAAAATATCTAATAATGTGCATGGCTTTTTACCTTGTGTGAATATTTATATAGCACTCTTGATGACCCCTTTCACTGACCACTGCACCTAAATGAAAGAATTAGTAACCCATGGCAATCTACTTATATATCATTCAATTACATGCCCTGGTCTTGGTTGACAATGGAAACAGGACCTGCTTCATTATTTATTTGAATCACCTGATTTTAAACATCTAATAATATGTATGCTTTTCTCAAGAGCACTATCATTGGCTCTATATATATAGCACTCTCAGGCTCTCTTAATTTTAACAAAAAGGGACCAAATTGCACTCTTGCTTAATATAACACATTGCTCTGGTTTCTAATGGAAGTATGACCTGTTTCATTATTTATTTTATTTTAATTGGTCCTCATTAGTATAGCGGTCAGTATCCCCGCCTGTCACGTGGGAGACCGGGGTTCAAGTCCCCTACGGGGAGAACTCAAATTTTTAAGAATTTTTAACTCTATACATGCGCACTTTTAAGTTCACTGACTCTGAAGAATGACTGGGAGTCTGGAGAGGTCAAAGACCCAGGTCACAGGCCAACTGCACTTAGAAACACAGACCTTGTACTATACAATAGCTCCCCCTAGTGACTATTCCAGATAACAGGAATGTGGGATGGAGGCCTTGAATATGACCTTACTTGAACCCTCACTCAGAGAAGGGGCCATTATACATGTATATCCTCTCCCAATGATTTGATTTTAGTTCCTCATTAGTATAGCGGTCAGTATCCCTGTCTGTTACCTGGGAGACCGGGGTTCAATTCCCCGATGGGGAGAACTCAAATCTTCAAGAATTTTTAACTCTATACATGCAGCACTTTTAAGTTCACTTATTTTAAACAATTAGGGACCAAATTGCACTTTTGTTTACTCTTGCACACCTTGCTCTAGGTTCTACACATCTCTTCCTTTAATCTTTTTCTGTTTATTTCCTTTCACAAGCTATTTTGTTTCCCCCCCCCCCCCCCGCCCCCCCTTTCTCCCTATGAGTGAACAGAAGTATTGGGGTAAGATTAAATACCATCCCTGTGCCCGTGCCCACCCCAACACCTACTTAGTGTTGGGGAATAGTCCCCTAACCTAACCCTAACCCTAACCCTAACCCTAACCCTAACCCTAACCCTAACCCTAACCCTAACCCTAACCCTAACCCTAACCCTAATCCGGGCAACGGTGCTCCCGTGGGACCCTAACCCTAACCCTAACCCTAACCCTAACCCTAACCCTAACCCTAACCCTAACCCTAACCCTAACCCTAACCCTAACCCTAACCCGATACGGTGCCCCGGGAACCCCTTTTGGCCAGGTTAAGAGTGTCTCAGGCATTTTCGAGACAGGAAGCCGATTAGGAAAAGCTTACCCACCCCCAGATGGACCCAGGGTAGAAGGCCTGCGTGGATCCGGGCAACGGTGCTCCCGTGGGACCCGATGCGGAGCCCCGGGACGTCCGGGGACCCAGAGCCTGGTTCTCAGCATTTTCGATGCATGAAGTGATTGAGGGAAAGCGCCCCCACAACGGGATGTACCCGGGGGTAGAAGGCCCGACTGGATCCGAGCAACGGTGCCCCCTTGGGGGCCAGTTGCGGGTAAGTTGTAGGTCTTCAGCAGAGCCTGGTTCTCAGCATTTTCGATGCAGGAAGTGATTGAGGGAAAGCGCCCCCAGAACGAGATGGACCCAGGGTAGAAGGCCCGAGTGGATCCGTGCAACGGTGCTCCCGTGGGACCCGATACGGTGCACCGGGGACCCGATACGGTGCTCCCGTGGGAACCGATTAAGAGGCTAAGATTTTCTCAGGCATTTTCGAGACAGGAAGCCGATTAGGAAAAGCTTACCCACCCCCAGATGGACCCAGGGTAGAAGGCCTGCGTGGATCCGGGCAACGGTGCTCCCGTGGGACCCGATACGGTGCCCCGGGGACCCCTTTTGGCCAGGTTAAGAGTGTCTCAGGCATTTTCGAGACAGGAAGCCGATTAGGAAAAGCTTACCCACCCCCAGATGGACCCAGGGTAGAAGGCCTGCGTGGATCCGGGCAACGGTGCTCCCGTGGGACCCGATACGGTGCCCCGGGAACCCCTTTTGGCCAGGTTAAGAGTGTCTCAGGCATTTTCGAGACAGGAAGCCGATTAGGAAAAGCTTACCCACCCCCAGATGGACCCAGGGTAGAAGGCCTGCGTGGATCCGGGCAACGGTGCTCCCGTGGGACCCGATACGGTGCCCCGGGAACCCCTTTTGGCCAGGTTAAGAGTGTCTCAGGCATTTTCGAGACAGGAAGCCGATTAGGAAAAGCTTACCCACCCCCAGCTGGACCCAGGGTAGAAGGCCTGCGTGGATCCGGGCAACGGTGCTCCCGTGGGACCCGATGCGGAGCCCCGGGACGTCCGGGGACCCAGAGCCTGGTTCTCAGCATTTTCGATGCATGAAGTGATTGAGGGAAAGCGCCCCCACAACGGGATGTACCCGGGGGTAGAAGGCCCGACTGGATCCGAGCAACGGTGCCCCCTTGGGGGCCAGTTGCGGGTAAGTTGTGGGTCTTCAGCAGAGCCTGGTTCTCAGCATTTTCGATGCAGGAAGTGATTGAGGGAAAGCGCCCCCAGAAAGAGATGGACCCAGGGTAGAAGGCCCGAGTGGATCCGTGCAACGGTGCTCCCGTGGGACCCGATACGGTCCCCCGGGGACCCGATACGGTGCTCCCGTGGGAACCGATTAAGAGGCTAAGATTTTCTCAGGCATTTTCGAGACAGGACGCCGATTAGGAAAAGCTTACCCACCCCCAGATGGACCCAGGCTAGAAGGCCTGCGTGGATCCGGGCAACGGTGCTCCCGTGGGACCCTAACCCTAACCCTAACCCTAACCCTAACCCTAACCCTAACCCTAACCCTAACCCTAACCCTAACCCTAACCCGATACGGTGCCCCGGGAACCCCTTTTGGCCAGGTTAAGAGTGTCTCAGGCATTTTCGAGACAGGAAGCCGATTAGGAAAAGCTTACCCACCCCCAGATGGACCCAGGGTAGAAGGCCTGCGTGGATCCGGGCAACGGTGCTCCCGTGGGACCCGATGCGGAGCCCCGGGACGTCCGGGGACCCAGAGCCTGGTTCTCAGCATTTTCGATGCATGAAGTGATTGAGGGAAAGCGCCCCCACAACGGGATGTACCCGGGGGTAGAAGGCCCGACTGGATCCGAGCAACGGTGCCCCCTTGGGGGCCAGTTGCGGGTAAGTTGTGGGTCTTCAGCAGAGCCTGGTTCTCAGCATTTTCGATGCAGGAAGTGATTGAGGGAAAGCGCCCCCAGAACGAGATGGACCCAGGGTAGAAGGCCCGAGTGGATCCGTGCAACGGTGCTCCCGTGGGACCCGATACGGTGCCCCGGGGACCCGATACGGTGCTCCCGTGGGAACCGATTAAGAGGCTAAGATTTTCTCAGGCATTTTCGAGACAGGACGCCGATTAGCAAAAGCTTACCCACCCCCAGATGGACCCAGGGTAGAAGGCCTGCGTGGATCCGGGCAACGGTGCTCCCGTGGGACCCTAACCCTAACCCTAACCCTAACCCTAACCCTAACCCTAACCCTAACCCTAACCCTAACCCTAACCCTAACCCTAACCCTAACCCTAACCCTAACCCTAACCCTAACCCTAACTCTAACCCTCAACGGATCCGAGTGACCCCATGCTGTGGACCCCAGCAGCAGCACAGGCCATTTTAGATAGCTGGTTGGACGACATTAACACCCCATTCTCTCCATAAGCCAGGAGAGGAGAGCACGTAAGCCGTGGAGCCCGTAGGAGAATTTGGTGGACGGCAGAGGGCCAGTGAAAGGCTTAGAGAGCACTGTTTTTATCCTTTTATTTATTTATTTATTTAATGAATTACCTTATTGAGTTTCATGTCTGATATATATTGCTTTATTTTATTTAATTTAATTTACACTATATTCTTGCATGAACCCTTGTTTCTAAAAATATCTAATAATGTGCATGGCTTTTTACCTTGTGTGAATATTTATATAGCACTCTTGATGACCCCTTTCACTGACCACTGCACCTAAATGAAAGAATTAGTAACCCATGGCAATCTACTTATATATCATTCAATTACATGCCCTGGTCTTGGTTGACAATGGAAACAGGACCTGCTTCATTATTTATTTGAATCACCTGATTTTAAACATCTAATAATATGTATGCTTTTCTCAAGAGCACTATCATTGGCTCTATATATATAGCACTCTCAGGCTCTCTTAATTTTAACAAAAAGGGACCAAATTGCACTCTTGCTTAATATAACACATTGCTCTGGTTTCTAATGGAAGTATGACCTGTTTCATTATTTATTTTATTTTAATTGGTCCTCATTAGTATAGCGGTCAGTATCCCCGCCTGTCACGTGGGAGACCGGGGTTCAAGTCCCCTACGGGGAGAACTCAAATTTTTAAGAATTTTTAACTCTATACATGCGCACTTTTAAGTTCACTGACTCTGAAGAATGACTGGGAGTCTGGAGAGGTCAAAGACCCAGGTCACAGGCCAACTGCACTTAGAAACACAGACCTTGTACTATACAATAGCTCCCCCTAGTGACTATTCCAGATAACAGGAATGTGGGATGGAGGCCTTGAATATGACCTTACTTGAACCCTCACTCAGAGAAGGGGCCATTATACATGTATATCCTCTCCCAATGATTTGATTTTAGTTCCTCATTAGTATAGCGGTCAGTATCCCTGTCTGTTACCTGGGAGACCGGGGTTCAATTCCCCGATGGGGAGAACTCAAATCTTCAAGAATTTTTAACTCTATACATGCAGCACTTTTAAGTTCACTTATTTTAAACAATTAGGGACCAAATTGCACTTTTGTTTACTCTTGCACACCTTGCTCTAGGTTCTACACATCTCTTCCTTTAATCTTTTTCTGTTTATTTCCTTTCACAAGCTATTTTGTTTCCCCCCCCCCCCCCCCGCCCCCCCTTTCTCCCTATGAGTGAACAGAAGTATTGGGGTAAGATTAAATACCATCCCTGTGCCCGTGCCCACCCCAACACCTACTTAGTGTTGGGGAATAGTCCCCTAACCTAACCCTAACCCTAACCCTAACCCTAACCCTAACCCTAACCCTAACCCTAACCCTAACCCTAACCCTAACCCTAATCCGGGCAACGGTGCTCCCGTGGGACCCTAACCCTAACCCTAACCCTAACCCTAACCCTAACCCTAACCCTAACCCTAACCCGATACGGTGCCCCGGGAACCCCTTTTGGCCAGGTTAAGAGTGTCTCAGGCATTTTCGAGACAGGAAGCCGATTAGGAAAAGCTTACCCACCCCCAGATGGACCCAGGGTAGAAGGCCTGCGTGGATCCGGGCAACGGTGCTCCCGTGGGACCCGATGCGGAGCCCCGGGACGTCCGGGGACCCAGAGCCTGGTTCTCAGCATTTTCGATGCATGAAGTGATTGAGGGAAAGCGCCCCCACAACGGGATGTACCCGGGGGTAGAAGGCCCGACTGGATCCGAGCAACGGTGCCCCCTTGGGGGCCAGTTGCGGGTAAGTTGTGGGTCTTCAGCAGAGCCTGGTTCTCAGCATTTTCGATGCAGGAAGTGATTGAGGGAAAGCGCCCCCAGAACGAGATGGACCCAGGGTAGAAGGCCCGAGTGGATCCGTGCAACGGTGCTCCCGTGGGACCCGATACGGTGCCCCGGGGACCCGATACGGTGCTCCCGTGGGAACCGATTAAGAGGCTAAGATTTTCTCAGGCATTTTCGAGACAGGAAGCCGATTAGGAAAAGCTTACCCACCCCCAGATGGACCCAGGGTAGAAGGCCTGCGTGGATGCGGGCAACGGTGCTCCCGTGGGACCCGATACGGTGCCCCGGGGACCCCTTTTGGCCAGGTTAAGAGTGTCTCAGGCATTTTCGAGACAGGAAGCCGATTAGGAAAAGCTTACCCACCCCCAGATGGACCCAGGGTAGAAGGCCTGCGTGGATCCGGGCAACGGTGCTCCCGTGGGACCCGATACGGTGCCCCGGGAACCCCTTTTGGCCAGGTTAAGAGTGTCTCAGGCATTTTCGAGACAGGAAGCCGATTAGGAAAAGCTTACCCACCCCCAGATGGACCCAGGGTAGAAGGCCTGCGTGGATCCGGGCAACGGTGCTCCCGTGGGACCCGATGCGGAGCCCCGGGACGTCCGGGGACCCAGAGCCTGGTTCTCAGCATTTTCGATGCATGAAGTGATTGAGGGAAAGCGCCCCCACAACGGGATGTACCCGGGGGTAGAAGGCCCGACTGGATCCGAGCAACGGTGCCCCCTTGGGGGCCAGTTGCGGGTAAGTTGTAGGTCTTCAGCAGAGCCTGGTTCTCAGCATTTTCGATGCAGGAAGTGATTGAGGGAAAGCGCCCCCAGAACGAGATGGACCCAGGGTAGAAGGCCCGAGTGGATCCGTGCAACGGTGCTCCCGTGGGACCCGATACGGTGCACCGGGGACCCGATACGGTGCTCCCGTGGGAACCGATTAAGAGGCTAAGATTTTCTCAGGCATTTTCGAGACAGGAAGCCGATTAGGAAAAGCTTACCCACCCCCAGATGGACCCAGGGTAGAAGGCCTGCGTGGATCCGGGCAACGGTGCTCCCGTGGGACCCGATACGGTGCCCCGGGGACCCCTTTTGGCCAGGTTAAGAGTGTCTCAGGCATTTTCGAGACAGGAAGCCGATTAGGAAAAGCTTACCCACCCCCAGATGGACCCAGGGTAGAAGGCCTGCGTGGATCCGGGCAACGGTGCTCCCGTGGGACCCGATACGGTGCCCCGGGAACCCCTTTTGGCCAGGTTAAGAGTGTCTCAGGCATTTTCGAGACAGGAAGCCGATTAGGAAAAGCTTACCCACCCCCAGATGGACCCAGGGTAGAAGGCCTGCGTGGATCCGGGCAACGGTGCTCCCGTGGGACCCGATGCGGAGCCCCGGGACGTCCGGGGACCCAGAGCCTGGTTCTCAGCATTTTCGATGCATGAAGTGATTGAGGGAAAGCGCCCCCACAACGGGATGTACCCGGGGGTAGAAGGCCCGACTGGATCCGAGCAACGGTGCCCCCTTGGGGGCCAGTTGCGGGTAAGTTGTGGGTCTTCAGCAGAGCCTGGTTCTCAGCATTTTCGATGCAGGAAGTGATTGAGGGAAAGCGCCCCCAGAACGAGATGGACCCAGGGTAGAAGGCCCGAGTGGATCCGTGCAACGGTGCTCCCGTGGGACCCGATACGGTCCCCCGGGGACCCGATACGGTGCTCCCGTGGGAACCGATTAAGAGGCTAAGATTTTCTCAGGCATTTTCGAGACAGGACGCCGATTAGGAAAAGCTTACCCACCCCCAGATGGACCCAGGCTAGAAGGCCTGCGTGGATCCGGGCAACGGTGCTCCCGTGGGACCCTAACCCTAACCCTAACCCTAACCCTAACCCTAACCCTAACCCTAACCCTAACCCTAACCCTAACCCTAACCCTAACCCGATACGGTGCCCCGGGAACCCCTTTTGGCCAGGTTAAGAGTGTCTCAGGCATTTTCGAGACAGGAAGCCGATTAGGAAAAGCTTACCCACCCCCAGATGGACCCAGGGTAGAAGGCCTGCGTGGATCCGGGCAACGGTGCTCCCGTGGGACCCGATGCGGAGCCCCGGGACGTCCGGGGACCCAGAGCCTGGTTCTCAGCATTTTCGATGCATGAAGTGATTGAGGGAAAGCGCCCCCACAACGGGATGTACCCGGGGGTAGAAGGCCCGACTGGATCCGAGCAACGGTGCCCCCTTGGGGGCCAGTTGCGGGTAAGTTGTGGGTCTTCAGCAGAGCCTGGTTCTCAGCATTTTCGATGCAGGAAGTGATTGAGGGAAAGCGCCCCCAGAACGAGATGGACCCAGGGTAGAAGGCCCGAGTGGATCCGTGCAACGGTGCTCCCGTGGGACCCGATATGGTGCCCCGGGGACCCGATACGGTGCTCCCGTGGGAACCGATTAAGAGGCTAAGATTTTCTCAGGCATTTTCGAGACAGGAAGCCGATTAGGAAAAGCTTACCCACCCCCAGATGGACCCAGGGTAGAAGGCCTGCGTGGATCCGGGCAACGGTGCTCCCGTGGGACCCGATACGGTGCCCCGGGGACCCCTTTTGGCCAGGTTAAGAGTGTCTCAGGCATTTTCGAGACAGGAAGCCGATTAGGAAAAGCTTACCCACCCCCAGATGGACCCAGGGTAGAAGGCCTGCGTGGATCCGGGCAACGGTGCTCCCGTGGGACCCGATACGGTGCCCCGGGAACCCCTTTTGGCCAGGTTAAGAGTGTCTCAGGCATTTTCGAGACAGGAAGCCGATTAGGAAAAGCTTACCCACCCCCAGATGGACCCAGGGTAGAAGGCCTGCGTGGATCCGGGCAACGGTGCTCCCGTGGGACCCGATGCGGAGCCCCGGGACGTCCGGGGACCCAGAGCCTGGTTCTCAGCATTTTCGATGCATGAAGTGATTGAGGGAAAGCGCCCCCACAACGGGATGTACCCGGGGGTAGAAGGCCCGACTGGATCCGAGCAACGGTGCCCCCTTGGGGGCCAGTTGCGGGTAAGTTGTGGGTCTTCAGCAGAGCCTGGTTCTCAGCATTTTCGATGCAGGAAGTGATTGAGGGAAAGCGCCCCCAGAACGAGATGGACCCAGGGTAGAAGGCCCGAGTGGATCCGTGCAACGGTGCTCCCGTGGGACCCGATACGGTGCCCCGGGGACCCGATACGGTGCTCCCGTGGGAACCGATTAAGAGGCTAAGATTTTCTCAGGCATTTTCGAGACAGGACGCCGATTAGGAAAAGCTTACCCACCCCCAGATGGACCCAGGGTAGAAGGCCTGCGTGGATCCGGGCAACGGTGCTCCCGTGGGACCCTAACCCTAACCCTAACCCTAACCCTAACCCTAACCCTAACCCTAACCCTAACCCTAACCCTAACCCGATACGGTGCCCCGGGAACCCCTTTTGGCCAGGTTAAGAGTGTCTCAGGCATTTTCGAGACAGGAAGCCGATTAGGAAAAGCTTACCCACCCCCAGATGGACCCAGGGTAGAAGGCCTGCGTGGATCCGGGCAACGGTGCTCCCGTGGGACCCGATGCGGAGCCCCGGGACGTCCGGGGACCCAGAGCCTGGTTCTCAGCATTTTCGATGCATGAAGTGATTGAGGGAAAGCGCCCCCACAACGGGATGTACCCGGGGGTAGAAGGCCCGACTGGATCCGAGCAACGGTGCCCCCTTGGGGGCCAGTTGCGGGTAAGTTGTGGGTCTTCAGCAGAGCCTGGTTCTCAGCATTTTCGATGCAGGAAGTGATTGAGGGAAAGCGCCCCCAGAACGAGATGGACCCAGGGTAGAAGGCCCGAGTGGATCCGTGCAACGGTGCTCCCGTGGGACCCGATACGGTGCCCCGGGGACCCGATACGGTGCTCCCGTGGGAACCGATTAAGAGGCTAAGATTTTCTCAGGCATTTTCGAGACAGGACGCCGATTAGGAAAAGCTTACCCACCCCCAGATGGACCCAGGCTAGAAGGCCTGCGTGGATCCGGGCAACGGTGCTCCCGTGGGACCCTAACCCTAACCCTAACCCTAACCCTAACCCTAACCCTAACCCTAACCCTAACCCTAACCCTAACCCGATACGGTGCCCCGGAACCCCTTTTGGCCAGGTTAAGAGTGTCTCAGGCATTTTCGAGACAGGAAGCCGATTAGGAAAAGCTTACCCACCCCCAGATGGACCCAGGGTAGAAGGCCTGCGTGGATCCGGGCAACGGTGCTCCCGTGGGACCCGATGCGGAGCCCCGGGACGTCCGGGGACCCAGAGCCTGGTTCTCAGCATTTTCGATGCATGAAGTGATTGAGGGAAAGCGCCCCCACAACGGGATGTACCCGGGGGTAGAAGGCCCGACTGGATCCGAGCAACGGTGCCCCCTTGGGGGCCAGTTGCGGGTAAGTTGTGGGTCTTCAGCAGAGCCTGGTTCTCAGCATTTTCGATGCAGGAAGTGATTGAGGGAAAGCGCCCCCAGAACGAGATGGACCCAGGGTAGAAGGCCCGAGTGGATCCGTGCAACGGTGCTCCCGTGGGACCCGATACGGTGCCCCGGGAACCCGATACGGTGCTCCCGTGGGAACCGATTAAGAGGCTAAGATTTTCTCAGGCATTTTCGAGACAGGACGCCGATTAGGAAAAGCTTACCCACCCCCAGATGGACCCAGGGTAGAAGGCCTGCGTGGATCCGGGCAACGGTGCTCCCGTGGGACCCTAACCCTAACCCTAACCCTAACCCTAACCCTAACCCTAACCCTAACCCTAACCCTAACCCTAACCCTAACCCTAACCCTAACCCTAACCCTAACCCTAACCCTAACCCTAACCCTAACCCTAACCCTAATCTGGGCAACGGTGCTCCCGTGGGACCCTAACCCTAACCCTAACCCTAACCCTAACCCTAACCCTAACCCGATACGGTGCCCCGGGAACCCCTTTTGGCCAGGTTAAGAGTGTCTCAGGCATTTTCGAGACAGGAAGCCGATTAGGAAAAGCTTACCCACCCCCAGATGGACCCAGGGTAGAAGGCCTGCGTGGATCCGGGCAACGGTGCTCCCGTGGGACCTGATGCGGAGCCCCGGGACGTCCGGGGACCCAGAGCCTGGTTCTCAGCATTTTCGATGCATGAAGTGATTGAGGGAAAGCGCCCCCACAACGGGATGTACCCGGGGGTAGAAGGCCCGACTGGATCCGAGCAACGGTGCCCCCTTGGGGGCCAGTTGCGGGTAAGTTGTGGGTCTTCAGCAGAGCCTGGTTCTCAGCATTTTCGATGCAGGAAGTGATTGAGGGAAAGCGCCCCCAGAACGAGATGGACCCAGGGTAGAAGGCCCGAGTGGATCCGTGCAACGGTGCTCCCGTGGGACCCGATACGGTGCCCCGGGGACCCGATACGGTGCTCCCGTGGGAACCGATTAAGAGGCTAAGATTTTCTCAGGCATTTTCGAGACAGGAAGCCGATTAGGAAAAGCTTACCCACCCCCAGATGGACCCAGGGTAGAAGGCCTGCGTGGATCCGGGCAACGGTGCTCCCGTGGGACCCGATACGGTGCCCCGGGGACCCCTTTTGGCCAGGTTAAGAGTGTCTCAGGCATTTTCGAGACAGGAAGCCGATTAGGAAAAGCTTACCCACCCCCAGATGGACCCAGGGTAGAAGGCCTGCGTGGATCCGGGCAACGGTGCTCCCGTGGGACCCGATACGGTGCCCCGGGAACCCCTTTTGGCCAGGTTAAGAGTGTCTCAGGCATTTTCGAGACAGGAAGCCGATTAGGAAAAGCTTACCCACCCCCAGATGGACCCAGGGTAGAAGGCCTGCGTGGATCCGGGCAACGGTGCTCCCGTGGGACCCGATGCGGAGCCCCGGGACGTCCGGGGACCCAGAGCCTGGTTCTCAGCATTTTCGATGCATGAAGTGATTGAGGGAAAGCGCCCCCACAACGGGATGTACCCGGGGGTAGAAGGCCCGACTGGATCCGAGCAACGGTGCCCCCTTGGGGGCCAGTTGCGGGTAAGTTGTGGGTCTTCAGCAGAGCCTGGTTCTCAGCATTTTCGATGCAGGAAGTGATTGAGGGAAAGCGCCCCCAGAACGAGATGGACCCAGGGTAGAAGGCCCGAGTGGATCCGTGCAACGGTGCTCCCGTGGGACCCGATACGGTGCCCCGGGGACCCGATACGGTGCTCCCGTGGGAACCGATTAAGAGGCTAAGATTTTCTCAGGCATTTTCGAGACAGGACGCCGATTAGGAAAAGCTTACCCACCCCCAGATGGACCCAGGCTAGAAGGCCTGCGTGGATCCGGGCAACGGTGCTCCCGTGGGACCCTAACCCTAACCCTAACCCTAACCCTAACCCTAACCCTAACCCTAACCCTAACCCTAACCCTAACCCGATACGGTGCCCCGGAACCCCTTTTGGCCAGGTTAAGAGTGTCTCAGGCATTTTCGAGACAGGAAGCCGATTAGGAAAAGCTTACCCACCCCCAGATGGACCCAGGGTAGAAGGCCTGCGTGGATCCGGGCAACGGTGCTCCCGTGGGACCCGATGCGGAGCCCCGGGACGTCCGGGGACCCAGAGCCTGGTTCTCAGCATTTTCGATGCATGAAGTGATTGAGGGAAAGCGCCCCCACAACGGGATGTACCCGGGGGTAGAAGGCCCGACTGGATCCGAGCAACGGTGCCCCCTTGGGGGCCAGTTGCGGGTAAGTTGTGGGTCTTCAGCAGAGCCTGGTTCTCAGCATTTTCGATGCAGGAAGTGATTGAGGGAAAGCGCCCCCAGAACGAGATGGACCCAGGGTAGAAGGCCCGAGTGGATCCGTGCAACGGTGCTCCCGTGGGACCCGATACGGTGCCCCGGGAACCCGATACGGTGCTCCCGTGGGAACCGATTAAGAGGCTAAGATTTTCTCAGGCATTTTCGAGACAGGACGCCGATTAGGAAAAGCTTACCCACCCCCAGATGGACCCAGGGTAGAAGGCCTGCGTGGATCCGGGCAACGGTGCTCCCGTGGGACCCTAACCCTAACCCTAACCCTAACCCTAACCCTAACCCTAACCCTAACCCTAACCCTAACCCTAACCCTAACCCTAACCCTAACCCTAACCCTAACCCTAACCCTAACCCTAACCCTAACCCTAACCCTAATCTGGGCAACGGTGCTCCCGTGGGACCCTAACCCTAACCCTAACCCTAACCCTAACCCTAACCCTAACCCGATACGGTGCCCCGGGAACCCCTTTTGGCCAGGTTAAGAGTGTCTCAGGCATTTTCGAGACAGGAAGCCGATTAGGAAAAGCTTACCCACCCCCAGATGGACCCAGGGTAGAAGGCCTGCGTGGATCCGGGCAACGGTGCTCCCGTGGGACCTGATGCGGAGCCCCGGGACGTCCGGGGACCCAGAGCCTGGTTCTCAGCATTTTCGATGCATGAAGTGATTGAGGGAAAGCGCCCCCACAACGGGATGTACCCGGGGGTAGAAGGCCCGACTGGATCCGAGCAACGGTGCCCCCTTGGGGGCCAGTTGCGGGTAAGTTGTGGGTCTTCAGCAGAGCCTGGTTCTCAGCATTTTCGATGCAGGAAGTGATTGAGGGAAAGCGCCCCCAGAACGAGATGGACCCAGGGTAGAAGGCCCGAGTGGATCCGTGCAACGGTGCTCCCGTGGGACCCGATACGGTGCCCCGGGGACCCGATACGGTGCTCCCGTGGGAACCGATTAAGAGGCTAAGATTTTCTCAGGCATTTTCGAGACAGGAAGCCGATTAGGAAAAGCTTACCCACCCCCAGATGGACCCAGGGTAGAAGGCCTGCGTGGATCCGGGCAACGGTGCTCCCGTGGGACCCGATACGGTGCCCCGGGGACCCCTTTTGGCCAGGTTAAGAGTGTCTCAGGCATTTTCGAGACAGGAAGCCGATTAGGAAAAGCTTACCCACCCCCAGATGGACCCAGGGTAGAAGGCCTGCGTGGATCCGGGCAACGGTGCTCCCGTGGGACCCGATACGGTGCCCCGGGAACCCCTTTTGGCCAGGTTAAGAGTGTCTCAGGCATTTTCGAGACAGGAAGCCGATTAGGAAAAGCTTACCCACCCCCAGATGGACCCAGGGTAGAAGGCCTGCGTGGATCCGGGCAACGGTGCTCCCGTGGGACCCGATGCGGAGCCCCGGGACGTCCGGGGACCCAGAGCCTGGTTCTCAGCATTTTCGATGCATGAAGTGATTGAGGGAAAGCGCCCCCACAACGGGATGTACCCGGGGGTAGAAGGCCCGACTGGATCCGAGCAACGGTGCCCCCTTGGGGGCCAGTTGCGGGTAAGTTGTGGGTCTTCAGCAGAGCCTGGTTCTCAGCATTTTCGATGCAGGAAGTGATTGAGGGAAAGCGCCCCCAGAACGAGATGGACCCAGGGTAGAAGGCCCGAGTGGATCCGTGCAACGGTGCTCCCGTGGGACCCGATACGGTGCCCCGGGAACCCGATACGGTGCTCCCGTGGGAACCGATTAAGAGGCTAAGATTTTCTCAGGCATTTTCGAGACAGGACGCCGATTAGGAAAAGCTTACCCACCCCCAGATGGACCCAGGGTAGAAGGCCTGCGTGGATCCGGGCAACGGTGCTCCCGTGGGACCCTAACCCTAACCCTAACCCTAACCCTAACCCTAACCCTAACCCTAACCCTAACCCTAACCCTAACCCGATACGGTGCCCCGGAACCCCTTTTGGCCAGGTTAAGAGTGTCTCAGGCATTTTCGAGACAGGAAGCCGATTAGGAAAAGCTTACCCACCCCCAGATGGACCCAGGGTAGAAGGCCTGCGTGGATCCGGGCAACGGTGCTCCCGTGGGACCCGATGCGGAGCCCCGGGACGTCCGGGGACCCAGAGCCTGGTTCTCAGCATTTTCGATGCATGAAGTGATTGAGGGAAAGCGCCCCCACAACGGGATGTACCCGGGGGTAGAAGGCCCGACTGGATCCGAGCAACGGTGCCCCCTTGGGGGCCAGTTGCGGGTAAGTTGTGGGTCTTCAGCAGAGCCTGGTTCTCAGCATTTTCGATGCAGGAAGTGATTGAGGGAAAGCGCCCCCAGAACGAGATGGACCCAGGGTAGAAGGCCCGAGTGGATCCGTGCAACGGTGCTCCCGTGGGACCCGATACGGTGCCCCGGGAACCCGATACGGTGCTCCCGTGGGAACCGATTAAGAGGCTAAGATTTTCTCAGGCATTTTCGAGACAGGACGCCGATTAGGAAAAGCTTACCCACCCCCAGATGGACCCAGGGTAGAAGGCCTGCGTGGATCCGGGCAACGGTGCTCCCGTGGGACCCTAACCCTAACCCTAACCCTAACCCTAACCCTAACCCTAACCCTAACCCTAACCCTAACCCTAACCCTAACCCTAACCCTAACCCTAACCCTAACCCTAACCCTAACCCTAACCCTAACCCTAACCCTAACCCTAACCCTAATCTGGGCAACGGTGCTCCCGTGGGACCCTAACCCTAACCCTAACCCTAACCCTAACCCTAACCCTAACCCGATACGGTGCCCCGGGAACCCCTTTTGGCCAGGTTAAGAGTGTCTCAGGCATTTTCGAGACAGGAAGCCGATTAGGAAAAGCTTACCCACCCCCAGATGGACCCAGGGTAGAAGGCCTGCGTGGATCCGGGCAACGGTGCTCCCGTGGGACCTGATGCGGAGCCCCGGGACGTCCGGGGACCCAGAGCCTGGTTCTCAGCATTTTCGATGCATGAAGTGATTGAGGGAAAGCGCCCCCACAACGGGATGTACCCGGGGGTAGAAGGCCCGACTGGATCCGAGCAACGGTGCCCCCTTGGGGGCCAGTTGCGGGTAAGTTGTGGGTCTTCAGCAGAGCCTGGTTCTCAGCATTTTCGATGCAGGAAGTGATTGAGGGAAAGCGCCCCCAGAACGAGATGGACCCAGGGTAGAAGGCCCGAGTGGATCCGTGCAACGGTGCTCCCGTGGGACCCGATACGGTGCCCCGGGGACCCGATACGGTGCTCCCGTGGGAACCGATTAAGAGGCTAAGATTTTCTCAGGCATTTTCGAGACAGGAAGCCGATTAGGAAAAGCTTACCCACCCCCAGATGGACCCAGGGTAGAAGGCCTGCGTGGATCCGGGCAACGGTGCTCCCGTGGGACCCTAACCCTAACCCTAACCCTAACCCTAACCCTAACCCTAACCCTAACCCTAACCCTAACCCTAACCCTAACCCTAACCCTAACCCGATACGGTGCCCCGGAACCCCTTTTGGCCAGGTTAAGAGTGTCTCAGGCATTTTCGAGACAGGAAGCCGATTAGGAAAAGCTTACCCACCCCCAGATGGACCCAGGGTAGAAGGCCTGCGTGGATCCGGGCAACGGTGCTCCCGTGGGACCCGATGCGGAGCCCCGGGACGTCCGGGGACCCAGAGCCTGGTTCTCAGCATTTTCGATGCATGAAGTGATTGAGGGAAAGCGCCCCCACAACGGGATGTACCCGGGGGTAGAAGGCCCGACTGGATCCGAGCAACGGTGCCCCCTTGGGGGCCAGTTGCGGGTAAGTTGTGGGTCTTCAGCAGAGCCTGGTTCTCAGCATTTTCGATGCAGGAAGTGATTGAGGGAAAGCGCCCCCAGAACGAGATGGACCCAGGGTAGAAGGCCCGAGTGGATCCGTGCAACGGTGCTCCCGTGGGACCCGATACGGTGCCCCGGGAACCCGATACGGTGCTCCCGTGGGAACCGATTAAGAGGCTAAGATTTTCTCAGGCATTTTCGAGACAGGACGCCGATTAGGAAAAGCTTACCCACCCCCAGATGGACCCAGGGTAGAAGGCCTGCGTGGATCCGGGCAACGGTGCTCCCGTGGGACCCTAACCCTAACCCTAACCCTAACCCTAACCCTAACCCTAACCCTAACCCTAACCCTAACCCTAACCCTAACCCTAACCCTAACCCTAACCCTAACCCTAACCCTAACCCTAACCCTAACCCTAATCTGGGCAACGGTGCTCCCGTGGGACCCTAACCCTAACCCTAACCCTAACCCTAACCCTAACCCTAACCCGATACGGTGCCCCGGGAACCCCTTTTGGCCAGGTTAAGAGTGTCTCAGGCATTTTCGAGACAGGAAGCCGATTAGGAAAAGCTTACCCACCCCCAGATGGACCCAGGGTAGAAGGCCTGCGTGGATCCGGGCAACGGTGCTCCCGTGGGACCTGATGCGGAGCCCCGGGACGTCCGGGGACCCAGAGCCTGGTTCTCAGCATTTTCGATGCATGAAGTGATTGAGGGAAAGCGCCCCCACAACGGGATGTACCCGGGGGTAGAAGGCCCGACTGGATCCGAGCAACGGTGCCCCCTTGGGGGCCAGTTGCGGGTAAGTTGTGGGTCTTCAGCAGAGCCTGGTTCTCAGCATTTTCGATGCAGGAAGTGATTGAGGGAAAGCGCCCCCAGAACGAGATGGACCCAGGGTAGAAGGCCCGAGTGGATCCGTGCAACGGTGCTCCCGTGGGACCCGATACGGTGCCCCGGGGACCCGATACGGTGCTCCCGTGGGAACCGATTAAGAGGCTAAGATTTTCTCAGGCATTTTCGAGACAGGAAGCCGATTAGGAAAAGCTTACCCACCCCCAGATGGACCCAGGGTAGAAGGCCTGCGTGGATCCGGGCAACGGTGCTCCCGTGGGACCCGATACGGTGCCCCGGGGACCCCTTTTGGCCAGGTTAAGAGTGTCTCAGGCATTTTCGAGACAGGAAGCCGATTAGGAAAAGCTTACCCACCCCCAGATGGACCCAGGGTAGAAGGCCTGCGTGGATCCGGGCAACGGTGCTCCCGTGGGACCCGATACGGTGCCCCGGGAACCCCTTTTGGCCAGGTTAAGAGTGTCTCAGGCATTTTCGAGACAGGAAGCCGATTAGGAAAAGCTTACCCACCCCCAGATGGACCCAGGGTAGAAGGCCTGCGTGGATCCGGGCAACGGTGCTCCCGTGGGACCCGATGCGGAGCCCCGGGACGTCCGGGGACCCAGAGCCTGGTTCTCAGCATTTTCGATGCATGAAGTGATTGAGGGAAAGCGCCCCCACAACGGGATGTACCCGGGGGTAGAAGGCCCGACTGGATCCGAGCAACGGTGCCCCCTTGGGGGCCAGTTGCGGGTAAGTTGTGGGTCTTCAGCAGAGCCTGGTTCTCAGCATTTTCGATGCAGGAAGTGATTGAGGGAAAGCGCCCCCAGAACGAGATGGACCCAGGGTAGAAGGCCCGAGTGGATCCGTGCAACGGTGCTCCCGTGGGACCCGATACGGTGCCCCGGGAACCCGATACGGTGCTCCCGTGGGAACCGATTAAGAGGCTAAGATTTTCTCAGGCATTTTCGAGACAGGACGCCGATTAGGAAAAGCTTACCCACCCCCAGATGGACCCAGGGTAGAAGGCCTGCGTGGATCCGGGCAACGGTGCTCCCGTGGGACCCTAACCCTAACCCTAACCCTAACCCTAACCCTAACCCTAACCCTAACCCTAACCCTAACCCTAACCCGATACGGTGCCCCGGAACCCCTTTTGGCCAGGTTAAGAGTGTCTCAGGCATTTTCGAGACAGGAAGCCGATTAGGAAAAGCTTACCCACCCCCAGATGGACCCAGGGTAGAAGGCCTGCGTGGATCCGGGCAACGGTGCTCCCGTGGGACCCGATGCGGAGCCCCGGGACGTCCGGGGACCCAGAGCCTGGTTCTCAGCATTTTCGATGCATGAAGTGATTGAGGGAAAGCGCCCCCACAACGGGATGTACCCGGGGGTAGAAGGCCCGACTGGATCCGAGCAACGGTGCCCCCTTGGGGGCCAGTTGCGGGTAAGTTGTGGGTCTTCAGCAGAGCCTGGTTCTCAGCATTTTCGATGCAGGAAGTGATTGAGGGAAAGCGCCCCCAGAACGAGATGGACCCAGGGTAGAAGGCCCGAGTGGATCCGTGCAACGGTGCTCCCGTGGGACCCGATACGGTGCCCCGGGAACCCGATACGGTGCTCCCGTGGGAACCGATTAAGAGGCTAAGATTTTCTCAGGCATTTTCGAGACAGGACGCCGATTAGGAAAAGCTTACCCACCCCCAGATGGACCCAGGGTAGAAGGCCTGCGTGGATCCGGGCAACGGTGCTCCCGTGGGACCCTAACCCTAACCCTAACCCTAACCCTAACCCTAACCCTAACCCTAACCCTAACCCTAACCCTAACCCTAACCCTAACCCTAACCCTAACCCTAACCCTAACCCTAACCCTAACCCTAACCCTAACCCTAATCTGGGCAACGGTGCTCCCGTGGGACCCTAACCCTAACCCTAACCCTAACCCTAACCCTAACCCTAACCCGATACGGTGCCCCGGGAACCCCTTTTGGCCAGGTTAAGAGTGTCTCAGGCATTTTCGAGACAGGAAGCCGATTAGGAAAAGCTTACCCACCCCCAGATGGACCCAGGGTAGAAGGCCTGCGTGGATCCGGGCAACGGTGCTCCCGTGGGACCTGATGCGGAGCCCCGGGACGTCCGGGGACCCAGAGCCTGGTTCTCAGCATTTTCGATGCATGAAGTGATTGAGGGAAAGCGCCCCCACAACGGGATGTACCCGGGGGTAGAAGGCCCGACTGGATCCGAGCAACGGTGCCCCCTTGGGGGCCAGTTGCGGGTAAGTTGTGGGTCTTCAGCAGAGCCTGGTTCTCAGCATTTTCGATGCAGGAAGTGATTGAGGGAAAGCGCCCCCAGAACGAGATGGACCCAGGGTAGAAGGCCCGAGTGGATCCGTGCAACGGTGCTCCCGTGGGACCCGATACGGTGCCCCGGGGACCCGATACGGTGCTCCCGTGGGAACCGATTAAGAGGCTAAGATTTTCTCAGGCATTTTCGAGACAGGAAGCCGATTAGGAAAAGCTTACCCACCCCCAGATGGACCCAGGGTAGAAGGCCTGCGTGGATCCGGGCAACGGTGCTCCCGTGGGACCCTAACCCTAACCCTAACCCTAACCCTAACCCTAACCCTAACCCTAACCCTAACCCTAACCCTAACCCTAACCCGATACGGTGCCCCGGAACCCCTTTTGGCCAGGTTAAGAGTGTCTCAGGCATTTTCGAGACAGGAAGCCGATTAGGAAAAGCTTACCCACCCCCAGATGGACCCAGGGTAGAAGGCCTGCGTGGATCCGGGCAACGGTGCTCCCGTGGGACCCGATGCGGAGCCCCGGGACGTCCGGGGACCCAGAGCCTGGTTCTCAGCATTTTCGATGCATGAAGTGATTGAGGGAAAGCGCCCCCACAACGGGATGTACCCGGGGGTAGAAGGCCCGACTGGATCCGAGCAACGGTGCCCCCTTGGGGGCCAGTTGCGGGTAAGTTGTGGGTCTTCAGCAGAGCCTGGTTCTCAGCATTTTCGATGCAGGAAGTGATTGAGGGAAAGCGCCCCCAGAACGAGATGGACCCAGGGTAGAAGGCCCGAGTGGATCCGTGCAACGGTGCTCCCGTGGGACCCGATACGGTGCCCCGGGAACCCGATACGGTGCTCCCGTGGGAACCGATTAAGAGGCTAAGATTTTCTCAGGCATTTTCGAGACAGGACGCCGATTAGGAAAAGCTTACCCACCCCCAGATGGACCCAGGGTAGAAGGCCTGCGTGGATCCGGGCAACGGTGCTCCCGTGGGACCCTAACCCTAACCCTAACCCTAACCCTAACCCTAACCCTAACCCTAACCCTAACCCTAACCCTAACCCTAACCCTAACCCTAACCCTAACCCTAACCCTAACCCTAACCCTAACCCTAACCCTAACCCTAATCTGGGCAACGGTGCTCCCGTGGGACCCTAACCCTAACCCTAACCCTAACCCTAACCCTAACCCTAACCCGATACGGTGCCCCGGGAACCCCTTTTGGCCAGGTTAAGAGTGTCTCAGGCATTTTCGAGACAGGAAGCCGATTAGGAAAAGCTTACCCACCCCCAGATGGACCCAGGGTAGAAGGCCTGCGTGGATCCGGGCAACGGTGCTCCCGTGGGACCTGATGCGGAGCCCCGGGACGTCCGGGGACCCAGAGCCTGGTTCTCAGCATTTTCGATGCATGAAGTGATTGAGGGAAAGCGCCCCCACAACGGGATGTACCCGGGGGTAGAAGGCCCGACTGGATCCGAGCAACGGTGCCCCCTTGGGGGCCAGTTGCGGGTAAGTTGTGGGTCTTCAGCAGAGCCTGGTTCTCAGCATTTTCGATGCAGGAAGTGATTGAGGGAAAGCGCCCCCAGAACGAGATGGACCCAGGGTAGAAGGCCCGAGTGGATCCGTGCAACGGTGCTCCCGTGGGACCCGATACGGTGCCCCGGGGACCCGATACGGTGCTCCCGTGGGAACCGATTAAGAGGCTAAGATTTTCTCAGGCATTTTCGAGACAGGAAGCCGATTAGGAAAAGCTTACCCACCCCCAGATGGACCCAGGGTAGAAGGCCTGCGTGGATCCGGGCAACGGTGCTCCCGTGGGACCCGATACGGTGCCCCGGGGACCCCTTTTGGCCAGGTTAAGAGTGTCTCAGGCATTTTCGAGACAGGAAGCCGATTAGGAAAAGCTTACCCACCCCCAGATGGACCCAGGGTAGAAGGCCTGCGTGGATCCGGGCAACGGTGCTCCCGTGGGACCCGATACGGTGCCCCGGGAACCCCTTTTGGCCAGGTTAAGAGTGTCTCAGGCATTTTCGAGACAGGAAGCCGATTAGGAAAAGCTTACCCACCCCCAGATGGACCCAGGGTAGAAGGCCTGCGTGGATCCGGGCAACGGTGCTCCCGTGGGACCCGATGCGGAGCCCCGGGACGTCCGGGGACCCAGAGCCTGGTTCTCAGCATTTTCGATGCATGAAGTGATTGAGGGAAAGCGCCCCCACAACGGGATGTACCCGGGGGTAGAAGGCCCGACTGGATCCGAGCAACGGTGCCCCCTTGGGGGCCAGTTGCGGGTAAGTTGTGGGTCTTCAGCAGAGCCTGGTTCTCAGCATTTTCGATGCAGGAAGTGATTGAGGGAAAGCGCCCCCAGAACGAGATGGACCCAGGGTAGAAGGCCCGAGTGGATCCGTGCAACGGTGCTCCCGTGGGACCCGATACGGTGCCCCGGGAACCCGATACGGTGCTCCCGTGGGAACCGATTAAGAGGCTAAGATTTTCTCAGGCATTTTCGAGACAGGACGCCGATTAGGAAAAGCTTACCCACCCCCAGATGGACCCAGGGTAGAAGGCCTGCGTGGATCCGGGCAACGGTGCTCCCGTGGGACCCTAACCCTAACCCTACCCCTAACCCTAACCCTAACCCTAACCCTAACCCTAACCCTAACCCTAACCCTAACCCTAACCCTAACCCTAACCCTAACCCTAACCCTAACCCTAACCCTAACCCTAACCCTAATCTGGGCAACGGTGCTCCCGTGGGACCCTAACCCTAACCCTAACCCTAACCCTAACCCTAACCCTAACCCTAACCCTAACCCGATACGGTGCCCCGGGAACCCCTTTTGGCCAGGTTAAGAGTGTCTCAGGCATTTTCGAGACAGGAAGCCGATTAGGAAAAGCTTACCCACCCCCAGATGGACCCAGGGTAGAAGGCCTGCGTGGATCCGGGCAACGGTGCTCCCGTGGGACCCGATGCGGAGCCCCGGGACGTCCGGGGACCCAGAGCCTGGTTCTCAGCATTTTCGATGCATGAAGTGATTGAGGGAAAGCGCCCCCACAACGGGATGTACCCGGGGGTAGAAGGCCCGACTGGATCCGAGCAACGGTGCCCCCTTGGGGGCCAGTTGCGGGTAAGTTGTGGGTCTTCAGCAGAGCCTGGTTCTCAGCATTTTCGATGCAGGAAGTGATTGAGGGAAAGCGCCCCCAGAACGAGATGGACCCAGGGTAGAAGGCCCGAGTGGATCCGTGCAACGGTGCTCCCGTGGGACCCGATACGGTGCCCCGGGGACCCGATACGGTGCTCCCGTGGGAACCGATTAAGAGGCTAAGATTTTCTCAGGCATTTTCGAGACAGGAAGCCGATTAGGAAAAGCTTACCCACCCCCAGATGGACCCAGGGTAGAAGGCCTGCGTGGATCCGGGCAACGGTGCTCCCGTGGGACCCGATACGGTGCCCCGGGGACCCCTTTTGGCCAGGTTAAGAGTGTCTCAGGCATTTTCGAGACAGGAAGCCGATTAGGAAAAGCTTACCCACCCCCAGATGGACCCAGGGTAGAAGGCCTGCGTGGATCCGGGCAACGGTGCTCCCGTGGGACCCGATACGGTGCCCCGGGAACCCCTTTTGGCCAGGTTAAGAGTGTCTCAGGCATTTTCGAGACAGGAAGCCGATTAGGAAAAGCTTACCCACCCCCAGATGGACCCAGGGTAGAAGGCCTGCGTGGATCCGGGCAACGGTGCTCCCGTGGGACCCGATGCGGAGCCCCGGGACGTCCGGGGACCCAGAGCCTGGTTCTCAGCATTTTCGATGCATGAAGTGATTGAGGGAAAGCGCCCCCACAACGGGATGTACCCGGGGGTAGAAGGCCCGACTGGATCCGAGCAACGGTGCCCCCTTGGGGGCCAGTTGCGGGTAAGTTGTGGGTCTTCAGCAGAGCCTGGTTCTCAGCATTTTCGATGCAGGAAGTGATTGAGGGAAAGCGCCCCCAGAACGAGATGGACCCAGGGTAGAAGGCCCGAGTGGATCCGTGCAACGGTGCTCCCGTGGGACCCGATACGGTCCCCCGGGGACCCGATACGGTGCTCCCGTGGGAACCGATTAAGAGGCTAAGATTTTCTCAGGCATTTTCGAGACAGGACGCCGATTAGGAAAAGCTTACCCACCCCCAGATGGACCCAGGCTAGAAGGCCTGCGTGGATCCGGGCAACGGTGCTCCCGTGGGACCCTAACCCTAACCCTAACCCTAACCCTAACCCTAACCCTAACCCTAACCCTAACCCTAACCCGATACGGTGCCCCGGGAACCCCTTTTGGCCAGGTTAAGAGTGTCTCAGGCATTTTCGAGACAGGAAGCCGATTAGGAAAAGCTTACCCACCCCCAGATGGACCCAGGGTAGAAGGCCTGCGTGGATCCGGGCAACGGTGCTCCCGTGGGACCCGATGCGGAGCCCCGGGACGTCCGGGGACCCAGAGCCTGGTTCTCAGCATTTTCGATGCATGAAGTGATTGAGGGAAAGCGCCCCCACAACGGGATGTACCCGGGGGTAGAAGGCCCGACTGGATCCGAGCAACGGTGCCCCCTTGGGGGCCAGTTGCGGGTAAGTTGTGGGTCTTCAGCAGAGCCTGGTTCTCAGCATTTTCGATGCAGGAAGTGATTGAGGGAAAGCGCCCCCAGAACGAGATGGACCCAGGGTAGAAGGCCCGAGTGGATCCGTGCAACGGTGCTCCCGTGGGACCCGATACGGTCCCCCGGGGACCCGATACGGTGCTCCCGTGGGAACCGATTAAGAGGCTAAGATTTTCTCAGGCATTTTCGAGACAGGACGCCGATTAGGAAAAGCTTACCCACCCCCAGATGGACCCAGGCTAGAAGGTTCTGCGTGGATCCGGGCAACGGTGCTCCCGTGGGACCCTAACCCTAACCCTAACCCTAACCCTAACCCTAACCCTAACCCTAACCCTAACCCGATACGGTGCCCCGGGAACCCCTTTTGGCCAGGTTAAGAGTGTCTCAGGCATTTTCGAGACAGGAAGCCGATTAGGAAAAGCTTACCCACCCCCAGATGGACCCAGGGTAGAAGGCCTGCGTGGATCCGGGCAACGGTGCTCCCGTGGGACCCGATGCGGAGCCCCGGGACGTCCGGGGACCCAGAGCCTGGTTCTCAGCATTTTCGATGCATGAAGTGATTGAGGGAAAGCGCCCCCACAACGGGATGTACCCGGGGGTAGAAGGCCCGACTGGATCCGAGCAACGGTGCCCCCTTGGGGGCCAGTTGCGGGTAAGTTGTGGGTTTCGGCAGAGCCTGGTTCTCAGCATTTTCGATGCAGGAAGTGATTGAGGGAAAGCGCCCCCAGAACGAGATGGACCCAGGGTAGAAGGCCCGAGTGGATCCGTGCAACGGTGCTCCCGTGGGACCCGATACGGTGCCCCGGGGACCCGATACGGTGCTCCCGTGGGAACCGATTAAGAGGCTAAGATTTTTTCAGGCATTTTCGAGACAGGACGTCGATTAGGAAAAGCTTACCCACCCCCAGATGGACCCAGGGTAGAAGGCCTGCGTGGATCCGGGCAACGGTGCTCCCGTGGGACCCTAACCCTAACCCTAACCCTAACCCTAACCCTAACCCTAACCCTAACCCTAACCCTAACCCTAACCCTAACCCTAACCCTAACCCTAACCCTAACCCTAACCCTAACCCTAACCCTAACCCTAACCCTAACCCTAACCCTAACCCTAACCCTAATCCGGGCAACGGTGCTCCCGTGGGACCCTAACCCTAACCCTAACCCTAACCCTAACCCTAACCCTAACCCTAACCCTAACCCTAACCCTAACCCTAATCCGGGCAACGGTGCTCCCGTGGGACCCTAACCCTAACCCTAACCCTAACCCTAACCCTAACCCTAACCCTAACCCTAACCCTAACCCTAACCCGATACGGTGCCCCGGGAACCCCTTTTGGCCAGGTTAAGAGTGTCTCAGGCATTTTCGAGACAGGAAGCCGATTAGGAAAAGCTTACCCACCCCCAGATGGACCCAGGGTAGAAGGCCTGCGTGGATCCGGGCAACGGTGCTCCCGTGGGACCCGATGCGGAGCCCCGGGACGTCCGGGGACCCAGAGCCTGGTTCTCAGCATTTTCGATGCATGAAGTGATTGAGGGAAAGCGCCCCCACAACGGGATGTACCCGGGGGTAGAAGGCCCGACTGGATCCGAGCAACGGTGCCCCCTTGGGGGCCAGTTGCGGGTAAGTTGTGGGTCTTCAGCAGAGCCTGGTTCTCAGCATTTTCGATGCAGGAAGTGATTGAGGGAAAGCGCCCCCAGAACGAGATGGACCCAGGGTAGAAGGCCCGAGTGGATCCGTGCAACGGTGCTCCCGTGGGACCCGATACGGTCCCCCGGGGACCCGATACGGTGCTCCCGTGGGAACCGATTAAGAGGCTAAGATTTTCTCAGGCATTTTCGAGACAGGACGCCGATTAGGAAAAGCTTACCCACCCCCAGATGGACCCAGGCTAGAAGGCCTGCGTGGATCCGGGCAACGGTGCTCCCGTGGGACCCTAACCCTAACCCTAACCCTAACCCTAACCCTAACCCTAACCCTAACCCTAACCCTAACCCTAACCCTAACCCTAACCCTAACCCTAACCCTAACCCTAACCCTAACCCTAACCCTAACCCTAATCCGGGCAACGGTGCTCCCGTGGGACCCTAACCCTAACCCTAACCCTAACCCTAACCCTAACCCTAACCCTAACCCTAACCCTAATCCGGGCAACGGTGCTCCCGTGGGACCCTAACCCTAACCCTAACCCTAACCCTAACCCTAACCCTAACCCTAACCCGATACGGTGCCCCGGGAACCCCTTTTGGCCAGGTTAAGAGTGTCTCAGGCATTTTCGAGACAGGAAGCCGATTAGGAAAAGCTTACCCACCCCCAGATGGACCCAGGGTAGAAGGCCTGCGTGGATCCGGGCAACGGTGCTCCCGTGGGACCCGATGCGGAGCCCCGGGACGTCCGGGGACCCAGAGCCTGGTTCTCAGCATTTTCGATGCATGAAGTGATTGAGGGAAAGCGCCCCCACAACGGGATGTACCCGGGGGTAGAAGGCCCGACTGGATCCGAGCAACGGTGCCCCCTTGGGGGCCAGTTGCGGGTAAGTTGTGGGTCTTCAGCAGAGCCTGGTTCTCAGCATTTTCGATGCAGGAAGTGATTGAGGGAAAGCGCCCCCAGAACGAGATGGACCCAGGGTAGAAGGCCCGAGTGGATCCGTGCAACGGTGCTCCCGTGGGACCCGATACGGTGCCCCGGGGACCCGATACGGTGCTCCCGTGGGAACCGATTAAGAGGCTAAGATTTTCTCAGGCATTTTCGAGACAGGAAGCCGATTAGGAAAAGCTTACCCACCCCCAGATGGACCCAGGGTAGAAGGCCTGCATGGATCCGGGCAACGGTGCTCCCGTGGGACCCGATACGGTGCCCCGGGGACCCCTTTTGGCCAGGTTAAGAGTGTCTCAGGCATTTTCGAGACAGGAAGCCGATTAGGAAAAGCTTACCCACCCCCAGATGGACCCAGGGTAGAAGGCCTGCGTGGATCCGGGCAACGGTGCTCCCGTGGGACCCGATACGGTGCCCCGGGAACCCCTTTTGGCCAGGTTAAGAGTGTCTCAGGCATTTTCGAGACAGGAAGCCGATTAGGAAAAGCTTACCCACCCCCAGATGGACCCAGGGTAGAAGGCCTGCGTGGATCCGGGCAACGGTGCTCCCGTGGGACCCGATGCGGAGCCCCGGGACGTCCGGGGACCCAGAGCCTGGTTCTCAGCATTTTCGATGCATGAAGTGATTGAGGGAAAGCGCCCCCACAACGGGATGTACCCGGGGGTAGAAGGCCCGACTGGATCCGAGCAACGGTGCCCCCTTGGGGGCCAGTTGCGGGTAAGTTGTGGGTCTTCAGCAGAGCCTGGTTCTCAGCATTTTCGATGCAGGAAGTGATTGAGGGAAAGCGCCCCCAGAACGAGATGGACCCAGGGTAGAAGGCCCGAGTGGATCCGTGCAACGGTGCTCCCGTGGGACCCGATACGGTCCCCCGGGGACCCGATACGGTGCTCCCGTGGGAACCGATTAAGAGGCTAAGATTTTCTCAGGCATTTTCGAGACAGGACGCCGATTAGGAAAAGCTTACCCACCCCCAGATGGACCCAGGCTAGAAGGCCTGCGTGGATCCGGGCAACGGTGCTCCCGTGGGACCCTAACCCTAACCCTAACCCTAACCCTAACCCTAACCCTAACCCTAACCCTAACCCTAACCCTAACCCGATACGGTGCCCCGGGAACCCCTTTTGGCCAGGTTAAGAGTGTCTCAGGCATTTTCGAGACAGGAAGCCGATTAGGAAAAGCTTACCCACCCCCAGATGGACCCAGGGTAGAAGGCCTGCGTGGATCCGGGCAACGGTGCTCCCGTGGGACCCGATGCGGAGCCCCGGGACGTCCGGGGACCCAGAGCCTGGTTCTCAGCATTTTCGATGCATGAAGTGATTGAGGGAAAGCGCCCCCACAACGGGATGTACCCGGGGGTAGAAGGCCCGACTGGATCCGAGCAACGGTGCCCCCTTGGGGGCCAGTTGCGGGTAAGTTGTGGGTCTTCAGCAGAGCCTGGTTCTCAGCATTTTCGATGCAGGAAGTGATTGAGGGAAAGCGCCCCCAGAACGAGATGGACCCAGGGTAGAAGGCCCGAGTGGATCCGTGCAACGGTGCTCCCGTGGGACCCGATACGGTCCCCCGGGGACCCGATACGGTGCTCCCGTGGGAACCGATTAAGAGGCTAAGATTTTCTCAGGCATTTTCGAGACAGGACGCCGATTAGGAAAAGCTTACCCACCCCCAGATGGACCCAGGCTAGAAGGTTCTGCGTGGATCCGGGCAACGGTGCTCCCGTGGGACCCTAACCCTAACCCTAACCCTAACCCTAACCCTAACCCTAACCCTAACCCTAACCCTAACCCTAACCCGATACGGTGCCCCGGGAACCCCTTTTGGCCAGGTTAAGAGTGTCTCAGGCATTTTCGAGACAGGAAGCCGATTAGGAAAAGCTTACCCACCCCCAGATGGACCCAGGGTAGAAGGCCTGCGTGGATCCGGGCAACGGTGCTCCCGTGGGACCCGATGCGGAGCCCCGGGACGTCCGGGGACCCAGAGCCTGGTTCTCAGCATTTTCGATGCATGAAGTGATTGAGGGAAAGCGCCCCCACAACGGGATGTACCCGGGGGTAGAAGGCCCGACTGGATCCGAGCAACGGTGCCCCCTTGGGGGCCAGTTGCGGGTAAGTTGTGGGTTTCGGCAGAGCCTGGTTCTCAGCATTTTCGATGCAGGAAGTGATTGAGGGAAAGCGCCCCCAGAACGAGATGGACCCAGGGTAGAAGGCCCGAGTGGATCCGTGCAACGGTGCTCCCGTGGGACCCGATACGGTGCCCCGGGGACCCGATACGGTGCTCCCGTGGGAACCGATTAAGAGGCTAAGATTTTTTCAGGCATTTTCGAGACAGGACGTCGATTAGGAAAAGCTTACCCACCCCCAGATGGACCCAGGGTAGAAGGCCTGCGTGGATCCGGGCAACGGTGCTCCCGTGGGACCCTAACCCTAACCCTAACCCTAACCCTAACCCTAACCCTAACCCTAACCCTAACCCTAACCCTAACCCTAACCCTAACCCTAACCCTAACCCTAACCCTAACCCTAACCCTAACCCTAACCCTAACCCTAACCCTAACCCTAACCCTAATCCGGGCAACGGTGCTCCCGTGGGACCCTAACCCTAACCCTAACCCTAACCCTAACCCTAACCCTAACCCTAACCCTAACCCTAACCCTAACCCTAACCCTAATCCGGGCAACGGTGCTCCCGTGGGACCCTAACCCTAACCCTAACCCTAACCCTAACCCTAACCCTAACCCTAACCCTAACCCTAACCCTAACCCGATACGGTGCCCCGGGAACCCCTTTTGGCCAGGTTAAGAGTGTCTCAGGCATTTTCGAGACAGGAAGCCGATTAGGAAAAGCTTACCCACCCCCAGATGGACCCAGGGTAGAAGGCCTGCGTGGATCCGGGCAACGGTGCTCCCGTGGGACCCGATGCGGAGCCCCGGGACGTCCGGGGACCCAGAGCCTGGTTCTCAGCATTTTCGATGCATGAAGTGATTGAGGGAAAGCGCCCCCACAACGGGATGTACCCGGGGGTAGAAGGCCCGACTGGATCCGAGCAACGGTGCCCCCTTGGGGGCCAGTTGCGGGTAAGTTGTGGGTCTTCAGCAGAGCCTGGTTCTCAGCATTTTCGATGCAGGAAGTGATTGAGGGAAAGCGCCCCCAGAACGAGATGGACCCAGGGTAGAAGGCCCGAGTGGATCCGTGCAACGGTGCTCCCGTGGGACCCGATACGGTCCCCCGGGGACCCGATACGGTGCTCCCGTGGGAACCGATTAAGAGGCTAAGATTTTCTCAGGCATTTTCGAGACAGGACGCCGATTAGGAAAAGCTTACCCACCCCCAGATGGACCCAGGCTAGAAGGCCTGCGTGGATCCGGGCAACGGTGCTCCCGTGGGACCCTAACCCTAACCCTAACCCTAACCCTAACCCTAACCCTAACCCTAACCCTAACCCTAACCCTAACCCTAACCCTAACCCTAACCCTAACCCTAACCCTAACCCTAACCCTAACCCTAATCCGGGCAACGGTGCTCCCGTGGGACCCTAACCCTAACCCTAACCCTAACCCTAACCCTAACCCTAACCCTAACCCTAACCCTAACCCTAATCCGGGCAACGGTGCTCCCGTGGGACCCTAACCCTAACCCTAACCCTAACCCTAACCCTAACCCTAACCCTAACCCGATACGGTGCCCCGGGAACCCCTTTTGGCCAGGTTAAGAGTGTCTCAGGCATTTTCGAGACAGGAAGCCGATTAGGAAAAGCTTACCCACCCCCAGATGGACCCAGGGTAGAAGGCCTGCATGGATCCGGGCAACGGTGCTCCCGTGGGACCCGATACGGTGCCCCGGGGACCCCTTTTGGCCAGGTTAAGAGTGTCTCAGGCATTTTCGAGACAGGAAGCCGATTAGGAAAAGCTTACCCACCCCCAGATGGACCCAGGGTAGAAGGCCTGCGTGGATCCGGGCAACGGTGCTCCCGTGGGACCCGATACGGTGCCCCGGGAACCCCTTTTGGCCAGGTTAAGAGTGTCTCAGGCATTTTCGAGACAGGAAGCCGATTAGGAAAAGCTTACCCACCCCCAGATGGACCCAGGGTAGAAGGCCTGCGTGGATCCGGGCAACGGTGCTCCCGTGGGACCCGATGCGGAGCCCCGGGACGTCCGGGGACCCAGAGCCTGGTTCTCAGCATTTTCGATGCATGAAGTGATTGAGGGAAAGCGCCCCCACAACGGGATGTACCCGGGGGTAGAAGGCCCGACTGGATCCGAGCAACGGTGCCCCCTTGGGGGCCAGTTGCGGGTAAGTTGTGGGTCTTCAGCAGAGCCTGGTTCTCAGCATTTTCGATGCAGGAAGTGATTGAGGGAAAGCGCCCCCAGAACGAGATGGACCCAGGGTAGAAGGCCCGAGTGGATCCGTGCAACGGTGCTCCCGTGGGACCCGATACGGTCCCCCGGGGACCCGATACGGTGCTCCCGTGGGAACCGATTAAGAGGATAAGATTTTCTCAGGCATTTTCGAGACAGGACGCCGATTAGGAAAAGCTTACCCACCCCCAGATGGACCCAGGCTAGAAGGCCTGCGTGGATCCGGGCAACGGTGCTCCCGTGGGACCCTAACCCTAACCCTAACCCTAACCCTAACCCTAACCCTAACCCTAACCCTAACCCTAACCCTAACCCTAACCCTAACCCTAACCCTAACCCTAACCCTAACCCTAACCCTAATCCGGGCAACGGTGCTCCCGTGGGACCCTAACCCTAACCCTAACCCTAACCCTAACCCTAACCCTAACCCGATACGGTGCCCCGGGAACCCCTTTTGGCCAGGTTAAGAGTGTCTCAGGCATTTTCGAGACAGGAAGCCGATTAGGAAAAGCTTACCCACCCCCAGATGGACCCAGGGTAGAAGGCCTGCGTGGATCCGGGCAACGGTGCTCCTGTGGGACCCGATGCGGAGCCCCGGGACGTCCGGGGACCCAGAGCCTGGTTCTCAGCATTTTCGATGCATGAAGTGATTGAGGGAAAGCGCCCCCACAACGGGATGTACCCGGGGGTAGAAGGCCCGACTGGATCCGAGCAACGGTGCCCCCTTGGGGGCCAGTTGCGGGTAAGTTGTAGGTCTTCAGCAGAGCCTGGTTCTCAGCATTTTCGATGCAGGAAGTGATTGAGGGAAAGCGCCCCCAGAACGAGATGGACCCAGGGTAGAAGGCCCGAGTGGATCCGTGCAACGGTGCTCCCGTGGGACCCGATACGGTGCACCGGGGACCCGATACGGTGCTCCCGTGGGAACCGATTAAGAGGCTAAGATTTTCTCAGGCATTTTCGAGACAGGAAGCCGATTAGGAAAAGCTTACCCACCCCCAGATGGACCCAGGGTAGAAGGCCTGCGTGGATCCGGGCAACGGTGCTCCCGTGGGACCCGATACGGTGCCCCGGGGACCCCTTTTGGCCAGGTTAAGAGTGTCTCAGGCATTTTCGAGACAGGAAGCCGATTAGGAAAAGCTTACCCACCCCCAGATGGACCCAGGGTAGAAGGCCTGCGTGGATCCGGGCAACGGTGCTCCCGTGGGACCCGATACGGTGCCCCGGGAACCCCTTTTGGCCAGGTTAAGAGTGTCTCAGGCATTTTCGAGACAGGAAGCCGATTAGGAAAAGCTTACCCACCCCCAGATGGACCCAGGGTAGAAGGCCTGCGTGGATCCGGGCAACGGTGCTCCCGTGGGACCCGATGCGGAGCCCCGGGACGTCCGGGGACCCAGAGCCTGGTTCTCAGCATTTTCGATGCATGAAGTGATTGAGGGAAAGCGCCCCCACAACGGGATGTACCCGGGGGTAGAAGGCCCGACTGGATCCGAGCAACGGTGCCCCCTTGGGGGCCAGTTGCGGGTAAGTTGTGGGTCTTCAGCAGAGCCTGGTTCTCAGCATTTTCGATGCAGGAAGTGATTGAGGGAAAGCGCCCCCAGAACGAGATGGACCCAGGGTAGAAGGCCCGAGTGGATCCGTGCAACGGTGCTCCCGTGGGACCCGATACGGTCCCCCGGGGACCCGATACGGTGCTCCCGTGGGAACCGATTAAGAGGCTAAGATTTTCTCAGGCATTTTCGAGACAGGACGCCGATTAGGAAAAGCTTACCCACCCCCAGATGGACCCAGGCTAGAAGGCCTGCGTGGATCCGGGCAACGGTGCTCCCGTGGGACCCTAACCCTAACCCTAACCCTAACCCTAACCCTAACCCTAACCCTAACCCTAACCCTAACCCTAACCCTAACCCGATACGGTGCCCCGGGAACCCCTTTTGGCCAGGTTAAGAGTGTCTCAGGCATTTTCGAGACAGGAAGCCGATTAGGAAAAGCTTACCCACCCCCAGATGGACCCAGGGTAGAAGGCCTGCGTGGATCCGGGCAACGGTGCTCCCGTGGGACCCGATGCGGAGCCCCGGGACGTCCGGGGACCCAGAGCCTGGTTCTCAGCATTTTCGATGCATGAAGTGATTGAGGGAAAGCGCCCCCACAACGGGATGTACCCGGGGGTAGAAGGCCCGACTGGATCCGAGCAACGGTGCCCCCTTGGGGGCCAGTTGCGGGTAAGTTGTGGGTCTTCAGCAGAGCCTGGTTCTCAGCATTTTCGATGCAGGAAGTGATTGAGGGAAAGCGCCCCCAGAACGAGATGGACCCAGGGTAGAAGGCCCGAGTGGATCCGTGCAACGGTGCTCCCGTGGGACCCGATATGGTGCCCCGGGGACCCGATACGGTGCTCCCGTGGGAACCGATTAAGAGGCTAAGATTTTCTCAGGCATTTTCGAGACAGGAAGCCGATTAGGAAAAGCTTACCCACCCCCAGATGGACCCAGGGTAGAAGGCCTGCGTGGATCCGGGCAACGGTGCTCCCGTGGGACCCGATACGGTGCCCCGGGGACCCCTTTTGGCCAGGTTAAGAGTGTCTCAGGCATTTTCGAGACAGGAAGCCGATTAGGAAAAGCTTACCCACCCCCAGATGGACCCAGGGTAGAAGGCCTGCGTGGATCCGGGCAACGGTGCTCCCGTGGGACCCGATACGGTGCCCCGGGAACCCCTTTTGGCCAGGTTAAGAGTGTCTCAGGCATTTTCGAGACAGGAAGTCGATTAGGAAAAGCTTACCCACCCCCAGATGGACCCAGGGTAGAAGGCCTGCGTGGATCCGGGCAACGGTGCTCCCGTGGGACCCGATGCGGAGCCCCGGGACGTCCGGGGACCCAGAGCCTGGTTCTCAGCATTTTCGATGCATGAAGTGATTGAGGGAAAGCGCCCCCACAACGGGATGTACCCGGGGGTAGAAGGCCCGACTGGATCCGAGCAACGGTGCCCCCTTGGGGGCCAGTTGCGGGTAAGTTGTGGGTCTTCAGCAGAGCCTGGTTCTCAGCATTTTCGATGCAGGAAGTGATTGAGGGAAAGCGCCCCCAGAACGAGATGGACCCAGGGTAGAAGGCCCGAGTGGATCCGTGCAACGGTGCTCCCGTGGGACCCGATACGGTGCCCCGGGGACCCGATACGGTGCTCCCGTGGGAACCGATTAAGAGGCTAAGATTTTCTCAGGCATTTTCGAGACAGGACGCCGATTAGGAAAAGCTTACCCACCCCCAGATGGACCCAGGGTAGAAGGCCTGCGTGGATCCGGGCAACGGTGCTCCCGTGGGACCCTAACCCTAACCCTAACCCTAACCCTAACCCTAACCCTAACCCTAACCCTAACCCTAACCCTAACCCGATACGGTGCCCCGGGAACCCCTTTTGGCCAGGTTAAGAGTGTCTCAGGCATTTTCGAGACAGGAAGCCGATTAGGAAAAGCTTACCCACCCCCAGATGGACCCAGGGTAGAAGGCCTGCGTGGATCCGGGCAACGGTGCTCCCGTGGGACCCGATGCGGAGCCCCGGGACGTCCGGGGACCCAGAGCCTGGTTCTCAGCATTTTCGATGCATGAAGTGATTGAGGGAAAGCGCCCCCACAACGGGATGTACCCGGGGGTAGAAGGCCCGACTGGATCCGAGCAACGGTGCCCCCTTGGGGGCCAGTTGCGGGTAAGTTGTGGGTCTTCAGCAGAGCCTGGTTCTCAGCATTTTCGATGCAGGAAGTGATTGAGGGAAAGCGCCCCCAGAACGAGATGGACCCAGGGTAGAAGGCCCGAGTGGATCCGTGCAACGGTGCTCCCGTGGGACCCGATACGGTGCCCCGGGGACCCGATACGGTGCTCCCGTGGGAACCGATTAAGAGGCTAAGATTTTCTCAGGCATTTTCGAGACAGGACGCCGATTAGGAAAAGCTTACCCACCCCCAGATGGACCCAGGCTAGAAGGCCTGCGTGGATCCGGGCAACGGTGCTCCCGTGGGACCCTAACCCTAACCCTAACCCTAACCCTAACCCTAACCCTAACCCTAACCCTAACCCTAACCCTAACCCTAACCCTAACCCGATACGGTGCCCCGGAACCCCTTTTGGCCAGGTTAAGAGTGTCTCAGGCATTTTCGAGACAGGAAGCCGATTAGGAAAAGCTTACCCACCCCCAGATGGACCCAGGGTAGAAGGCCTGCGTGGATCCGGGCAACGGTGCTCCCGTGGGACCCGATGCGGAGCCCCGGGACGTCCGGGGACCCAGAGCCTGGTTCTCAGCATTTTCGATGCATGAAGTGATTGAGGGAAAGCGCCCCCACAACGGGATGTACCCGGGGGTAGAAGGCCCGACTGGATCCGAGCAACGGTGCCCCCTTGGGGGCCAGTTGCGGGTAAGTTGTGGGTCTTCAGCAGAGCCTGGTTCTCAGCATTTTCGATGCAGGAAGTGATTGAGGGAAAGCGCCCCCAGAACGAGATGGACCCAGGGTAGAAGGCCCGAGTGGATCCGTGCAACGGTGCTCCCGTGGGACCCGATACGGTGCCCCGGGAACCCGATACGGTGCTCCCGTGGGAACCGATTAAGAGGCTAAGATTTTCTCAGGCATTTTCGAGACAGGACGCCGATTAGGAAAAGCTTACCCACCCCCAGATGGACCCAGGGTAGAAGGCCTGCGTGGATCCGGGCAACGGTGCTCCCGTGGGACCCTAACCCTAACCCTAACCCTAACCCTAACCCTAACCCTAACCCTAACCCTAACCCTAACCCTAACCCTAACCCTAACCCTAACCCTAACCCTAACCCTAACCCTAACCCTAACCCTAATCTGGGCAACGGTGCTCCCGTGGGACCCTAACCCTAACCCTAACCCTAACCCTAACCCTAACCCTAACCCGATACGGTGCCCCGGGAACCCCTTTTGGCCAGGTTAAGAGTGTCTCAGGCATTTTCGAGACAGGAAGCCGATTAGGAAAAGCTTACCCACCCCCAGATGGACCCAGGGTAGAAGGCCTGCGTGGATCCGGGCAACGGTGCTCCCGTGGGACCTGATGCGGAGCCCCGGGACGTCCGGGGACCCAGAGCCTGGTTCTCAGCATTTTCGATGCATGAAGTGATTGAGGGAAAGCGCCCCCACAACGGGATGTACCCGGGGGTAGAAGGCCCGACTGGATCCGAGCAACGGTGCCCCCTTGGGGGCCAGTTGCGGGTAAGTTGTGGGTCTTCAGCAGAGCCTGGTTCTCAGCATTTTCGATGCAGGAAGTGATTGAGGGAAAGCGCCCCCAGAACGAGATGGACCCAGGGTAGAAGGCCCGAGTGGATCCGTGCAACGGTGCTCCCGTGGGACCCGATACGGTGCCCCGGGGACCCGATACGGTGCTCCCGTGGGAACCGATTAAGAGGCTAAGATTTTCTCAGGCATTTTCGAGACAGGAAGCCGATTAGGAAAAGCTTACCCACCCCCAGATGGACCCAGGGTAGAAGGCCTGCGTGGATCCGGGCAACGGTGCTCCCGTGGGACCCGATACGGTGCCCCGGGGACCCCTTTTGGCCAGGTTAAGAGTGTCTCAGGCATTTTCGAGACAGGAAGCCGATTAGGAAAAGCTTACCCACCCCCAGATGGACCCAGGGTAGAAGGCCTGCGTGGATCCGGGCAACGGTGCTCCCGTGGGACCCGATACGGTGCCCCGGGAACCCCTTTTGGCCAGGTTAAGAGTGTCTCAGGCATTTTCGAGACAGGAAGCCGATTAGGAAAAGCTTACCCACCCCCAGATGGACCCAGGGTAGAAGGCCTGCGTGGATCCGGGCAACGGTGCTCCCGTGGGACCCGATGCGGAGCCCCGGGACGTCCGGGGACCCAGAGCCTGGTTCTCAGCATTTTCGATGCATGAAGTGATTGAGGGAAAGCGCCCCCACAACGGGATGTACCCGGGGGTAGAAGGCCCGACTGGATCCGAGCAACGGTGCCCCCTTGGGGGCCAGTTGCGGGTAAGTTGTCGGTCTTCAGCAGAGCCTGGTTCTCAGCATTTTCGATGCAGGAAGTGATTGAGGGAAAGCGCCCCCAGAACGAGATGGACCCAGGGTAGAAGGCCCGAGTGGATCCGTGCAACGGTGCTCCCGTGGGACCCGATACGGTGCCCCGGGAACCCGATACGGTGCTCCCGTGGGAACCGATTAAGAGGCTAAGATTTTCTCAGGCATTTTCGAGACAGGACGCCGATTAGGAAAAGCTTACCCACCCCCAGATGGACCCAGGGTAGAAGGCCTGCGTGGATCCGGGCAACGGTGCTCCCGTGGGACCCTAACCCTAACCCTAACCCTAACCCTAACCCTAACCCTAACCCTAACCCTAACCCTAACCCTAACCCTAACCCTAACCCGATACGGTGCCCCGGAACCCCTTTTGGCCAGGTTAAGAGTGTCTCAGGCATTTTCGAGACAGGAAGCCGATTAGGAAAAGCTTACCCACCCCCAGATGGACCCAGGGTAGAAGGCCTGCGTGGATCCGGGCAACGGTGCTCCCGTGGGACCCGATGCGGAGCCCCGGGACGTCCGGGGACCCAGAGCCTGGTTCTCAGCATTTTCGATGCATGAAGTGATTGAGGGAAAGCGCCCCCACAACGGGATGTACCCGGGGGTAGAAGGCCCGACTGGATCCGAGCAACGGTGCCCCCTTGGGGGCCAGTTGCGGGTAAGTTGTGGGTCTTCAGCAGAGCCTGGTTCTCAGCATTTTCGATGCAGGAAGTGATTGAGGGAAAGCGCCCCCAGAACGAGATGGACCCAGGGTAGAAGGCCCGAGTGGATCCGTGCAACGGTGCTCCCGTGGGACCCGATACGGTGCCCCGGGAACCCGATACGGTGCTCCCGTGGGAACCGATTAAGAGGCTAAGATTTTCTCAGGCATTTTCGAGACAGGACGCCGATTAGGAAAAGCTTACCCACCCCCAGATGGACCCAGGGTAGAAGGCCTGCGTGGATCCGGGCAACGGTGCTCCCGTGGGACCCTAACCCTAACCCTAACCCTAACCCTAACCCTAACCCTAACCCTAACCCTAACCCTAACCCTAACCCTAACCCTAACCCTAACCCTAACCCTAACCCTAACCCTAACCCTAACCCTAACCCTAACCCTAACCCTAACCCTAACCCTAACCCTAATCTGGGCAACGGTGCTCCCGTGGGACCCTAACCCTAACCCTAACCCTAACCCTAACCCTAACCCTAACCCTAACCCTAACCCTAACCCTAACCCTAACCCTAACCCTAATCCGGGCAACGGTGCTCCCGTGGGACCCTAACCCTAACCCTAACCCTAACCCTAACCCTAACCCTAACCCGATACGGTGCCCCGGGAACCCCTTTTGGCCAGGTTAAGAGTGTCTCAGGCATTTTCGAGACAGGAAGCCGATTAGGAAAAGCTTACCCACCCCCAGATGGACCCAGGGTAGAAGGCCTGCGTGGATCCGGGCAACGGTGCTCCTGTGGGACCCGATGCGGAGCCCCGGGACGTCCGGGGACCCAGAGCCTGGTTCTCAGCATTTTCGATGCATGAAGTGATTGAGGGAAAGCGCCCCCACAACGGGATGTACCCGGGGGTAGAAGGCCCGACTGGATCCGAGCAACGGTGCCCCCTTGGGGGCCAGTTGCGGGTAAGTTGTAGGTCTTCAGCAGAGCCTGGTTCTCAGCATTTTCGATGCAGGAAGTGATTGAGGGAAAGCGCCCCCAGAACGAGATGGACCCAGGGTAGAAGGCCCGAGTGGATCCGTGCAACGGTGCTCCCGTGGGACCCGATACGGTGCACCGGGGACCCGATACGGTGCTCCCGTGGGAACCGATTAAGAGGCTAAGATTTTCTCAGGCATTTTCGAGACAGGAAGCCGATTAGGAAAAGCTTACCCACCCCCAGATGGACCCAGGGTAGAAGGCCTGCGTGGATCCGGGCAACGGTGCTCCCGTGGGACCCGATACGGTGCCCCGGGGACCCCTTTTGGCCAGGTTAAGAGTGTCTCAGGCATTTTCGAGACAGGAAGCCGATTAGGAAAAGCTTACCCACCCCCAGATGGACCCAGGGTAGAAGGCCTGCGTGGATCCGGGCAACGGTGCTCCCGTGGGACCCGATACGGTGCCCCGGGAACCCCTTTTGGCCAGGTTAAGAGTGTCTCAGGCATTTTCGAGACAGGAAGCCGATTAGGAAAAGCTTACCCACCCCCAGATGGACCCAGGGTAGAAGGCCTGCGTGGATCCGGGCAACGGTGCTCCCGTGGGACCCGATGCGGAGCCCCGGGACGTCCGGGGACCCAGAGCCTGGTTCTCAGCATTTTCGATGCATGAAGTGATTGAGGGAAAGCGCCCCCACAACGGGATGTACCCGGGGGTAGAAGGCCCGACTGGATCCGAGCAACGGTGCCCCCTTGGGGGCCAGTTGCGGGTAAGTTGTGGGTCTTCAGCAGAGCCTGGTTCTCAGCATTTTCGATGCAGGAAGTGATTGAGGGAAAGCGCCCCCAGAACGAGATGGACCCAGGGTAGAAGGCCCGAGTGGATCCGTGCAACGGTGCTCCCGTGGGACCCGATACGGTCCCCCGGGGACCCGATACGGTGCTCCCGTGGGAACCGATTAAGAGGCTAAGATTTTCTCAGGCATTTTCGAGACAGGACGCCGATTAGGAAAAGCTTACCCACCCCCAGATGGACCCAGGCTAGAAGGCCTGCGTGGATCCGGGCAACGGTGCTCCCGTGGGACCCTAACCCTAACCCTAACCCTAACCCTAACCCTAACCCTAACCCTAACCCTAACCCTAACCCTAACCCTAACCCTAACCCGATACGGTGCCCCGGGAACCCCTTTTGGCCAGGTTAAGAGTGTCTCAGGCATTTTCGAGACAGGAAGCCGATTAGGAAAAGCTTACCCACCCCCAGATGGACCCAGGGTAGAAGGCCTGCGTGGATCCGGGCAACGGTGCTCCCGTGGGACCCGATGCGGAGCCCCGGGACGTCCGGGGACCCAGAGCCTGGTTCTCAGCATTTTCGATGCATGAAGTGATTGAGGGAAAGCGCCCCCACAACGGGATGTACCCGGGGGTAGAAGGCCCGACTGGATCCGAGCAACGGTGCCCCCTTGGGGGCCAGTTGCGGGTAAGTTGTGGGTCTTCAGCAGAGCCTGGTTCTCAGCATTTTCGATGCAGGAAGTGATTGAGGGAAAGCGCCCCCAGAACGAGATGGACCCAGGGTAGAAGGCCCGAGTGGATCCGTGCAACGGTGCTCCCGTGGGACCCGATATGGTGCCCCGGGGACCCGATACGGTGCTCCCGTGGGAACCGATTAAGAGGCTAAGATTTTCTCAGGCATTTTCGAGACAGGAAGCCGATTAGGAAAAGCTTACCCACCCCCAGATGGACCCAGGGTAGAAGGCCTGCGTGGATCCGGGCAACGGTGCTCCCGTGGGACCCGATACGGTGCCCCGGGGACCCCTTTTGGCCAGGTTAAGAGTGTCTCAGGCATTTTCGAGACAGGAAGCCGATTAGGAAAAGCTTACCCACCCCCAGATGGACCCAGGGTAGAAGGCCTGCGTGGATCCGGGCAACGGTGCTCCCGTGGGACCCGATACGGTGCCCCGGGAACCCCTTTTGGCCAGGTTAAGAGTGTCTCAGGCATTTTCGAGACAGGAAGTCGATTAGGAAAAGCTTACCCACCCCCAGATGGACCCAGGGTAGAAGGCCTGCGTGGATCCGGGCAACGGTGCTCCCGTGGGACCCGATGCGGAGCCCCGGGACGTCCGGGGACCCAGAGCCTGGTTCTCAGCATTTTCGATGCATGAAGTGATTGAGGGAAAGCGCCCCCACAACGGGATGTACCCGGGGGTAGAAGGCCCGACTGGATCCGAGCAACGGTGCCCCCTTGGGGGCCAGTTGCGGGTAAGTTGTGGGTCTTCAGCAGAGCCTGGTTCTCAGCATTTTCGATGCAGGAAGTGATTGAGGGAAAGCGCCCCCAGAACGAGATGGACCCAGGGTAGAAGGCCCGAGTGGATCCGTGCAACGGTGCTCCCGTGGGACCCGATACGGTGCCCCGGGGACCCGATACGGTGCTCCCGTGGGAACCGATTAAGAGGCTAAGATTTTCTCAGGCATTTTCGAGACAGGACGCCGATTAGGAAAAGCTTACCCACCCCCAGATGGACCCAGGGTAGAAGGCCTGCGTGGATCCGGGCAACGGTGCTCCCGTGGGACCCTAACCCTAACCCTAACCCTAACCCTAACCCTAACCCTAACCCTAACCCTAACCCTAACCCGATACGGTGCCCCGGGAACCCCTTTTGGCCAGGTTAAGAGTGTCTCAGGCATTTTCGAGACAGGAAGCCGATTAGGAAAAGCTTACCCACCCCCAGATGGACCCAGGGTAGAAGGCCTGCGTGGATCCGGGCAACGGTGCTCCCGTGGGACCCGATGCGGAGCCCCGGGACGTCCGGGGACCCAGAGCCTGGTTCTCAGCATTTTCGATGCATGAAGTGATTGAGGGAAAGCGCCCCCACAACGGGATGTACCCGGGGGTAGAAGGCCCGACTGGATCCGAGCAACGGTGCCCCCTTGGGGGCCAGTTGCGGGTAAGTTGTGGGTCTTCAGCAGAGCCTGGTTCTCAGCATTTTCGATGCAGGAAGTGATTGAGGGAAAGCGCCCCCAGAACGAGATGGACCCAGGGTAGAAGGCCCGAGTGGATCCGTGCAACGGTGCTCCCGTGGGACCCGATACGGTGCCCCGGGGACCCGATACGGTGCTCCCGTGGGAACCGATTAAGAGGCTAAGATTTTCTCAGGCATTTTCGAGACAGGACGCCGATTAGGAAAAGCTTACCCACCCCCAGATGGACCCAGGCTAGAAGGCCTGCGTGGATCCGGGCAACGGTGCTCCCGTGGGACCCTAACCCTAACCCTAACCCTAACCCTAACCCTAACCCTAACCCTAACCCTAACCCTAACCCTAACCCTAACCCGATACGGTGCCCCGGAACCCCTTTTGGCCAGGTTAAGAGTGTCTCAGGCATTTTCGAGACAGGAAGCCGATTAGGAAAAGCTTACCCACCCCCAGATGGACCCAGGGTAGAAGGCCTGCGTGGATCCGGGCAACGGTGCTCCCGTGGGACCCGATGCGGAGCCCCGGGACGTCCGGGGACCCAGAGCCTGGTTCTCAGCATTTTCGATGCATGAAGTGATTGAGGGAAAGCGCCCCCACAACGGGATGTACCCGGGGGTAGAAGGCCCGACTGGATCCGAGCAACGGTGCCCCCTTGGGGGCCAGTTGCGGGTAAGTTGTGGGTCTTCAGCAGAGCCTGGTTCTCAGCATTTTCGATGCAGGAAGTGATTGAGGGAAAGCGCCCCCAGAACGAGATGGACCCAGGGTAGAAGGCCCGAGTGGATCCGTGCAACGGTGCTCCCGTGGGACCCGATACGGTGCCCCGGGAACCCGATACGGTGCTCCCGTGGGAACCGATTAAGAGGCTAAGATTTTCTCAGGCATTTTCGAGACAGGACGCCGATTAGGAAAAGCTTACCCACCCCCAGATGGACCCAGGGTAGAAGGCCTGCGTGGATCCGGGCAACGGTGCTCCCGTGGGACCCTAACCCTAACCCTAACCCTAACCCTAACCCTAACCCTAACCCTAACCCTAACCCTAACCCTAACCCTAACCCTAACCCTAACCCTAACCCTAACCCTAACCCTAACCCTAACCCTAATCTGGGCAACGGTGCTCCCGTGGGACCCTAACCCTAACCCTAACCCTAACCCTAACCCTAACCCTAACCCGATACGGTGCCCCGGGAACCCCTTTTGGCCAGGTTAAGAGTGTCTCAGGCATTTTCGAGACAGGAAGCCGATTAGGAAAAGCTTACCCACCCCCAGATGGACCCAGGGTAGAAGGCCTGCGTGGATCCGGGCAACGGTGCTCCCGTGGGACCTGATGCGGAGCCCCGGGACGTCCGGGGACCCAGAGCCTGGTTCTCAGCATTTTCGATGCATGAAGTGATTGAGGGAAAGCGCCCCCACAACGGGATGTACCCGGGGGTAGAAGGCCCGACTGGATCCGAGCAACGGTGCCCCCTTGGGGGCCAGTTGCGGGTAAGTTGTGGGTCTTCAGCAGAGCCTGGTTCTCAGCATTTTCGATGCAGGAAGTGATTGAGGGAAAGCGCCCCCAGAACGAGATGGACCCAGGGTAGAAGGCCCGAGTGGATCCGTGCAACGGTGCTCCCGTGGGACCCGATACGGTGCCCCGGGGACCCGATACGGTGCTCCCGTGGGAACCGATTAAGAGGCTAAGATTTTCTCAGGCATTTTCGAGACAGGAAGCCGATTAGGAAAAGCTTACCCACCCCCAGATGGACCCAGGGTAGAAGGCCTGCGTGGATCCGGGCAACGGTGCTCCCGTGGGACCCGATACGGTGCCCCGGGGACCCCTTTTGGCCAGGTTAAGAGTGTCTCAGGCATTTTCGAGACAGGAAGCCGATTAGGAAAAGCTTACCCACCCCCAGATGGACCCAGGGTAGAAGGCCTGCGTGGATCCGGGCAACGGTGCTCCCGTGGGACCCGATACGGTGCCCCGGGAACCCCTTTTGGCCAGGTTAAGAGTGTCTCAGGCATTTTCGAGACAGGAAGCCGATTAGGAAAAGCTTACCCACCCCCAGATGGACCCAGGGTAGAAGGCCTGCGTGGATCCGGGCAACGGTGCTCCCGTGGGACCCGATGCGGAGCCCCGGGACGTCCGGGGACCCAGAGCCTGGTTCTCAGCATTTTCGATGCATGAAGTGATTGAGGGAAAGCGCCCCCACAACGGGATGTACCCGGGGGTAGAAGGCCCGACTGGATCCGAGCAACGGTGCCCCCTTGGGGGCCAGTTGCGGGTAAGTTGTCGGTCTTCAGCAGAGCCTGGTTCTCAGCATTTTCGATGCAGGAAGTGATTGAGGGAAAGCGCCCCCAGAACGAGATGGACCCAGGGTAGAAGGCCCGAGTGGATCCGTGCAACGGTGCTCCCGTGGGACCCGATACGGTGCCCCGGGAACCCGATACGGTGCTCCCGTGGGAACCGATTAAGAGGCTAAGATTTTCTCAGGCATTTTCGAGACAGGACGCCGATTAGGAAAAGCTTACCCACCCCCAGATGGACCCAGGGTAGAAGGCCTGCGTGGATCCGGGCAACGGTGCTCCCGTGGGACCCTAACCCTAACCCTAACCCTAACCCTAACCCTAACCCTAACCCTAACCCTAACCCTAACCCTAACCCTAACCCGATACGGTGCCCCGGAACCCCTTTTGGCCAGGTTAAGAGTGTCTCAGGCATTTTCGAGACAGGAAGCCGATTAGGAAAAGCTTACCCACCCCCAGATGGACCCAGGGTAGAAGGCCTGCGTGGATCCGGGCAACGGTGCTCCCGTGGGACCCGATGCGGAGCCCCGGGACGTCCGGGGACCCAGAGCCTGGTTCTCAGCATTTTCGATGCATGAAGTGATTGAGGGAAAGCGCCCCCACAACGGGATGTACCCGGGGGTAGAAGGCCCGACTGGATCCGAGCAACGGTGCCCCCTTGGGGGCCAGTTGCGGGTAAGTTGTGGGTCTTCAGCAGAGCCTGGTTCTCAGCATTTTCGATGCAGGAAGTGATTGAGGGAAAGCGCCCCCAGAACGAGATGGACCCAGGGTAGAAGGCCCGAGTGGATCCGTGCAACGGTGCTCCCGTGGGACCCGATACGGTGCCCCGGGAACCCGATACGGTGCTCCCGTGGGAACCGATTAAGAGGCTAAGATTTTCTCAGGCATTTTCGAGACAGGACGCCGATTAGGAAAAGCTTACCCACCCCCAGATGGACCCAGGGTAGAAGGCCTGCGTGGATCCGGGCAACGGTGCTCCCGTGGGACCCTAACCCTAACCCTAACCCTAACCCTAACCCTAACCCTAACCCTAACCCTAACCCTAACCCTAACCCTAACCCTAACCCTAACCCTAACCCTAACCCTAACCCTAACCCTAACCCTAACCCTAACCCTAACCCTAACCCTAACCCTAACCCTAATCTGGGCAACGGTGCTCCCGTGGGACCCTAACCCTAACCCTAACCCTAACCCTAACCCTAACCCTAACCCGATACGGTGCCCCGGGAACCCCTTTTGGCCAGGTTAAGAGTGTCTCAGGCATTTTCGAGACAGGAAGCCGATTAGGAAAAGCTTACCCACCCCCAGATGGACCCAGGGTAGAAGGCCTGCGTGGATCCGGGCAACGGTGCTCCCGTGGGACCTGATGCGGAGCCCCGGGACGTCCGGGGACCCAGAGCCTGGTTCTCAGCATTTTCGATGCATGAAGTGATTGAGGGAAAGCGCCCCCACAACGGGATGTACCCGGGGGTAGAAGGCCCGACTGGATCCGAGCAACGGTGCCCCCTTGGGGGCCAGTTGCGGGTAAGTTGTGGGTCTTCAGCAGAGCCTGGTTCTCAGCATTTTCGATGCAGGAAGTGATTGAGGGAAAGCGCCCCCAGAACGAGATGGACCCAGGGTAGAAGGCCCGAGTGGATCCGTGCAACGGTGCTCCCGTGGGACCCGATACGGTGCCCCGGGGACCCGATACGGTGCTCCCGTGGGAACCGATTAAGAGGCTAAGATTTTCTCAGGCATTTTCGAGACAGGAAGCCGATTAGGAAAAGCTTACCCACCCCCAGATGGACCCAGGGTAGAAGGCCTGCGTGGATCCGGGCAACGGTGCTCCCGTGGGACCCTAACCCTAACCCTAACCCTAACCCTAACCCTAACCCTAACCCTAACCCTAACCCTAACCCTAACCCGATACGGTGCCCCGGAACCCCTTTTGGCCAGGTTAAGAGTGTCTCAGGCATTTTCGAGACAGGAAGCCGATTAGGAAAAGCTTACCCACCCCCAGATGGACCCAGGGTAGAAGGCCTGCGTGGATCCGGGCAACGGTGCTCCCGTGGGACCCGATGCGGAGCCCCGGGACGTCCGGGGACCCAGAGCCTGGTTCTCAGCATTTTCGATGCATGAAGTGATTGAGGGAAAGCGCCCCCACAACGGGATGTACCCGGGGGTAGAAGGCCCGACTGGATCCGAGCAACGGTGCCCCCTTGGGGGCCAGTTGCGGGTAAGTTGTGGGTCTTCAGCAGAGCCTGGTTCTCAGCATTTTCGATGCAGGAAGTGATTGAGGGAAAGCGCCCCCAGAACGAGATGGACCCAGGGTAGAAGGCCCGAGTGGATCCGTGCAACGGTGCTCCCGTGGGACCCGATACGGTGCCCCGGGAACCCGATACGGTGCTCCCGTGGGAACCGATTAAGAGGCTAAGATTTTCTCAGGCATTTTCGAGACAGGACGCCGATTAGGAAAAGCTTACCCACCCCCAGATGGACCCAGGGTAGAAGGCCTGCGTGGATCCGGGCAACGGTGCTCCCGTGGGACCCTAACCCTAACCCTAACCCTAACCCTAACCCTAACCCTAACCCTAACCCTAACCCTAACCCTAACCCTAACCCTAACCCTAACCCTAACCCTAACCCTAACCCTAACCCTAATCTGGGCAACGGTGCTCCCGTGGGACCCTAACCCTAACCCTAACCCTAACCCTAACCCTAACCCTAACCCGATACGGTGCCCCGGGAACCCCTTTTGGCCAGGTTAAGAGTGTCTCAGGCATTTTCGAGACAGGAAGCCGATTAGGAAAAGCTTACCCACCCCCAGATGGACCCAGGGTAGAAGGCCTGCGTGGATCCGGGCAACGGTGCTCCCGTGGGACCTGATGCGGAGCCCCGGGACGTCCGGGGACCCAGAGCCTGGTTCTCAGCATTTTCGATGCATGAAGTGATTGAGGGAAAGCGCCCCCACAACGGGATGTACCCGGGGGTAGAAGGCCCGACTGGATCCGAGCAACGGTGCCCCCTTGGGGGCCAGTTGCGGGTAAGTTGTGGGTCTTCAGCAGAGCCTGGTTCTCAGCATTTTCGATGCAGGAAGTGATTGAGGGAAAGCGCCCCCAGAACGAGATGGACCCAGGGTAGAAGGCCCGAGTGGATCCGTGCAACGGTGCTCCCGTGGGACCCGATACGGTGCCCCGGGGACCCGATACGGTGCTCCCGTGGGAACCGATTAAGAGGCTAAGATTTTCTCAGGCATTTTCGAGACAGGAAGCCGATTAGGAAAAGCTTACCCACCCCCAGATGGACCCAGGGTAGAAGGCCTGCGTGGATCCGGGCAACGGTGCTCCCGTGGGACCCGATACGGTGCCCCGGGGACCCCTTTTGGCCAGGTTAAGAGTGTCTCAGGCATTTTCGAGACAGGAAGCCGATTAGGAAAAGCTTACCCACCCCCAGATGGACCCAGGGTAGAAGGCCTGCGTGGATCCGGGCAACGGTGCTCCCGTGGGACCCGATACGGTGCCCCGGGAACCCCTTTTGGCCAGGTTAAGAGTGTCTCAGGCATTTTCGAGACAGGAAGCCGATTAGGAAAAGCTTACCCACCCCCAGATGGACCCAGGGTAGAAGGCCTGCGTGGATCCGGGCAACGGTGCTCCCGTGGGACCCGATGCGGAGCCCCGGGACGTCCGGGGACCCAGAGCCTGGTTCTCAGCATTTTCGATGCATGAAGTGATTGAGGGAAAGCGCCCCCACAACGGGATGTACCCGGGGGTAGAAGGCCCGACTGGATCCGAGCAACGGTGCCCCCTTGGGGGCCAGTTGCGGGTAAGTTGTGGGTCTTCAGCAGAGCCTGGTTCTCAGCATTTTCGATGCAGGAAGTGATTGAGGGAAAGCGCCCCCAGAACGAGATGGACCCAGGGTAGAAGGCCCGAGTGGATCCGTGCAACGGTGCTCCCGTGGGACCCGATACGGTGCCCCGGGAACCCGATACGGTGCTCCCGTGGGAACCGATTAAGAGGCTAAGATTTTCTCAGGCATTTTCGAGACAGGACGCCGATTAGGAAAAGCTTACCCACCCCCAGATGGACCCAGGGTAGAAGGCCTGCGTGGATCCGGGCAACGGTGCTCCCGTGGGACCCTAACCCTAACCCTAACCCTAACCCTAACCCTAACCCTAACCCTAACCCTAACCCTAACCCTAACCCTAACCCTAACCCTAACCCTAACCCTAACCCTAACCCTAACCCTAATCTGGGCAACGGTGCTCCCGTGGGACCCTAACCCTAACCCTAACCCTAACCCTAACCCTAACCCGATACGGTGCCCCGGGAACCCCTTTTGGCCAGGTTAAGAGTGTCTCAGGCATTTTCGAGACAGGAAGCCGATTAGGAAAAGCTTACCCACCCCCAGATGGACCCAGGGTAGAAGGCCTGCGTGGATCCGGGCAACGGTGCTCCCGTGGGACCCGATGCGGAGCCCCGGGACGTCCGGGGACCCAGAGCCTGGTTCTCAGCATTTTCGATGCATGAAGTGATTGAGGGAAAGCGCCCCCACAACGGGATGTACCCGGGGGTAGAAGGCCCGACTGGATCCGAGCAACGGTGCCCCCTTGGGGGCCAGTTGCGGGTAAGTTGTGGGTCTTCAGCAGAGCCTGGTTCTCAGCATTTTCGATGCAGGAAGTGATTGAGGGAAAGCGCCCCCAGAACGAGATGGACCCAGGGTAGAAGGCCCGAGTGGATCCGTGCAACGGTGCTCCCGTGGGACCCGATACGGTGCCCCGGGGACCCGATACGGTGCTCCCGTGGGAACCGATTAAGAGGCTAAGATTTTCTCAGGCATTTTCGAGACAGGAAGCCGATTAGGAAAAGCTTACCCACCCCCAGATGGACCCAGGGTAGAAGGCCTGCGTGGATCCGGGCAACGGTGCTCCCGTGGGACCCGATACGGTGCCCCGGGGACCCCTTTTGGCCAGGTTAAGAGTGTCTCAGGCATTTTCGAGACAGGAAGCCGATTAGGAAAAGCTTACCCACCCCCAGATGGACCCAGGGTAGAAGGCCTGCGTGGATCCGGGCAACGGTGCTCCCGTGGGACCCGATACGGTGCCCCGGGAACCCCTTTTGGCCAGGTTAAGAGTGTCTCAGGCATTTTCGAGACAGGAAGCCGATTAGGAAAAGCTTACCCACCCCCAGATGGACCCAGGGTAGAAGGCCTGCGTGGATCCGGGCAACGGTGCTCCCGTGGGACCCGATGCGGAGCCCCGGGACGTCCGGGGACCCAGAGCCTGGTTCTCAGCATTTTCGATGCATGAAGTGATTGAGGGAAAGCGCCCCCACAACGGGATGTACCCGGGGGTAGAAGGCCCGACTGGATCCGAGCAACGGTGCCCCCTTGGGGGCCAGTTGCGGGTAAGTTGTGGGTCTTCAGCAGAGCCTGGTTCTCAGCATTTTCGATGCAGGAAGTGATTGAGGGAAAGCGCCCCCAGAACGAGATGGACCCAGGGTAGAAGGCCCGAGTGGATCCGTGCAACGGTGCTCCCGTGGGACCCGATACGGTCCCCCGGGGACCCGATACGGTGCTCCCGTGGGAACCGATTAAGAGGCTAAGATTTTCTCAGGCATTTTCGAGACAGGACGCCGATTAGGAAAAGCTTACCCACCCCCAGATGGACCCAGGCTAGAAGGCCTGCGTGGATCCGGGCAACGGTGCTCCCGTGGGACCCTAACCCTAACCCTAACCCTAACCCTAACCCTAACCCTAACCCTAACCCTAACCCGATACGGTGCCCCGGGAACCCCTTTTGGCCAGGTTAAGAGTGTCTCAGGCATTTTCGAGACAGGAAGCCGATTAGGAAAAGCTTACCCACCCCCAGATGGACCCAGGGTAGAAGGCCTGCGTGGATCCGGGCAACGGTGCTCCCGTGGGACCCGATGCGGAGCCCCGGGACGTCCGGGGACCCAGAGCCTGGTTCTCAGCATTTTCGATGCATGAAGTGATTGAGGGAAAGCGCCCCCACAACGGGATGTACCCGGGGGTAGAAGGCCCGACTGGATCCGAGCAACGGTGCCCCCTTGGGGGCCAGTTGCGGGTAAGTTGTGGGTCTTCAGCAGAGCCTGGTTCTCAGCATTTTCGATGCAGGAAGTGATTGAGGGAAAGCGCCCCCAGAACGAGATGGACCCAGGGTAGAAGGCCCGAGTGGATCCGTGCAACGGTGCTCCCGTGGGACCCGATACGGTCCCCCGGGGACCCGATACGGTGCTCCCGTGGGAACCGATTAAGAGGCTAAGATTTTCTCAGGCATTTTCGAGACAGGACGCCGATTAGGAAAAGCTTACCCACCCCCAGATGGACCCAGGCTAGAAGGTTCTGCGTGGATCCGGGCAACGGTGCTCCCGTGGGACCCTAACCCTAACCCTAACCCTAACCCTAACCCTAACCCTAACCCTAACCCTAACCCGATACGGTGCCCCGGGAACCCCTTTTGGCCAGGTTAAGAGTGTCTCAGGCATTTTCGAGACAGGAAGCCGATTAGGAAAAGCTTACCCACCCCCAGATGGACCCAGGGTAGAAGGCCTGCGTGGATCCGGGCAACGGTGCTCCCGTGGGACCCGATGCGGAGCCCCGGGACGTCCGGGGACCCAGAGCCTGGTTCTCAGCATTTTCGATGCATGAAGTGATTGAGGGAAAGCGCCCCCACAACGGGATGTACCCGGGGGTAGAAGGCCCGACTGGATCCGAGCAACGGTGCCCCCTTGGGGGCCAGTTGCGGGTAAGTTGTGGGTTTCGGCAGAGCCTGGTTCTCAGCATTTTCGATGCAGGAAGTGATTGAGGGAAAGCGCCCCCAGAACGAGATGGACCCAGGGTAGAAGGCCCGAGTGGATCCGTGCAACGGTGCTCCCGTGGGACCCGATACGGTGCCCCGGGGACCCGATACGGTGCTCCCGTGGGAACCGATTAAGAGGCTAAGATTTTTTCAGGCATTTTCGAGACAGGACGTCGATTAGGAAAAGCTTACCCACCCCCAGATGGACCCAGGGTAGAAGGCCTGCGTGGATCCGGGCAACGGTGCTCCCGTGGGACCCTAACCCTAACCCTAACCCTAACCCTAACACTAACCCTAACCCTAACCCTAACCCTAACCCTAACCCTAACCCTAACCCTAACCCTAACCCTAACCCTAACCCTAACCCTAACCCTAACCCTAACCCTAACCCTAACCCTAACCCTAACCCTAACCCTAATCCGGGCAACGGTGCTCCCGTGGGACCCTAACCCTAACCCTAACCCTAACCCTAACCCTAACCCTAACCCTAATCTGGGCAACGGTGCTCCCGTGGGACCCTAACCCTAACCCTAACCCTAACCCTAACCCTAACCCTAACCCGATACGGTGCCCCGGGAACCCCTTTTGGCCAGGTTAAGAGTGTCTCAGGCATTTTCGAGACAGGAAGCCGATTAGGAAAAGCTTACCCACCCCCAGATGGACCCAGGGTAGAAGGCCTGCGTGGATCCGGGCAACGGTGCTCCCGTGGGACCTGATGCGGAGCCCCGGGACGTCCGGGGACCCAGAGCCTGGTTCTCAGCATTTTCGATGCATGAAGTGATTGAGGGAAAGCGCCCCCACAACGGGATGTACCCGGGGGTAGAAGGCCCGACTGGATCCGAGCAACGGTGCCCCCTTGGGGGCCAGTTGCGGGTAAGTTGTGGGTCTTCAGCAGAGCCTGGTTCTCAGCATTTTCGATGCAGGAAGTGATTGAGGGAAAGCGCCCCCAGAACGAGATGGACCCAGGGTAGAAGGCCCGAGTGGATCCGTGCAACGGTGCTCCCGTGGGACCCGATACGGTGCCCCGGGGACCCGATACGGTGCTCCCGTGGGAACCGATTAAGAGGCTAAGATTTTCTCAGGCATTTTCGAGACAGGAAGCCGATTAGGAAAAGCTTACCCACCCCCAGATGGACCCAGGGTAGAAGGCCTGCGTGGATCCGGGCAACGGTGCTCCCGTGGGACCCTAACCCTAACCCTAACCCTAACCCTAACCCTAACCCTAACCCTAACCCTAACCCTAACCCTAACCCTAACCCGATACGGTGCCCCGGAACCCCTTTTGGCCAGGTTAAGAGTGTCTCAGGCATTTTCGAGACAGGAAGCCGATTAGGAAAAGCTTACCCACCCCCAGATGGACCCAGGGTAGAAGGCCTGCGTGGATCCGGGCAACGGTGCTCCCGTGGGACCCGATGCGGAGCCCCGGGACGTCCGGGGACCCAGAGCCTGGTTCTCAGCATTTTCGATGCATGAAGTGATTGAGGGAAAGCGCCCCCACAACGGGATGTACCCGGGGGTAGAAGGCCCGACTGGATCCGAGCAACGGTGCCCCCTTGGGGGCCAGTTGCGGGTAAGTTGTGGGTCTTCAGCAGAGCCTGGTTCTCAGCATTTTCGATGCAGGAAGTGATTGAGGGAAAGCGCCCCCAGAACGAGATGGACCCAGGGTAGAAGGCCCGAGTGGATCCGTGCAACGGTGCTCCCGTGGGACCCGATACGGTGCCCCGGGAACCCGATACGGTGCTCCCGTGGGAACCGATTAAGAGGCTAAGATTTTCTCAGGCATTTTCGAGACAGGACGCCGATTAGGAAAAGCTTACCCACCCCCAGATGGACCCAGGGTAGAAGGCCTGCGTGGATCCGGGCAACGGTGCTCCCGTGGGACCCTAACCCTAACCCTAACCCTAACCCTAACCCTAACCCTAACCCTAACCCTAACCCTAACCCTAACCCTAACCCTAACCCTAACCCTAACCCTAACCCTAACCCTAACCCTAATCTGGGCAACGGTGCTCCCGTGGGACCCTAACCCTAACCCTAACCCTAACCCTAACCCTAACCCTAACCCGATACGGTGCCCCGGGAACCCCTTTTGGCCAGGTTAAGAGTGTCTCAGGCATTTTCGAGACAGGAAGCCGATTAGGAAAAGCTTACCCACCCCCAGATGGACCCAGGGTAGAAGGCCTGCGTGGATCCGGGCAACGGTGCTCCCGTGGGACCTGATGCGGAGCCCCGGGACGTCCGGGGACCCAGAGCCTGGTTCTCAGCATTTTCGATGCATGAAGTGATTGAGGGAAAGCGCCCCCACAACGGGATGTACCCGGGGGTAGAAGGCCCGACTGGATCCGAGCAACGGTGCCCCCTTGGGGGCCAGTTGCGGGTAAGTTGTGGGTCTTCAGCAGAGCCTGGTTCTCAGCATTTTCGATGCAGGAAGTGATTGAGGGAAAGCGCCCCCAGAACGAGATGGACCCAGGGTAGAAGGCCCGAGTGGATCCGTGCAACGGTGCTCCCGTGGGACCCGATACGGTGCCCCGGGGACCCGATACGGTGCTCCCGTGGGAACCGATTAAGAGGCTAAGATTTTCTCAGGCATTTTCGAGACAGGAAGCCGATTAGGAAAAGCTTACCCACCCCCAGATGGACCCAGGGTAGAAGGCCTGCGTAGATCCGGGCAACGGTGCTCCCGTGGGACCCGATACGGTGCCCCGGGGACCCCTTTTGGCCAGGTTAAGAGTGTCTCAGGCATTTTCGAGACAGGAAGCCGATTAGGAAAAGCTTACCCACCCCCAGATGGACCCAGGGTAGAAGGCCTGCGTGGATCCGGGCAACGGTGCTCCCGTGGGACCCGATACGGTGCCCCGGGAACCCCTTTTGGCCAGGTTAAGAGTGTCTCAGGCATTTTCGAGACAGGAAGCCGATTAGGAAAAGCTTACCCACCCCCAGATGGACCCAGGGTAGAAGGCCTGCGTGGATCCGGGCAACGGTGCTCCCGTGGGACCCGATGCGGAGCCCCGGGACGTCCGGGGACCCAGAGCCTGGTTCTCAGCATTTTCGATGCATGAAGTGATTGAGGGAAAGCGCCCCCACAACGGGATGTACCCGGGGGTAGAAGGCCCGACTGGATCCGAGCAACGGTGCCCCCTTGGGGGCCAGTTGCGGGTAAGTTGTGGGTCTTCAGCAGAGCCTGGTTCTCAGCATTTTCGATGCAGGAAGTGATTGAGGGAAAGCGCCCCCAGAACGAGATGGACCCAGGGTAGAAGGCCCGAGTGGATCCGTGCAACGGTGCTCCCGTGGGACCCGATACGGTGCCCCGGGAACCCGATACGGTGCTCCCGTGGGAACCGATTAAGAGGCTAAGATTTTCTCAGGCATTTTCGAGACAGGACGCCGATTAGGAAAAGCTTACCCACCCCCAGATGGACCCAGGGTAGAAGGCCTGCGTGGATCCGGGCAACGGTGCTCCCGTGGGACCCTAACCCTAACCCTAACCCTAACCCTAACCCTAACCCTAACCCTAACCCTAACCCTAACCCTAACCCTAACCCTAACCCTAACCCTAACCCTAACCCTAACCCTAACCCTAACCCTAACCCTAACCCTAACCCTAATCTGGGCAACGGTGCTCCCGTGGGACCCTAACCCTAACCCTAACCCTAACCCTAACCCTAACCCGATACGGTGCCCCGGGAACCCCTTTTGGCCAGGTTAAGAGTGTCTCAGGCATTTTCGAGACAGGAAGCCGATTAGGAAAAGCTTACCCACCCCCAGATGGACCCAGGGTAGAAGGCCTGCGTGGATCCGGGCAACGGTGCTCCCGTGGGACCCGATGCGGAGCCCCGGGACGTCCGGGGACCCAGAGCCTGGTTCTCAGCATTTTCGATGCATGAAGTGATTGAGGGAAAGCGCCCCCACAACGGGATGTACCCGGGGGTAGAAGGCCCGACTGGATCCGAGCAACGGTGCCCCCTTGGGGGCCAGTTGCGGGTAAGTTGTGGGTCTTCAGCAGAGCCTGGTTCTCAGCATTTTCGATGCAGGAAGTGATTGAGGGAAAGCGCCCCCAGAACGAGATGGACCCAGGGTAGAAGGCCCGAGTGGATCCGTGCAACGGTGCTCCCGTGGGACCCGATACGGTGCCCCGGGGACCCGATACGGTGCTCCCGTGGGAACCGATTAAGAGGCTAAGATTTTCTCAGGCATTTTCGAGACAGGAAGCCGATTAGGAAAAGCTTACCCACCCCCAGATGGACCCAGGGTAGAAGGCCTGCGTGGATCCGGGCAACGGTGCTCCCGTGGGACCCGATACGGTGCCCCGGGGACCCCTTTTGGCCAGGTTAAGAGTGTCTCAGGCATTTTCGAGACAGGAAGCCGATTAGGAAAAGCTTACCCACCCCCAGATGGACCCAGGGTAGAAGGCCTGCGTGGATCCGGGCAACGGTGCTCCCGTGGGACCCGATACGGTGCCCCGGGAACCCCTTTTGGCCAGGTTAAGAGTGTCTCAGGCATTTTCGAGACAGGAAGCCGATTAGGAAAAGCTTACCCACCCCCAGATGGACCCAGGGTAGAAGGCCTGCGTGGATCCGGGCAACGGTGCTCCCGTGGGACCCGATGCGGAGCCCCGGGACGTCCGGGGACCCAGAGCCTGGTTCTCAGCATTTTCGATGCATGAAGTGATTGAGGGAAAGCGCCCCCACAACGGGATGTACCCGGGGGTAGAAGGCCCGACTGGATCCGAGCAACGGTGCCCCCTTGGGGGCCAGTTGCGGGTAAGTTGTGGGTCTTCAGCAGAGCCTGGTTCTCAGCATTTTCGATGCAGGAAGTGATTGAGGGAAAGCGCCCCCAGAACGAGATGGACCCAGGGTAGAAGGCCCGAGTGGATCCGTGCAACGGTGCTCCCGTGGGACCCGATACGGTCCCCCGGGGACCCGATACGGTGCTCCCGTGGGAACCGATTAAGAGGCTAAGATTTTCTCAGGCATTTTCGAGACAGGACGCCGATTAGGAAAAGCTTACCCACCCCCAGATGGACCCAGGCTAGAAGGCCTGCGTGGATCCGGGCAACGGTGCTCCCGTGGGACCCTAACCCTAACCCTAACCCTAACCCTAACCCTAACCCTAACCCTAACCCTAACCCTAACCCGATACGGTGCCCCGGGAACCCCTTTTGGCCAGGTTAAGAGTGTCTCAGGCATTTTCGAGACAGGAAGCCGATTAGGAAAAGCTTACCCACCCCCAGATGGACCCAGGGTAGAAGGCCTGCGTGGATCCGGGCAACGGTGCTCCCGTGGGACCCGATGCGGAGCCCCGGGACGTCCGGGGACCCAGAGCCTGGTTCTCAGCATTTTCGATGCATGAAGTGATTGAGGGAAAGCGCCCCCACAACGGGATGTACCCGGGGGTAGAAGGCCCGACTGGATCCGAGCAACGGTGCCCCCTTGGGGGCCAGTTGCGGGTAAGTTGTGGGTCTTCAGCAGAGCCTGGTTCTCAGCATTTTCGATGCAGGAAGTGATTGAGGGAAAGCGCCCCCAGAACGAGATGGACCCAGGGTAGAAGGCCCGAGTGGATCCGTGCAACGGTGCTCCCGTGGGACCCGATACGGTCCCCCGGGGACCCGATACGGTGCTCCCGTGGGAACCGATTAAGAGGCTAAGATTTTCTCAGGCATTTTCGAGACAGGACGCCGATTAGGAAAAGCTTACCCACCCCCAGATGGACCCAGGCTAGAAGGTTCTGCGTGGATCCGGGCAACGGTGCTCCCGTGGGACCCTAACCCTAACCCTAACCCTAACCCTAACCCTAACCCTAACCCTAACCCGATACGGTGCCCCGGGAACCCCTTTTGGCCAGGTTAAGAGTGTCTCAGGCATTTTCGAGACAGGAAGCCGATTAGGAAAAGCTTACCCACCCCCAGATGGACCCAGGGTAGAAGGCCTGCGTGGATCCGGGCAACGGTGCTCCCGTGGGACCCGATGCGGAGCCCCGGGACGTCCGGGGACCCAGAGCCTGGTTCTCAGCATTTTCGATGCATGAAGTGATTGAGGGAAAGCGCCCCCACAACGGGATGTACCCGGGGGTAGAAGGCCCGACTGGATCCGAGCAACGGTGCCCCCTTGGGGGCCAGTTGCGGGTAAGTTGTGGGTTTCGGCAGAGCCTGGTTCTCAGCATTTTCGATGCAGGAAGTGATTGAGGGAAAGCGCCCCCAGAACGAGATGGACCCAGGGTAGAAGGCCCGAGTGGATCCGTGCAACGGTGCTCCCGTGGGACCCGATACGGTGCCCCGGGGACCCGATACGGTGCTCCCGTGGGAACCGATTAAGAGGCTAAGATTTTTTCAGGCATTTTCGAGACAGGACGTCGATTAGGAAAAGCTTACCCACCCCCAGATGGACCCAGGGTAGAAGGCCTGCGTGGATCCGGGCAACGGTGCTCCCGTGGGACCCTAACCCTAACCCTAACCCTAACCCTAACCCTAACCCTAACCCTAACCCTAACCCTAACCCTAACCCTAACCCTAACCCTAACCCTAACCCTAACCCTAACCCTAACCCTAACCCTAACCCTAACCCTAACCCTAATCCGGGCAACGGTGCTCCCGTGGGACCCTAACCCTAACCCTAACCCTAACCCTAACCCTAACCCTAACCCTAACCCTAACCCTAACCCTAACCCTAACCCTAACCCTAATCCGGGCAACGGTGCTCCCGTGGGACCCTAACCCTAACCCTAACCCTAACCCTAACCCTAACCCTAACCCTAACCCTAACCCTAACCCGATACGGTGCCCCGGGAACCCCTTTTGGCCAGGTTAAGAGTGTCTCAGGCATTTTCGAGACAGGAAGCCGATTAGGAAAAGCTTACCCACCCCCAGATGGACCCAGGGTAGAAGGCCTGCGTGGATCCGGGCAACGGTGCTCCCGTGGGACCCGATGCGGAGCCCCGGGACGTCCGGGGACCCAGAGCCTGGTTCTCAGCATTTTCGATGCATGAAGTGATTGAGGGAAAGCGCCCCCACAACGGGATGTACCCGGGGGTAGAAGGCCCGACTGGATCCGAGCAACGGTGCCCCCTTGGGGGCCAGTTGCGGGTAAGTTGTGGGTCTTCAGCAGAGCCTGGTTCTCAGCATTTTCGATGCAGGAAGTGATTGAGGGAAAGCGCCCCCAGAACGAGATGGACCCAGGGTAGAAGGCCCGAGTGGATCCGTGCAACGGTGCTCCCGTGGGACCCGATACGGTCCCCCGGGGACCCGATACGGTGCTCCCGTGGGAACCGATTAAGAGGCTAAGATTTTCTCAGGCATTTTCGAGACAGGACGCCGATTAGGAAAAGCTTACCCACCCCCAGATGGACCCAGGCTAGAAGGCCTGCGTGGATCCGGGCAACGGTGCTCCCGTGGGACCCTAACCCTAACCCTAACCCTAACCCTAACCCTAACCCTAACCCTAACCCTAACCCTAACCCTAACCCTAACCCTAACCCTAACCCTAACCCTAACCCTAATCCGGGCAACGGTGCTCCCGTGGGACCCTAACCCTAACCCTAACCCTAACCCTAACCCTAACCCTAACCCTAACCCTAACCCTAACCCTAACCCTAATCCGGGCAACGGTGCTCCCGTGGGACCCTAACCCTAACCCTAACCCTAACCCTAACCCTAACCCTAACCCGATACGGTGCCCCGGGAACCCCTTTTGGCCAGGTTAAGAGTGTCTCAGGCATTTTCGAGACAGGAAGCCGATTAGGAAAAGCTTACCCACCCCCAGATGGACCCAGGGTAGAAGGCCTGCGTGGATCCGGGCAACGGTGCTCCCGTGGGACCCGATGCGGAGCCCCGGGACGTCCGGGGACCCAGAGCCTGGTTCTCAGCATTTTCGATGCATGAAGTGATTGAGGGAAAGCGCCCCCACAACGGGATGTACCCGGGGGTAGAAGGCCCGACTGGATCCGAGCAACGGTGCCCCCTTGGGGGCCAGTTGCGGGTAAGTTGTGGGTCTTCAGCAGAGCCTGGTTCTCAGCATTTTCGATGCAGGAAGTGATTGAGGGAAAGCGCCCCCAGAACGAGATGGACCCAGGGTAGAAGGCCCGAGTGGATCCGTGCAACGGTGCTCCCGTGGGACCCGATACGGTGCCCCGGGGACCCGATACGGTGCTCCCGTGGGAACCGATTAAGAGGCTAAGATTTTCTCAGGCATTTTCGAGACAGGAAGCCGATTAGGAAAAGCTTACCCACCCCCAGATGGACCCAGGGTAGAAGGCCTGCATGGATCCGGGCAACGGTGCTCCCGTGGGACCCGATACGGTGCCCCGGGGACCCCTTTTGGCCAGGTTAAGAGTGTCTCAGGCATTTTCGAGACAGGAAGCCGATTAGGAAAAGCTTACCCACCCCCAGATGGACCCAGGGTAGAAGGCCTGCGTGGATCCGGGCAACGGTGCTCCCGTGGGACCCGATACGGTGCCCCGGGAACCCCTTTTGGCCAGGTTAAGAGTGTCTCAGGCATTTTCGAGACAGGAAGCCGATTAGGAAAAGCTTACCCACCCCCAGATGGACCCAGGGTAGAAGGCCTGCGTGGATCCGGGCAACGGTGCTCCCGTGGGACCCGATGCGGAGCCCCGGGACGTCCGGGGACCCAGAGCCTGGTTCTCAGCATTTTCGATGCATGAAGTGATTGAGGGAAAGCGCCCCCACAACGGGATGTACCCGGGGGTAGAAGGCCCGACTGGATCCGAGCAACGGTGCCCCCTTGGGGGCCAGTTGCGGGTAAGTTGTGGGTCTTCAGCAGAGCCTGGTTCTCAGCATTTTCGATGCAGGAAGTGATTGAGGGAAAGCGCCCCCAGAACGAGATGGACCCAGGGTAGAAGGCCCGAGTGGATCCGTGCAACGGTGCTCCCGTGGGACCCGATACGGTCCCCCGGGGACCCGATACGGTGCTCCCGTGGGAACCGATTAAGAGGATAAGATTTTCTCAGGCATTTTCGAGACAGGACGCCGATTAGGAAAAGCTTACCCACCCCCAGATGGACCCAGGCTAGAAGGCCTGCGTGGATCCGGGCAACGGTGCTCCCGTGGGACCCTAACCCTAACCCTAACCCTAACCCTAACCCTAACCCTAACCCTAACCCTAACCCTAACCCTAACCCTAACCCTAACCCTAACCCTAACCCTAACCCTAACCCTAACCCTAACCCTAACCCTAACCCTAATCCGGGCAACGGTGCTCCCGTGGGACCCTAACCCTAACCCTAACCCTAACCCTAACCCTAACCCTAACCCTAACCCTAACCCTAACCCGATACGGTGCCCCGGGAACCCCTTTTGGCCAGGTTAAGAGTGTCTCAGGCATTTTCGAGACAGGAAGCCGATTAGGAAAAGCTTACCCACCCCCAGATGGACCCAGGGTAGAAGGCCTGCGTGGATCCGGGCAACGGTGCTCCTGTGGGACCCGATGCGGAGCCCCGGGACGTCCGGGGACCCAGAGCCTGGTTCTCAGCATTTTCGATGCATGAAGTGATTGAGGGAAAGCGCCCCCACAACGGGATGTACCCGGGGGTAGAAGGCCCGACTGGATCCGAGCAACGGTGCCCCCTTGGGGGCCAGTTGCGGGTAAGTTGTAGGTCTTCAGCAGAGCCTGGTTCTCAGCATTTTCGATGCAGGAAGTGATTGAGGGAAAGCGCCCCCAGAACGAGATGGACCCAGGGTAGAAGGCCCGAGTGGATCCGTGCAACGGTGCTCCCGTGGGACCCGATACGGTGCACCGGGGACCCGATACGGTGCTCCCGTGGGAACCGATTAAGAGGCTAAGATTTTCTCAGGCATTTTCGAGACAGGAAGCCGATTAGGAAAAGCTTACCCACCCCCAGATGGACCCAGGGTAGAAGGCCTGCGTGGATCCGGGCAACGGTGCTCCCGTGGGACCCGATACGGTGCCCCGGGGACCCCTTTTGGCCAGGTTAAGAGTGTCTCAGGCATTTTCGAGACAGGAAGCCGATTAGGAAAAGCTTACCCACCCCCAGATGGACCCAGGGTAGAAGGCCTGCGTGGATCCGGGCAACGGTGCTCCCGTGGGACCCGATACGGTGCCCCGGGAACCCCTTTTGGCCAGGTTAAGAGTGTCTCAGGCATTTTCGAGACAGGAAGCCGATTAGGAAAAGCTTACCCACCCCCAGATGGACCCAGGCTAGAAGGCCTGCGTGGATCCGGGCAACGGTGCTCCCGTGGGACCCTAACCCTAACCCTAACCCTAACCCTAACCCTAACCCTAACCCTAACCCTAACCCGATACGGTGCCCCGGGAACCCCTTTTGGCCAGGTTAAGAGTGTCTCAGGCATTTTCGAGACAGGAAGCCGATTAGGAAAAGCTTACCCACCCCCAGATGGACCCAGGGTAGAAGGCCTGCGTGGATCCGGGCAACGGTGCTCCCGTGGGACCCGATGCGGAGCCCCGGGACGTCCGGGGACCCAGAGCCTGGTTCTCAGCATTTTCGATGCATGAAGTGATTGAGGGAAAGCGCCCCCACAACAGGATGTACCCGGGGTAGAAGGCCCGACTGGATCCGAGCAACGGTGCCCCCTTGGGGGCCAGTTGCGGGTAAGTTGTAGGTCTTCAGCAGAGCCTGGTTCTCAGCATTTTCGATGCAGGAAGTGATTGAGGGAAAGCGCCCCCAGAACGAGATGGACCCAGGGTAGAAGGCCCGAGTGGATCCGTGCAACGGTGCTCCCGTGGGACCCGATACGGTGCACCGGGGACCCGATACGGTGCTCCCGTGGGAACCGATTAAGAGGCTAAGATTTTCTCAGGCATTTTCGAGACAGGAAGCCGATTAGGAAAAGCTTACCCACCCCCAGATGGACCCAGGGTAGAAGGCCTGCGTGGATCCGGGCAACGGTGCTCCCGTGGGACCCGATACGGTGCCCCGGGGACCCCTTTTGGCCAGGTTAAGAGTGTCTCAGGCATTTTCGAGACAGGAAGCCGATTAGGAAAAGCTTACCCACCCCCAGATGGACCCAGGGTAGAAGGCCTGCGTGGATCCGGGCAACGGTGCTCCCGTGGGACCCGATACGGTGCCCCGGGAACCCCTTTTGGCCAGGTTAAGAGTGTCTCAGGCATTTTCGAGACAGGAAGCCGATTAGGAAAAGCTTACCCACCCCCAGATGGACCCAGGGTAGAAGGCCTGCGTGGATCCGGGCAACGGTGCTCCCGTGGGACCCGATACGGTGCCCCGGGAACCCCTTTTGGCCAGGTTAAGAGTGTCTCAGGCATTTTCGAGACAGGAAGCCGATTAGGAAAAGCTTACCCACCCCCAGCTGGACCCAGGGTAGAAGGCCTGCGTGGATCCGGGCAACGGTGCTCCCGTGGGACCCGATGCGGAGCCCCGGGACGTCCGGGGACCCAGAGCCTGGTTCTCAGCATTTTCGATGCATGAAGTGATTGAGGGAAAGCGCCCCCACAACGGGATGTACCCGGGGGTAGAAGGCCCGACTGGATCCGAGCAACGGTGCCCCCTTGGGGGCCAGTTGCGGGTAAGTTGTGGGTCTTCAGCAGAGCCTGGTTCTCAGCATTTTCGATGCAGGAAGTGATTGAGGGAAAGCGCCCCCAGAAAGAGATGGACCCAGGGTAGAAGGCCCGAGTGGATCCGTGCAACGGTGCTCCCGTGGGACCCGATACGGTCCCCCGGGGACCCGATACGGTGCTCCCGTGGGAACCGATTAAGAGGCTAAGATTTTCTCAGGCATTTTCGAGACAGGACGCCGATTAGGAAAAGCTTACCCACCCCCAGATGGACCCAGGCTAGAAGGCCTGCGTGGATCCGGGCAACGGTGCTCCCGTGGGACCCTAACCCTAACCCTAACCCTAACCCTAACCCTAACCCTAACCCTAACCCTAACCCTAACCCTAACCCGATACGGTGCCCCGGGAACCCCTTTTGGCCAGGTTAAGAGTGTCTCAGGCATTTTCGAGACAGGAAGCCGATTAGGAAAAGCTTACCCACCCCCAGATGGACCCAGGGTAGAAGGCCTGCGTGGATCCGGGCAACGGTGCTCCCGTGGGACCCGATGCGGAGCCCCGGGACGTCCGGGGACCCAGAGCCTGGTTCTCAGCATTTTCGATGCATGAAGTGATTGAGGGAAAGCGCCCCCACAACGGGATGTACCCGGGGGTAGAAGGCCCGACTGGATCCGAGCAACGGTGCCCCCTTGGGGGCCAGTTGCGGGTAAGTTGTAGGTCTTCAGCAGAGCCTGGTTCTCAGCATTTTCGATGCAGGAAGTGATTGAGGGAAAGCGCCCCCAGAACGAGATGGACCCAGGGTAGAAGGCCCGAGTGGATCCGTGCAACGGTGCTCCCGTGGGACCCGATACGGTGCACCGGGGACCCGATACGGTGCTCCCGTGGGAACCGATTAAGAGGCTAAGATTTTCTCAGGCATTTTCGAGACAGGAAGCCGATTAGGAAAAGCTTACCCACCCCCAGATGGACCCAGGGTAGAAGGCCTGCGTGGATCCGGGCAACGGTGCTCCCGTGGGACCCGATACGGTGCCCCGGGGACCCCTTTTGGCCAGGTTAAGAGTGTCTCAGGCATTTTCGAGACAGGAAGCCGATTAGGAAAAGCTTACCCACCCCCAGATGGACCCAGGGTAGAAGGCCTGCGTGGATCCGGGCAACGGTGCTCCCGTGGGACCCGATACGGTGCCCCGGGAACCCCTTTTGGCCAGGTTAAGAGTGTCTCAGGCATTTTCGAGACAGGAAGCCGATTAGGAAAAGCTTACCCACCCCCAGATGGACCCAGGCTAGAAGGCCTGCGTGGATCCGGGCAACGGTGCTCCCGTGGGACCCTAACCCTAACCCTAACCCTAACCCTAACCCTAACCCTAACCCTAACCCTAACCCTAACCCGATACGGTGCCCCGGGAACCCCTTTTGGCCAGGTTAAGAGTGTCTCAGGCATTTTCGAGACAGGAAGCCGATTAGGAAAAGCTTACCCACCCCCAGATGGACCCAGGGTAGAAGGCCTGCGTGGATCCGGGCAACGGTGCTCCCGTGGGACCCGATGCGGAGCCCCGGGACGTCCGGGGACCCAGAGCCTGGTTCTCAGCATTTTCGATGCATGAAGTGATTGAGGGAAAGCGCCCCCACAACGGGATGTACCCGGGGGTAGAAGGCCCGACTGGATCCGAGCAACGGTGCCCCCTTGGGGGCCAGTTGCGGGTAAGTTGTAGGTCTTCAGCAGAGCCTGGTTCTCAGCATTTTCGATGCAGGAAGTGATTGAGGGAAAGCGCCCCCAGAACGAGATGGACCCAGGGTAGAAGGCCCGAGTGGATCCGTGCAACGGTGCTCCCGTGGGACCCGATACGGTGCACCGGGGACCCGATACGGTGCTCCCGTGGGAACCGATTAAGAGGCTAAGATTTTCTCAGGCATTTTCGAGACAGGAAGCCGATTAGGAAAAGCTTACCCACCCCCAGATGGACCCAGGGTAGAAGGCCTGCGTGGATCCGGGCAACGGTGCTCCCGTGGGACCCGATACGGTGCCCCGGGGACCCCTTTTGGCCAGGTTAAGAGTGTCTCAGGCATTTTCGAGACAGGAAGCCGATTAGGAAAAGCTTACCCACCCCCAGATGGACCCAGGGTAGAAGGCCTGCGTGGATCCGGGCAACGGTGCTCCCGTGGGACCCGATACGGTGCCCCGGGAACCCCTTTTGGCCAGGTTAAGAGTGTCTCAGGCATTTTCGAGACAGGAAGCCGATTAGGAAAAGCTTACCCACCCCCAGATGGACCCAGGGTAGAAGGCCTGCGTGGATCCGGGCAACGGTGCTCCCGTGGGACCCGATACGGTGCCCCGGGAACCCCTTTTGGCCAGGTTAAGAGTGTCTCAGGCATTTTCGAGACAGGAAGCCGATTAGGAAAAGCTTACCCACCCCCAGCTGGACCCAGGGTAGAAGGCCTGCGTGGATCCGGGCAACGGTGCTCCCGTGGGACCCGATGCGGAGCCCCGGGACGTCCGGGGACCCAGAGCCTGGTTCTCAGCATTTTCGATGCATGAAGTGATTGAGGGAAAGCGCCCCCACAACGGGATGTACCCGGGGGTAGAAGGCCCGACTGGATCCGAGCAACGGTGCCCCCTTGGGGGCCAGTTGCGGGTAAGTTGTGGGTCTTCAGCAGAGCCTGGTTCTCAGCATTTTCGATGCAGGAAGTGATTGAGGGAAAGCGCCCCCAGAAAGAGATGGACCCAGGGTAGAAGGCCCGAGTGGATCCGTGCAACGGTGCTCCCGTGGGACCCGATACGGTCCCCCGGGGACCCGATACGGTGCTCCCGTGGGAACCGATTAAGAGGCTAAGATTTTCTCAGGCATTTTCGAGACAGGACGCCGATTAGGAAAAGCTTACCCACCCCCAGATGGACCCAGGCTAGAAGGCCTGCGTGGATCCGGGCAACGGTGCTCCCGTGGGACCCTAACCCTAACCCTAACCCTAACCCTAACCCTAACCCTAACCCTAACCCTAACCCTAACCCTAACCCGATACGGTGCCCCGGGAACCCCTTTTGGCCAGGTTAAGAGTGTCTCAGGCATTTTCGAGACAGGAAGCCGATTAGGAAAAGCTTACCCACCCCCAGATGGACCCAGGGTAGAAGGCCTGCGTGGATCCGGGCAACGGTGCTCCCGTGGGACCCGATGCGGAGCCCCGGGACGTCCGGGGACCCAGAGCCTGGTTCTCAGCATTTTCGATGCATGAAGTGATTGAGGGAAAGCGCCCCCACAACGGGATGTACCCGGGGGTAGAAGGCCCGACTGGATCCGAGCAACGGTGCCCCCTTGGGGGCCAGTTGCGGGTAAGTTGTGGGTCTTCAGCAGAGCCTGGTTCTCAGCATTTTCGATGCAGGAAGTGATTGAGGGAAAGCGCCCCCAGAACGAGATGGACCCAGGGTAGAAGGCCCGAGTGGATCCGTGCAACGGTGCTCCCGTGGGACCCGATACGGTGCCCCGGGGACCCGATACGGTGCTCCCGTGGGAACCGATTAAGAGGCTAAGATTTTCTCAGGCATTTTCGAGACAGGACGCCGATTAGCAAAAGCTTACCCACCCCCAGATGGACCCAGGGTAGAAGGCCTGCGTGGATCCGGGCAACGGTGCTCCCGTGGGACCCTAACCCTAACCCTAACCCTAACCCTAACCCTAACCCTAACCCTAACCCTAACCCTAACCCTAACCCTAACCCTAACCCTAACCCTAACCCTAACCCTAACCCTAACCCTAACTCTAACCCTCAACGGATCCGAGTGACCCCATGCTGTGGACCCCAGCAGCAGCACAGGCCATTTTAGATAGCTGGTTGGACGACATTAACACCCCATTCTCTCCATAAGCCAGGAGAGGAGAGCACGTAAGCCATGGAGCCCGTAGGAGAATTTGGTGGACGGCAGAGGGCCAGTGAAAGGCTTAGAGAGCACTGTTTTTATCCTTTTATTTATTTATTTATTTAATGAATTACCTTATTGAGTTTCATGTCTGATATATATTGCTTTATTTTATTTAATTTAATTTACACTATATTCTTGCATGAACCCTTGTTTCTAAAAATATCTAATAATGTGCATGGCTTTTTACCTTGTGTGAATATTTATATAGCACTCTTGATGACCCCTTTCACTGACCACTGCACCTAAATGAAAGAATTAGTAACCCATGGCAATCTACTTATATATCATTCAATTACATGCCCTGGTCTTGGTTGACAATGGAAACAGGACCTGCTTCATTATTTATTTGAATCACCTGATTTTAAACATCTAATAATATGTATGCTTTTCTCAAGAGCACTATCATTGGCTCTATATATATAGCACTCTCAGGCTCTCTTAATTTTAACAAAAAGGGACCAAATTGCACTCTTGCTTAATATAACACATTGCTCTGGTTTCTAATGGAAGTATGACCTGTTTCATTATTTATTTTATTTTTATTGGTCCTCATTAGTATAGCGGTCAGTATCCCCGCCTGTCACGTGGGAGACCGGGGTTCAAGTCCCCTACGGGGAGAACTCAAATTTTTAAGAATTTTTAACTCTATACATGCGCACTTTTAAGTTCACTGACTCTGAAGAATGACTGGGAGTCTGGAGAGGTCAAAGACCCAGGTCACAGGCCAACTGCACTTAGAAACACAGACCTTGTACTATACAATAGCTCCCCCTAGTGACTATTCCAGATAACAGGAATGTGGGATGGAGGCCTTGAATATGACCTTACTTGAACCCTCACTCAGAGAAGGGGCCATTATACATGTATATCCTCTCCCAATGATTTGATTTTAGTTCCTCATTAGTATAGCGGTCAGTATCCCTGTCTGTTACCTGGGAGACCGGGGTTCAATTCCCCGATGGGGAGAACTCAAATCTTCAAGAATTTTTAACTCTATACATGCAGCACTTTTAAGTTCACTTATTTTAAACAATTAGGGACCAAATTGCACTTTTGTTTACTCTTGCACACCTTGCTCTAGGTTCTACACATCTCTTCCTTTAATCTTTTTCTGTTTATTTCCTTTCACAAGCTATTTTGTTTCCCCCCCCCCCCCCCGCCCCCCCTTTCTCCCTATGAGTGAACAGAAGTATTGGGGTAAGATTAAATACCATCCCTGTGCCCGTGCCCACCCCAACACCTACTTAGTGTTGGGGAATAGTCCCCTAACCTAACCCTAACCCTAACCCTAACCCTAACCCTAACCCTAACCCTAACCCTAACCCTAACCCTAACCCTAACCCTAACCCTAATCCGGGCAACGGTGCTCCCGTGGGACCCTAACCCTAACCCTAACCCTAACCCTAACCCTAACCCTAACCCTAACCCTAACCCTAACCCGATACGGTGCCCCGGGAACCCCTTTTGGCCAGGTTAAGAGTGTCTCAGGCATTTTCGAGACAGGAAGCCGATTAGGAAAAGCTTACCCACCCCCAGATGGACCCAGGGTAGAAGGCCTGCGTGGATCCGGGCAACGGTGCTCCCGTGGGACCCGATGCGGAGCCCCGGGACGTCCGGGGACCCAGAGCCTGGTTCTCAGCATTTTCGATGCATGAAGTGATTGAGGGAAAGCGCCCCCACAACGGGATGTACCCGGGGGTAGAAGGCCCGACTGGATCCGAGCAACGGTGCCCCCTTGGGGGCCAGTTGCGGGTAAGTTGTGGGTCTTCAGCAGAGCCTGGTTCTCAGCATTTTCGATGCAGGAAGTGATTGAGGGAAAGCGCCCCCAGAACGAGATGGACCCAGGGTAGAAGGCCCGAGTGGATCCGTGCAACGGTGCTCCCGTGGGACCCGATACGGTGCCCCGGGGACCCGATACGGTGCTCCCGTGGGAACCGATTAAGAGGCTAAGATTTTCTCAGGCATTTTCGAGACAGGAAGCCGATTAGGAAAAGCTTACCCACCCCCAGATGGACCCAGGGTAGAAGGCCTGCATGGATCCGGGCAACGGTGCTCCCGTGGGACCCGATACGGTGCCCCGGGGACCCCTTTTGGCCAGGTTAAGAGTGTCTCAGGCATTTTCGAGACAGGAAGCCGATTAGGAAAAGCTTACCCACCCCCAGATGGACCCAGGGTAGAAGGCCTGCGTGGATCCGGGCAACGGTGCTCCCGTGGGACCCGATACGGTGCCCCGGGAACCCCTTTTGGCCAGGTTAAGAGTGTCTCAGGCATTTTCGAGACAGGAAGCCGATTAGGAAAAGCTTACCCACCCCCAGATGGACCCAGGGTAGAAGGCCTGCGTGGATCCGGGCAACGGTGCTCCCGTGGGACCCGATGCGGAGCCCCGGGACGTCCGGGGACCCAGAGCCTGGTTCTCAGCATTTTCGATGCATGAAGTGATTGAGGGAAAGCGCCCCCACAACGGGATGTACCCGGGGGTAGAAGGCCCGACTGGATCCGAGCAACGGTGCCCCCTTGGGGGCCAGTTGCGGGTAAGTTGTGGGTCTTCAGCAGAGCCTGGTTCTCAGCATTTTCGATGCAGGAAGTGATTGAGGGAAAGCGCCCCCAGAACGAGATGGACCCAGGGTAGAAGGCCCGAGTGGATCCGTGCAACGGTGCTCCCGTGGGACCCGATACGGTCCCCCGGGGACCCGATACGGTGCTCCCGTGGGAACCGATTAAGAGGATAAGATTTTCTCAGGCATTTTCGAGACAGGACGCCGATTAGGAAAAGCTTACCCACCCCCAGATGGACCCAGGCTAGAAGGCCTGCGTGGATCCGGGCAACGGTGCTCCCGTGGGACCCTAACCCTAACCCTAACCCTAACCCTAACCCTAACCCTAACCCTAACCCTAACCCTAACCCTAACCCTAACCCTAACCCTAACCCTAACCCTAACCCTAACCCTAATCCGGGCAACGGTGCTCCCGTGGGACCCTAACCCTAACCCTAACCCTAACCCTAACCCTAACCCTAACCCTAACCCTAACCCTAACCCGATACGGTGCCCCGGGAACCCCTTTTGGCCAGGTTAAGAGTGTCTCAGGCATTTTCGAGACAGGAAGCCGATTAGGAAAAGCTTACCCACCCCCAGATGGACCCAGGGTAGAAGGCCTGCGTGGATCCGGGCAACGGTGCTCCTGTGGGACCCGATGCGGAGCCCCGGGACGTCCGGGGACCCAGAGCCTGGTTCTCAGCATTTTCGATGCATGAAGTGATTGAGGGAAAGCGCCCCCACAACGGGATGTACCCGGGGGTAGAAGGCCCGACTGGATCCGAGCAACGGTGCCCCCTTGGGGGCCAGTTGCGGGTAAGTTGTAGGTCTTCAGCAGAGCCTGGTTCTCAGCATTTTCGATGCAGGAAGTGATTGAGGGAAAGCGCCCCCAGAACGAGATGGACCCAGGGTAGAAGGCCCGAGTGGATCCGTGCAACGGTGCTCCCGTGGGACCCGATACGGTGCACCGGGGACCCGATACGGTGCTCCCGTGGGAACCGATTAAGAGGCTAAGATTTTCTCAGGCATTTTCGAGACAGGAAGCCGATTAGGAAAAGCTTACCCACCCCCAGATGGACCCAGGGTAGAAGGCCTGCGTGGATCCGGGCAACGGTGCTCCCGTGGGACCCGATACGGTGCCCCGGGGACCCCTTTTGGCCAGGTTAAGAGTGTCTCAGGCATTTTCGAGACAGGAAGCCGATTAGGAAAAGCTTACCCACCCCCAGATGGACCCAGGGTAGAAGGCCTGCGTGGATCCGGGCAACGGTGCTCCCGTGGGACCCGATACGGTGCCCCGGGAACCCCTTTTGGCCAGGTTAAGAGTGTCTCAGGCATTTTCGAGACAGGAAGCCGATTAGGAAAAGCTTACCCACCCCCAGATGGACCCAGGCTAGAAGGCCTGCGTGGATCCGGGCAACGGTGCTCCCGTGGGACCCTAACCCTAACCCTAACCCTAACCCTAACCCTAACCCTAACCCTAACCCTAACCCTAACCCGATACGGTGCCCCGGGAACCCCTTTTGGCCAGGTTAAGAGTGTCTCAGGCATTTTCGAGACAGGAAGCCGATTAGGAAAAGCTTACCCACCCCCAGATGGACCCAGGGTAGAAGGCCTGCGTGGATCCGGGCAACGGTGCTCCCGTGGGACCCGATGCGGAGCCCCGGGACGTCCGGGGACCCAGAGCCTGGTTCTCAGCATTTTCGATGCATGAAGTGATTGAGGGAAAGCGCCCCCACAACGGGATGTACCCGGGGGTAGAAGGCCCGACTGGATCCGAGCAACGGTGCCCCCTTGGGGGCCAGTTGCGGGTAAGTTGTAGGTCTTCAGCAGAGCCTGGTTCTCAGCATTTTCGATGCAGGAAGTGATTGAGGGAAAGCGCCCCCAGAACGAGATGGACCCAGGGTAGAAGGCCCGAGTGGATCCGTGCAACGGTGCTCCCGTGGGACCCGATACGGTGCACCGGGGACCCGATACGGTGCTCCCGTGGGAACCGATTAAGAGGCTAAGATTTTCTCAGGCATTTTCGAGACAGGAAGCCGATTAGGAAAAGCTTACCCACCCCCAGATGGACCCAGGGTAGAAGGCCTGCGTGGATCCGGGCAACGGTGCTCCCGTGGGACCCGATACGGTGCCCCGGGGACCCCTTTTGGCCAGGTTAAGAGTGTCTCAGGCATTTTCGAGACAGGAAGCCGATTAGGAAAAGCTTACCCACCCCCAGATGGACCCAGGGTAGAAGGCCTGCGTGGATCCGGGCAACGGTGCTCCCGTGGGACCCGATACGGTGCCCCGGGAACCCCTTTTGGCCAGGTTAAGAGTGTCTCAGGCATTTTCGAGACAGGAAGCCGATTAGGAAAAGCTTACCCACCCCCAGATGGACCCAGGGTAGAAGGCCTGCGTGGATCCGGGCAACGGTGCTCCCGTGGGACCCGATACGGTGCCCCGGGAACCCCTTTTGGCCAGGTTAAGAGTGTCTCAGGCATTTTCGAGACAGGAAGCCGATTAGGAAAAGCTTACCCACCCCCAGCTGGACCCAGGGTAGAAGGCCTGCGTGGATCCGGGCAACGGTGCTCCCGTGGGACCCGATGCGGAGCCCCGGGACGTCCGGGGACCCAGAGCCTGGTTCTCAGCATTTTCGATGCATGAAGTGATTGAGGGAAAGCGCCCCCACAACGGGATGTACCCGGGGGTAGAAGGCCCGACTGGATCCGAGCAACGGTGCCCCCTTGGGGGCCAGTTGCGGGTAAGTTGTGGGTCTTCAGCAGAGCCTGGTTCTCAGCATTTTCGATGCAGGAAGTGATTGAGGGAAAGCGCCCCCAGAAAGAGATGGACCCAGGGTAGAAGGCCCGAGTGGATCCGTGCAACGGTGCTCCCGTGGGACCCGATACGGTCCCCCGGGGACCCGATACGGTGCTCCCGTGGGAACCGATTAAGAGGCTAAGATTTTCTCAGGCATTTTCGAGACAGGACGCCGATTAGGAAAAGCTTACCCACCCCCAGATGGACCCAGGCTAGAAGGCCTGCGTGGATCCGGGCAACGGTGCTCCCGTGGGACCCTAACCCTAACCCTAACCCTAACCCTAACCCTAACCCTAACCCTAACCCTAACCCTAACCCTAACCCTAACCCGATACGGTGCCCCGGGAACCCCTTTTGGCCAGGTTAAGAGTGTCTCAGGCATTTTCGAGACAGGAAGCCGATTAGGAAAAGCTTACCCACCCCCAGATGGACCCAGGGTAGAAGGCCTGCGTGGATCCGGGCAACGGTGCTCCCGTGGGACCCGATGCGGAGCCCCGGGACGTCCGGGGACCCAGAGCCTGGTTCTCAGCATTTTCGATGCATGAAGTGATTGAGGGAAAGCGCCCCCACAACGGGATGTACCCGGGGGTAGAAGGCCCGACTGGATCCGAGCAACGGTGCCCCCTTGGGGGCCAGTTGCGGGTAAGTTGTGGGTCTTCAGCAGAGCCTGGTTCTCAGCATTTTCGATGCAGGAAGTGATTGAGGGAAAGCGCCCCCAGAACGAGATGGACCCAGGGTAGAAGGCCCGAGTGGATCCGTGCAACGGTGCTCCCGTGGGACCCGATACGGTGCCCCGGGGACCCGATACGGTGCTCCCGTGGGAACCGATTAAGAGGCTAAGATTTTCTCAGGCATTTTCGAGACAGGACGCCGATTAGCAAAAGCTTACCCACCCCCAGATGGACCCAGGGTAGAAGGCCTGCGTGGATCCGGGCAACGGTGCTCCCGTGGGACCCTAACCCTAACCCTAACCCTAACCCTAACCCTAACCCTAACCCTAACCCTAACCCTAACCCTAACCCTAACCCTAACCCTAACCCTAACCCTAACCCTAACTCTAACCCTCAACGGATCCGAGTGACCCCATGCTGTGGACCCCAGCAGCAGCACAGGCCATTTTAGATAGCTGGTTGGACGACATTAACACCCCATTCTCTCCATAAGCCAGGAGAGGAGAGCACGTAAGCCATGGAGCCCGTAGGAGAATTTGGTGGACGGCAGAGGGCCAGTGAAAGGCTTAGAGAGCACTGTTTTTATCCTTTTATTTATTTATTTATTTAATGAATTACCTTATTGAGTTTCATGTCTGATATATATTGCTTTATTTTATTTAATTTAATTTACACTATATTCTTGCATGAACCCTTGTTTCTAAAAATATCTAATAATGTGCATGGCTTTTTACCTTGTGTGAATATTTATATAGCACTCTTGATGACCCCTTTCACTGACCACTGCACCTAAATGAAAGAATTAGTAACCCATGGCAATCTACTTATATATCATTCAATTACATGCCCTGGTCTTGGTTGACAATGGAAACAGGACCTGCTTCATTATTTATTTGAATCACCTGATTTTAAACATCTAATAATATGTATGCTTTTCTCAAGAGCACTATCATTGGCTCTATATATATAGCACTCTCAGGCTCTCTTAATTTTAACAAAAAGGGACCAAATTGCACTCTTGCTTAATATAACACATTGCTCTGGTTTCTAATGGAAGTATGACCTGTTTCATTATTTATTTTATTTTTATTGGTCCTCATTAGTATAGCGGTCAGTATCCCCGCCTGTCACGTGGGAGACCGGGGTTCAAGTCCCCTACGGGGAGAACTCAAATTTTTAAGAATTTTTAACTCTATACATGCGCACTTTTAAGTTCACTGACTCTGAAGAATGACTGGGAGTCTGGAGAGGTCAAAGACCCAGGTCACAGGCCAACTGCACTTAGAAACACAGACCTTGTACTATACAATAGCTCCCCCTAGTGACTATTCCAGATAACAGGAATGTGGGATGGAGGCCTTGAATATGACCTTACTTGAACCCTCACTCAGAGAAGGGGCCATTATACATGTATATCCTCTCCCAATGATTTGATTTTAGTTCCTCATTAGTATAGCGGTCAGTATCCCTGTCTGTTACCTGGGAGACCGGGGTTCAATTCCCCGATGGGGAGAACTCAAATCTTCAAGAATTTTTAACTCTATACATGCAGCACTTTTAAGTTCACTTATTTTAAACAATTAGGGACCAAATTGCACTTTTGTTTACTCTTGCACACCTTGCTCTAGGTTCTACACATCTCTTCCTTTAATCTTTTTCTGTTTATTTCCTTTCACAAGCTATTTTGTTTCCCCCCCCCCCCCCCGCCCCCCCTTTCTCCCTATGAGTGAACAGAAGTATTGGGGTAAGATTAAATACCATCCCTGTGCCCGTGCCCACCCCAACACCTACTTAGTGTTGGGGAATAGTCCCCTAACCTAACCCTAACCCTAACCCTAACCCTAACCCTAACCCTAACCCTAACCCTAACCCTAACCCTAACCCTAACCCTAACCCTAATCCGGGCAACGGTGCTCCCGTGGGACCCTAACCCTAACCCTAACCCTAACCCTAACCCTAACCCTAACCCTAACCCTAACCCTAACCCTAACCCTAACCCGATACGGTGCCCCGGGAACCCCTTTTGGCCAGGTTAAGAGTGTCTCAGGCATTTTCGAGACAGGAAGCCGATTAGGAAAAGCTTACCCACCCCCAGATGGACCCAGGGTAGAAGGCCTGCGTGGATCCGGGCAACGGTGCTCCCGTGGGACCCGATGCGGAGCCCCGGGACGTCCGGGGACCCAGAGCCTGGTTCTCAGCATTTTCGATGCATGAAGTGATTGAGGGAAAGCGCCCCCACAACGGGATGTACCCGGGGGTAGAAGGCCCGACTGGATCCGAGCAACGGTGCCCCCTTGGGGGCCAGTTGCGGGTAAGTTGTGGGTCTTCAGCAGAGCCTGGTTCTCAGCATTTTCGATGCAGGAAGTGATTGAGGGAAAGCGCCCCCAGAACGAGATGGACCCAGGGTAGAAGGCCCGAGTGGATCCGTGCAACGGTGCTCCCGTGGGACCCGATACGGTGCCCCGGGGACCCGATACGGTGCTCCCGTGGGAACCGATTAAGAGGCTAAGATTTTCTCAGGCATTTTCGAGACAGGAAGCCGATTAGGAAAAGCTTACCCACCCCCAGATGGACCCAGGGTAGAAGGCCTGCGTGGATGCGGGCAACGGTGCTCCCGTGGGACCCGATACGGTGCCCCGGGGACCCCTTTTGGCCAGGTTAAGAGTGTCTCAGGCATTTTCGAGACAGGAAGCCGATTAGGAAAAGCTTACCCACCCCCAGATGGACCCAGGGTAGAAGGCCTGCGTGGATCCGGGCAACGGTGCTCCCGTGGGACCCGATACGGTGCCCCGGGAACCCCTTTTGGCCAGGTTAAGAGTGTCTCAGGCATTTTCGAGACAGGAAGCCGATTAGGAAAAGCTTACCCACCCACAGATGGACCCAGGGTAGAAGGCCTGCGTGGATCCGGGCAACGGTGCTCCCGTGGGACCCGATGCGGAGCCCCGGGACGTCCGGGGACCCAGAGCCTGGTTCTCAGCATTTTCGATGCATGAAGTGATTGAGGGAAAGCGCCCCCACAACGGGATGTACCCGGGGGTAGAAGGCCCGACTGGATCCGAGCAACGGTGCCCCCTTGGGGGCCAGTTGCGGGTAAGTTGTGGGTCTTCAGCAGAGCCTGGTTCTCAGCATTTTCGATGCAGGAAGTGATTGAGGGAAAGCGCCCCCAGAACGAGATGGACCCAGGGTAGAAGGCCCGAGTGGATCCGTGCAACGGTGCTCCCGTGGGACCCGATACGGTCCCCCGGGGACCCGATACGGTGCTCCCGTGGGAACCGATTAAGAGGCTAAGATTTTCTCAGGCATTTTCGAGACAGGACGCCGATTAGGAAAAGCTTACCCACCCCCAGATGGACCCAGGCTAGAAGGCCTGCGTGGATCCGGGCAACGGTGCTCCCGTGGGACCCTAACCCTAACCCTAACCCTAACCCTAACCCTAACCCTAACCCTAACCCTAACCCTAACCCTAACCCTAACCCTAACCCTAACCCTAACCCTAACCCTAACCCTAACCCTAACCCTAACCCTAATCCGGGCAACGGTGCTCCCGTGGGACCCTAACCCTAACCCTAACCCTAACCCTAACCCTAACCCTAACCCTAACCCGATACGGTGCCCCGGGAACCCCTTTTGGCCAGGTTAAGAGTGTCTCAGGCATTTTCGAGACAGGAAGCCGATTAGGAAAAGCTTACCCACCCCCAGATGGACCCAGGGTAGAAGGCCTGCGTGGATCCGGGCAACGGTGCTCCCGTGGGACCCGATGCGGAGCCCCGGGACGTCCGGGGACCCAGAGCCTGGTTCTCAGCATTTTCGATGCATGAAGTGATTGAGGGAAAGCGCCCCCACAACGGGATGTACCCGGGGGTAGAAGGCCCGACTGGATCCGAGCAACGGTGCCCCCTTGGGGGCCAGTTGCGGGTAAGTTGTAGGTCTTCAGCAGAGCCTGGTTCTCAGCATTTTCGATGCAGGAAGTGATTGAGGGAAAGCGCCCCCAGAACGAGATGGACCCAGGGTAGAAGGCCCGAGTGGATCCGTGCAACGGTGCTCCCGTGGGACCCGATACGGTGCACCGGGGACCCGATACGGTGCTCCCGTGGGAACCGATTAAGAGGCTAAGATTTTCTCAGGCATTTTCGAGACAGGAAGCCGATTAGGAAAAGCTTACCCACCCCCAGATGGACCCAGGGTAGAAGGCCTGCGTGGATCCGGGCAACGGTGCTCCCGTGGGACCCGATACGGTGCCCCGGGGACCCCTTTTGGCCAGGTTAAGAGTGTCTCAGGCATTTTCGAGACAGGAAGCCGATTAGGAAAAGCTTACCCACCCCCAGATGGACCCAGGGTAGAAGGCCTGCGTGGATCCGGGCAACGGTGCTCCCGTGGGACCCGATACGGTGCCCCGGGAACCCCTTTTGGCCAGGTTAAGAGTGTCTCAGGCATTTTCGAGACAGGAAGCCGATTAGGAAAAGCTTACCCACCCCCAGATGGACCCAGGGTAGAAGGCCTGCGTGGATCCGGGCAACGGTGCTCCCGTGGGACCCGATGCGGAGCCCCGGGACGTCCGGGGACCCAGAGCCTGGTTCTCAGCATTTTCGATGCATGAAGTGATTGAGGGAAAGCGCCCCCACAACGGGATGTACCCGGGGGTAGAAGGCCCGACTGGATCCGAGCAACGGTGCCCCCTTGGGGGCCAGTTGCGGGTAAGTTGTGGGTCTTCAGCAGAGCCTGGTTCTCAGCATTTTCGATGCAGGAAGTGATTGAGGGAAAGCGCCCCCAGAACGAGATGGACCCAGGGTAGAAGGCCCGAGTGGATCCGTGCAACGGTGCTCCCGTGGGACCCGATATGGTGCCCCGGGGACCCGATACGGTGCTCCCGTGGGAACCGATTAAGAGGCTAAGATTTTCTCAGGCATTTTCGAGACAGGAAGCCGATTAGGAAAAGCTTACCCACCCCCAGATGGACCCAGGGTAGAAGGCCTGCGTGGATCCGGGCAACGGTGCTCCCGTGGGACCCGATACGGTGCCCCGGGGACCCCTTTTGGCCAGGTTAAGAGTGTCTCAGGCATTTTCGAGACAGGAAGCCGATTAGGAAAAGCTTACCCACCCCCAGATGGACCCAGGGTAGAAGGCCTGCGTGGATCCGGGTAACGGTGCTCCCGTGGGACCCGATACGGTGCCCCGGGAACCCCTTTTGGCCAGGTTAAGAGTGTCTCAGGCATTTTCGAGACAGGAAGCCGATTAGGAAAAGCTTACCCACCCCCAGATGGACCCAGGGTAGAAGGCCTGCGTGGATCCGGGCAACGGTGCTCCCGTGGGACCCGATGCGGAGCCCCGGGACGTCCGGGGACCCAGAGCCTGGTTCTCAGCATTTTCGATGCATGAAGTGATTGAGGGAAAGCGCCCCCACAACGGGATGTACCCGGGGGTAGAAGGCCCGACTGGATCCGAGCAACGGTGCCCCCTTGGGGGCCAGTTGCGGGTAAGTTGTGGGTCTTCAGCAGAGCCTGGTTCTCAGCATTTTCGATGCAGGAAGTGATTGAGGGAAAGCGCCCCCAGAACGAGATGGACCCAGGGTAGAAGGCCCGAGTGGATCCGTGCAACGGTGCTCCCGTGGGACCCGATACGGTGCCCCGGGGACCCGATACGGTGCTCCCGTGGGAACCGATTAAGAGGCTAAGATTTTCTCAGGCATTTTCGAGACAGGACGCCGATTAGGAAAAGCTTACCCACCCCCAGATGGACCCAGGGTAGAAGGCCTGCGTGGATCCGGGCAACGGTGCTCCCGTGGGACCCTAACCCTAACCCTAACCCTAACCCTAACCCTAACCCTAACCCTAACCCTAACCCTAACCCGATACGGTGCCCCGGGAACCCCTTTTGGCCAGGTTAAGAGTGTCTCAGGCATTTTCGAGACAGGAAGCCGATTAGGAAAAGCTTACCCACCCCCAGATGGACCCAGGGTAGAAGGCCTGCGTGGATCCGGGCAACGGTGCTCCCGTGGGACCCGATGCGGAGCCCCGGGACGTCCGGGGACCCAGAGCCTGGTTCTCAGCATTTTCGATGCATGAAGTGATTGAGGGAAAGCGCCCCCACAACGGGATGTACCCGGGGGTAGAAGGCCCGACTGGATCCGAGCAACGGTGCCCCCTTGGGGGCCAGTTGCGGGTAAGTTGTGGGTCTTCAGCAGAGCCTGGTTCTCAGCATTTTCGATGCAGGAAGTGATTGAGGGAAAGCGCCCCCAGAACGAGATGGACCCAGGGTAGAAGGCCCGAGTGGATCCGTGCAACGGTGCTCCCGTGGGACCCGATACGGTGCCCCGGGGACCCGATACGGTGCTCCCGTGGGAACCGATTAAGAGGCTAAGATTTTCTCAGGCATTTTCGAGACAGGACGCCGATTAGGAAAAGCTTACCCACCCCCAGATGGACCCAGGCTAGAAGGCCTGCGTGGATCCGGGCAACGGTGCTCCCGTGGGACCCTAACCCTAACCCTAACCCTAACCCTAACCCTAACCCTAACCCTAACCCTAACCCTAACCCTAACCCTAACCCTAACCCTAACCCGATACGGTGCCCCGGAACCCCTTTTGGCCAGGTTAAGAGTGTCTCAGGCATTTTCGAGACAGGAAGCCGATTAGGAAAAGCTTACCCACCCCCAGATGGACCCAGGGTAGAAGGCCTGCGTGGATCCGGGCAACGGTGCTCCCGTGGGACCCGATGCGGAGCCCCGGGACGTCCGGGGACCCAGAGCCTGGTTCTCAGCATTTTCGATGCATGAAGTGATTGAGGGAAAGCGCCCCCACAACGGGATGTACCCGGGGGTAGAAGGCCCGACTGGATCCGAGCAACGGTGCCCCCTTGGGGGCCAGTTGCGGGTAAGTTGTGGGTCTTCAGCAGAGCCTGGTTCTCAGCATTTTCGATGCAGGAAGTGATTGAGGGAAAGCGCCCCCAGAACGAGATGGACCCAGGGTAGAAGGCCCGAGTGGATCCGTGCAACGGTGCTCCCGTGGGACCCGATACGGTGCCCCGGGAACCCGATACGGTGCTCCCGTGGGAACCGATTAAGAGGCTAAGATTTTCTCAGGCATTTTCGAGACAGGACGCCGATTAGGAAAAGCTTACCCACCCCCAGATGGACCCAGGGTAGAAGGCCTGCGTGGATCCGGGCAACGGTGCTCCCGTGGGACCCTAACCCTAACCCTAACCCTAACCCTAACCCTAACCCTAACCCTAACCCTAACCCTAACCCTAACCCTAACCCTAACCCTAACCCTAACCCTAACCCTAACCCTAACCCTAACCCTAACCCTAACCCTAATCTGGGCAACGGTGCTCCCGTGGGACCCTAACCCTAACCCTAACCCTAACCCTAACCCTAACCCTAACCCGATACGGTGCCCCGGGAACCCCTTTTGGCCAGGTTAAGAGTGTCTCAGGCATTTTCGAGACAGGAAGCCGATTAGGAAAAGCTTACCCACCCCCAGATGGACCCAGGGTAGAAGGCCTGCGTGGATCCGGGCAACGGTGCTCCCGTGGGACCCGATGCGGAGCCCCGGGACGTCCGGGGACCCAGAGCCTGGTTCTCAGCATTTTCGATGCATGAAGTGATTGAGGGAAAGCGCCCCCACAACGGGATGTACCCGGGGGTAGAAGGCCCGACTGGATCCGAGCAACGGTGCCCCCTTGGGGGCCAGTTGCGGGTAAGTTGTGGGTCTTCAGCAGAGCCTGGTTCTCAGCATTTTCGATGCAGGAAGTGATTGAGGGAAAGCGCCCCCAGAACGAGATGGACCCAGGGTAGAAGGCCCGAGTGGATCCGTGCAACGGTGCTCCCGTGGGACCCGATACGGTGCCCCGGGGACCCGATACGGTGCTCCCGTGGGAACCGATTAAGAGGCTAAGATTTTCTCAGGCATTTTCGAGACAGGACGCCGATTAGGAAAAGCTTACCCACCCCCAGATGGACCCAGGCTAGAAGGCCTGCGTGGATCCGGGCAACGGTGCTCCCGTGGGACCCTAACCCTAACCCTAACCCTAACCCTAACCCTAACCCTAACCCTAACCCTAACCCTAACCCTAACCCTAACCCTAACCCTAACCCTAACCCGATACGGTGCCCCGGAACCCCTTTTGGCCAGGTTAAGAGTGTCTCAGGCATTTTCGAGACAGGAAGCCGATTAGGAAAAGCTTACCCACCCCCAGATGGACCCAGGGTAGAAGGCCTGCGTGGATCCGGGCAACGGTGCTCCCGTGGGACCCGATGCGGAGCCCCGGGACGTCCGGGGACCCAGAGCCTGGTTCTCAGCATTTTCGATGCATGAAGTGATTGAGGGAAAGCGCCCCCACAACGGGATGTACCCGGGGGTAGAAGGCCCGACTGGATCCGAGCAACGGTAGCCCCTTGGGGGCCAGTTGCGGGTAAGTTGTGGGTCTTCAGCAGAGCCTGGTTCTCAGCATTTTCGATGCAGGAAGTGATTGAGGGAAAGCGCCCCCAGAACGAGATGGACCCAGGGTAGAAGGCCCGAGTGGATCCGTGCAACGGTGCTCCCGTGGGACCCGATACGGTGCCCCGGGAACCCGATACGGTGCTCCCGTGGGAACCGATTAAGAGGCTAAGATTTTCTCAGGCATTTTCGAGACAGGACGCCGATTAGGAAAAGCTTACCCACCCCCAGATGGACCCAGGGTAGAAGGCCTGCGTGGATCCGGGCAACGGTGCTCCCGTGGGACCCTAACCCTAACCCTAACCCTAACCCTAACCCTAACCCTAACCCTAACCCTAACCCTAACCCTAACCCTAACCCTAACCCTAACCCTAACCCTAACCCTAACCCTAACCCTAACCCTAATCTGGGCAACGGTGCTCCCGTGGGACCCTAACCCTAACCCTAACCCTAACCCTAACCCTAACCCTAACCCGATACGGTGCCCCGGGAACCCCTTTTGGCCAGGTTAAGAGTGTCTCAGGCATTTTCGAGACAGGAAGCCGATTAGGAAAAGCTTACCCACCCCCAGATGGACCCAGGGTAGAAGGCCTGCGTGGATCCGGGCAACGGTGCTCCCGTGGGACCCGATGCGGAGCCCCGGGACGTCCGGGGACCCAGAGCCTGGTTCTCAGCATTTTCGATGCATGAAGTGATTGAGGGAAAGCGCCCCCACAACGGGATGTACCCGGGGGTAGAAGGCCCGACTGGATCCGAGCAACGGTGCCCCCTTGGGGGCCAGTTGCGGGTAAGTTGTGGGTCTTCAGCAGAGCCTGGTTCTCAGCATTTTCGATGCAGGAAGTGATTGAGGGAAAGCGCCCCCAGAACGAGATGGACCCAGGGTAGAAGGCCCGAGTGGATCCGTGCAACGGTGCTCCCGTGGGACCCGATACGGTGCCCCGGGGACCCGATACGGTGCTCCCGTGGGAACCGATTAAGAGGCTAAGATTTTCTCAGGCATTTTCGAGACAGGAAGCCGATTAGGAAAAGCTTACCCACCCCCAGATGGACCCAGGGTAGAAGGCCTGCGTGGATCCGGGCAACGGTGCTCCCGTGGGACCCGATACGGTGCCCCGGGGACCCCTTTTGGCCAGGTTAAGAGTGTCTCAGGCATTTTCGAGACAGGAAGCCGATTAGGAAAAGCTTACCCACCCCCAGATGGACCCAGGGTAGAAGGCCTGCGTGGATCCGGGCAACGGTGCTCCCGTGGGACCCGATACGGTGCCCCGGGAACCCCTTTTGGCCAGGTTAAGAGTGTCTCAGGCATTTTCGAGACAGGAAGCCGATTAGGAAAAGCTTACCCACCCCCAGATGGACCCAGGGTAGAAGGCCTGCGTGGATCCGGGCAACGGTGCTCCCGTGGGACCCGATGCGGAGCCCCGGGACGTCCGGGGACCCAGAGCCTGGTTCTCAGCATTTTCGATGCATGAAGTGATTGAGGGAAAGCGCCCCCACAACGGGATGTACCCGGGGGTAGAAGGCCCGACTGGATCCGAGCAACGGTGCCCCCTTGGGGGCCAGTTGCGGGTAAGTTGTGGGTCTTCAGCAGAGCCTGGTTCTCAGCATTTTCGATGCAGGAAGTGATTGAGGGAAAGCGCCCCCAGAACGAGATGGACCCAGGGTAGAAGGCCCGAGTGGATCCGTGCAACGGTGCTCCCGTGGGACCCGATACGGTGCCCCGGGAACCCGATACGGTGCTCCCGTGGGAACCGATTAAGAGGCTAAGATTTTCTCAGGCATTTTCGAGACAGGACGCCGATTAGGAAAAGCTTACCCACCCCCAGATGGACCCAGGGTAGAAGGCCTGCGTGGATCCGGGCAACGGTGCTCCCGTGGGACCCTAACCCTAACCCTAACCCTAACCCTAACCCTAACCCTAACCCTAACCCTAACCCTAACCCTAACCCTAACCCTAACCCTAACCCTAACCCTAACCCTAACCCTAACCCTAACCCTAACCCTAACCCTAACCCTAACCCTAATCTGGGCAACGGTGCTCCCGTGGGACCCTAACCCTAACCCTAACCCTAACCCTAACCCTAACCCTAACCCTAACCCGATACGGTGCCCCGGGAACCCCTTTTGGCCAGGTTAAGAGTGTCTCAGGCATTTTCGAGACAGGAAGCCGATTAGGAAAAGCTTACCCACCCCCAGATGGACCCAGGGTAGAAGGCCTGCGTGGATCCGGGCAACGGTGCTCCCGTGGGACCCGATGCGGAGCCCCGGGACGTCCGGGGACCCAGAGCCTGGTTCTCAGCATTTTCGATGCATGAAGTGATTGAGGGAAAGCGCCCCCACAACGGGATGTACCCGGGGGTAGAAGGCCCGACTGGATCCGAGCAACGGTGCCCCCTTGGGGGCCAGTTGCGGGTAAGTTGTGGGTCTTCAGCAGAGCCTGGTTCTCAGCATTTTCGATGCAGGAAGTGATTGAGGGAAAGCGCCCCCAGAACGAGATGGACCCAGGGTAGAAGGCCCGAGTGGATCCGTGCAACGGTGCTCCCGTGGGACCCGATACGGTGCCCCGGGGACCCGATACGGTGCTCCCGTGGGAACCGATTAAGAGGCTAAGATTTTCTCAGGCATTTTCGAGACAGGAAGCCGATTAGGAAAAGCTTACCCACCCCCAGATGGACCCAGGGTAGAAGGCCTGCGTGGATCCGGGCAACGGTGCTCCCGTGGGACCCGATACGGTGCCCCGGGGACCCCTTTTGGCCAGGTTAAGAGTGTCTCAGGCATTTTCGAGACAGGAAGCCGATTAGGAAAAGCTTACCCACCCCCAGATGGACCCAGGGTAGAAGGCCTGCGTGGATCCGGGCAACGGTGCTCCCGTGGGACCCGATACGGTGCCCCGGGAACCCCTTTTGGCCAGGTTAAGAGTGTCTCAGGCATTTTCGAGACAGGAAGCCGATTAGGAAAAGCTTACCCACCCCCAGATGGACCCAGGGTAGAAGGCCTGCGTGGATCCGGGCAACGGTGCTCCCGTGGGACCCGATGCGGAGCCCCGGGACGCCCGGGGACCCAGAGCCTGGTTCTCAGCATTTTCGATGCATGAAGTGATTGAGGGAAAGCGCCCCCACAACGGGATGTACCCGGGGGTAGAAGGCCCGACTGGATCCGAGCAACGGTGCCCCCTTGGGGGCCAGTTGCGGGTAAGTTGTGGGTCTTCAGCAGAGCCTGGTTCTCAGCATTTTCGATGCAGGAAGTGATTGAGGGAAAGCGCCCCCAGAACGAGATGGACCCAGGGTAGAAGGCCCGAGTGGATCCGTGCAACGGTGCTCCCGTGGGACCCGATACGGTCCCCCGGGGACCCGATACGGTGCTCCCGTGGGAACCGATTAAGAGGCTAAGATTTTCTCAGGCATTTTCGAGACAGGACGCCGATTAGGAAAAGCTTACCCACCCCCAGATGGACCCAGGCTAGAAGGCCTGCGTGGATCCGGGCAACGGTGCTCCCGTGGGACCCTAACCCTAACCCTAACCCTAACCCTAACCCTAACCCTAACCCTAACCCTAACCCTAACCCTAACCCTAACCCGATACGGTGCCCCGGGAACCCCTTTTGGCCAGGTTAAGAGTGTCTCAGGCATTTTCGAGACAGGAAGCCGATTAGCTTACCCACCCCCAGATGGACCCAGGCTAGAAGGCCTGCGTGGATCCGGGCAACGGTGCTCCCGTGGGACCCTAACCCTAACCCTAACCCTAACCCTAACCCTAACCCTAACCCTAACCCTAACCCGATACGGTGCCCCGGGAACCCCTTTTGGCCAGGTTAAGAGTGTCTCAGGCATTTTCGAGACAGGAAGCCGATTAGGAAAAGCTTACCCACCCCCAGATGGACCCAGGGTAGAAGGCCTGCGTGGATCCGGGCAACGGTGCTCCCGTGGGACCCGATGCGGAGCCCCGGGACGTCCGGGGACCCAGAGCCTGGTTCTCAGCATTTTCGATGCATGAAGTGATTGAGGGAAAGCGCCCCCACAACGGGATGTACCCGGGGGTAGAAGGCCCGACTGGATCCGAGCAACGGTGCCCCCTTGGGGGCCAGTTGCGGGTAAGTTGTGGGTCTTCAGCAGAGCCTGGTTCTCAGCATTTTCGATGCAGGAAGTGATTGAGGGAAAGCGCCCCCAGAACGAGATGGACCCAGGGTAGAAGGCCCGAGTGGATCCGTGCAACGGTGCTCCCGTGGGACCCGATACGGTCCCCCGGGGACCCGATACGGTGCTCCCGTGGGAACCGATTAAGAGGCTAAGATTTTCTCAGGCATTTTCGAGACAGGACGCCGATTAGGAAAAGCTTACCCACCCCCAGATGGACCCAGGCTAGAAGGCCTGCGTGGATCCGGGCAACGGTGCTCCCGTGGGACCCTAACCCTAACCCTAACCCTAACCCTAACCCTAACCCTAACCCTAACCCTAACCCGATACGGTGCCCCGGGAACCCCTTTTGGCCAGGTTAAGAGTGTCTCAGGCATTTTCGAGACAGGAAGCCGATTAGGAAAAGCTTACCCACCCCCAGATGGACCCAGGGTAGAAGGCCTGCGTGGATCCGGGCAACGGTGCTCCCGTGGGACCCGATGCGGAGCCCCGGGACGTCCGGGGACCCAGAGCCTGGTTCTCAGCATTTTCGATGCATGAAGTGATTGAGGGAAAGCGCCCCCACAACGGGATGTACCCGGGGGTAGAAGGCCCGACTGGATCCGAGCAACGGTGCCCCCTTGGGGGCCAGTTGCGGGTAAGTTGTGGGTCTTCAGCAGAGCCTGGTTCTCAGCATTTTCGATGCAGGAAGTGATTGAGGGAAAGCGCCCCCAGAACGAGATGGACCCAGGGTAGAAGGCCCGAGTGGATCCGTGCAACGGTGCTCCCGTGGGACCCGATACGGTCCCCCGGGGACCCGATACGGTGCTCCCGTGGGAACCGATTAAGAGGCTAAGATTTTCTCAGGCATTTTCGAGACAGGACGCCGATTAGGAAAAGCTTACCCACCCCCAGATGGACCCAGGCTAGAAGGCCTGCGTGGATCCGGGCAACGGTGCTCCCGTGGGACCCTAACCCTAACCCTAACCCTAACCCTAACCCTAACCCTAACCCTAACCCTAACCCTAACCCTAACCCTAACCCTAACCCTAACCCTAACCCTAACCCGATACGGTGCCCCGGGAACCCCTTTTGGCCAGGTTAAGAGTGTCTCAGGCATTTTCGAGACAGGAAGCCGATTAGGAAAAGCTTACCCACCCCCAGATGGACCCAGGGTAGAAGGCCTGCGTGGATCCGGGCAACGGTGCTCCCGTGGGACCCGATGCGGAGCCCCGGGACGTCCGGGGACCCAGAGCCTGGTTCTCAGCATTTTCGATGCATGAAGTGATTGAGGGAAAGCGCCCCCACAACGGGATGTACCCGGGGGTAGAAGGCCCGACTGGATCCGAGCAACGGTGCCCCCTTGGGGGCCAGTTGCGGGTAAGTTGTGGGTTTCGGCAGAGCCTGGTTCTCAGCATTTTCGATGCAGGAAGTGATTGAGGGAAAGCGCCCCCAGAACGAGATGGACCCAGGGTAGAAGGCCCGAGTGGATCCGTGCAACGGTGCTCCCGTGGGACCCGATACGGTGCCCCGGGGACCCGATACGGTGCTCCCGTGGGAACCGATTAAGAGGCTAAGATTTTTTCAGGCATTTTCGAGACAGGACGTCGATTAGGAAAAGCTTACCCACCCCCAGATGGACCCAGGGTAGAAGGCCTGCGTGGATCCGGGCAACGGTGCTCCCGTGGGACCCTAACCCTAACCCTAACCCTAACCCTAACCCTAACCCTAACCCTAACCCTAACCCTAACCCTAACCCTAACCCTAACCCTAACCCTAACCCTAACCCTAACCCTAACCCTAACCCTAACCCTAACCCTAACCCTAACCCTAACCCTAACCCTAATCCGGGCAACGGTGCTCCCGTGGGACCCTAACCCTAACCCTAACCCTAACCCTAACCCTAACCCTAACCCTAACCCTAACCCTAACCCTAACCCTAACCCTAACCCTAATCCGGGCAACGGTGCTCCCGTGGGACCCTAACCCTAACCCTAACCCTAACCCTAACCCTAACCCTAACCCTAACCCTAACCCTAACCCTAACCCGATACGGTGCCCCGGGAACCCCTTTTGGCCAGGTTAAGAGTGTCTCAGGCATTTTCGAGACAGGAAGCCGATTAGGAAAAGCTTACCCACCCCCAGATGGACCCAGGGTAGAAGGCCTGCGTGGATCCGGGCAACGGTGCTCCCGTGGGACCCGATGCGGAGCCCCGGGACGTCCGGGGACCCAGAGCCTGGTTCTCAGCATTTTCGATGCATGAAGTGATTGAGGGAAAGCGCCCCCACAACGGGATGTACCCGGGGGTAGAAGGCCCGACTGGATCCGAGCAACGGTGCCCCCTTGGGGGCCAGTTGCGGGTAAGTTGTGGGTCTTCAGCAGAGCCTGGTTCTCAGCATTTTCGATGCAGGAAGTGATTGAGGGAAAGCGCCCCCAGAACGAGATGGACCCAGGGTAGAAGGCCCGAGTGGATCCGTGCAACGGTGCTCCCGTGGGACCCGATACGGTCCCCCGGGGACCCGATACGGTGCTCCCGTGGGAACCGATTAAGAGGCTAAGATTTTCTCAGGCATTTTCGAGACAGGACGCCGATTAGGAAAAGCTTACCCACCCCCAGATGGACCCAGGCTAGAAGGCCTGCGTGGATCCGGGCAACGGTGCTCCCGTGGGACCCTAACCCTAACCCTAACCCTAACCCTAACCCTAACCCTAACCCTAACCCTAACCCTAACCCTAACCCTAACCCTAACCCTAACCCGATACGGTGCCCCGGGAACCCCTTTTGGCCAGGTTAAGAGTGTCTCAGGCATTTTCGAGACAGGAAGCCGATTAGGAAAAGCTTACCCACCCCCAGATGGACCCAGGGTAGAAGGCCTGCGTGGATCCGGGCAACGGTGCTCCCGTGGGACCCGATGCGGAGCCCCGGGACGTCCGGGGACCCAGAGCCTGGTTCTCAGCATTTTCGATGCATGAAGTGATTGAGGGAAAGCGCCCCCACAACGGGATGTACCCGGGGGTAGAAGGCCCGACTGGATCCGAGCAACGGTGCCCCCTTGGGGGCCAGTTGCGGGTAAGTTGTGGGTCTTCAGCAGAGCCTGGTTCTCAGCATTTTCGATGCAGGAAGTGATTGAGGGAAAGCGCCCCCAGAACGAGATGGACCCAGGGTAGAAGGCCCGAGTGGATCCGTGCAACGGTGCTCCCGTGGGACCCGATACGGTCCCCCGGGGACCCGATACGGTGCTCCCGTGGGAACCGATTAAGAGGCTAAGATTTTCTCAGGCATTTTCGAGACAGGACGCCGATTAGGAAAAGCTTACCCACCCCCAGATGGACCCAGGCTAGAAGGCCTGCGTGGATCCGGGCAACGGTGCTCCCGTGGGACCCTAACCCTAACCCTAACCCTAACCCTAACCCTAACCCTAACCCTAACCCTAACCCTAACCCGATACGGTGCCCCGGGAACCCCTTTTGGCCAGGTTAAGAGTGTCTCAGGCATTTTCGAGACAGGAAGCCGATTAGGAAAAGCTTACCCACCCCCAGATGGACCCAGGGTAGAAGGCCTGCGTGGATCCGGGCAACGGTGCTCCCGTGGGACCCGATGCGGAGCCCCGGGACGTCCGGGGACCCAGAGCCTGGTTCTCAGCATTTTCGATGCATGAAGTGATTGAGGGAAAGCGCCCCCACAACGGGATGTACCCGGGGGTAGAAGGCCCGACTGGATCCGAGCAACGGTGCCCCCTTGGGGGCCAGTTGCGGGTAAGTTGTGGGTCTTCAGCAGAGCCTGGTTCTCAGCATTTTCGATGCAGGAAGTGATTGAGGGAAAGCGCCCCCAGAACGAGATGGACCCAGGGTAGAAGGCCCGAGTGGATCCGTGCAACGGTGCTCCCGTGGGACCCGATACGGTCCCCCGGGGACCCGATACGGTGCTCCCGTGGGAACCGATTAAGAGGCTAAGATTTTCTCAGGCATTTTCGAGACAGGACGCCGATTAGGAAAAGCTTACCCACCCCCAGATGGACCCAGGCTAGAAGGCCTGCGTGGATCCGGGCAACGGTGCTCCCGTGGGACCCTAACCCTAACCCTAACCCTAACCCTAACCCTAACCCTAACCCTAACCCTAACCCTAACCCTAACCCTAACCCTAACCCTAACCCTAACCCTAACCCTAACCCGATACGGTGCCCCGGGAACCCCTTTTGGCCAGGTTAAGAGTGTCTCAGGCATTTTCGAGACAGGAAGCCGATTAGGAAAAGCTTACCCACCCCCAGATGGACCCAGGGTAGAAGGCCTGCGTGGATCCGGGCAACGGTGCTCCCGTGGGACCCGATGCGGAGCCCCGGGACGTCCGGGGACCCAGAGCCTGGTTCTCAGCATTTTCGATGCATGAAGTGATTGAGGGAAAGCGCCCCCACAACGGGATGTACCCGGGGGTAGAAGGCCCGACTGGATCCGAGCAACGGTGCCCCCTTGGGGGCCAGTTGCGGGTAAGTTGTGGGTTTCGGCAGAGCCTGGTTCTCAGCATTTTCGATGCAGGAAGTGATTGAGGGAAAGCGCCCCCAGAACGAGATGGACCCAGGGTAGAAGGCCCGAGTGGATCCGTGCAACGGTGCTCCCGTGGGACCCGATACGGTGCCCCGGGGACCCGATACGGTGCTCCCGTGGGAACCGATTAAGAGGCTAAGATTTTTTCAGGCATTTTCGAGACAGGACGTCGATTAGGAAAAGCTTACCCACCCCCAGATGGACCCAGGGTAGAAGGCCTGCGTGGATCCGGGCAACGGTGCTCCCGTGGGACCCTAACCCTAACCCTAACCCTAACCCTAACCCTAACCCTAACCCTAACCCTAACCCTAACCCTAACCCTAACCCTAACCCTAACCCTAACCCTAACCCTAACCCTAACCCTAACCCTAACCCTAATCTGGGCAACGGTGCTCCCGTGGGACCCTAACCCTAACCCTAACCCTAACCCTAACCCTAACCCTAACCCGATACGGTGCCCCGGGAACCCCTTTTGGCCAGGTTAAGAGTGTCTCAGGCATTTTCGAGACAGGAAGCCGATTAGGAAAAGCTTACCCACCCCCAGATGGACCCAGGGTAGAAGGCCTGCGTGGATCCGGGCAACGGTGCTCCCGTGGGACCCGATGCGGAGCCCCGGGACGTCCGGGGACCCAGAGCCTGGTTCTCAGCATTTTCGATGCATGAAGTGATTGAGGGAAAGCGCCCCCACAACGGGATGTACCCGGGGGTAGAAGGCCCGACTGGATCCGAGCAACGGTGCCCCCTTGGGGGCCAGTTGCGGGTAAGTTGTGGGTCTTCAGCAGAGCCTGGTTCTCAGCATTTTCGATGCAGGAAGTGATTGAGGGAAAGCGCCCCCAGAACGAGATGGACCCAGGGTAGAAGGCCCGAGTGGATCCGTGCAACGGTGCTCCCGTGGGACCCGATACGGTGCCCCGGGGACCCGATACGGTGCTCCCGTGGGAACCGATTAAGAGGCTAAGATTTTCTCAGGCATTTTCGAGACAGGAAGCCGATTAGGAAAAGCTTACCCACCCCCAGATGGACCCAGGGTAGAAGGCCTGCGTGGATCCGGGCAACGGTGCTCCCGTGGGACCCGATACGGTGCCCCGGGGACCCCTTTTGGCCAGGTTAAGAGTGTCTCAGGCATTTTCGAGACAGGAAGCCGATTAGGAAAAGCTTACCCACCCCCAGATGGACCCAGGGTAGAAGGCCTGCGTGGATCCGGGCAACGGTGCTCCCGTGGGACCCGATACGGTGCCCCGGGAACCCCTTTTGGCCAGGTTAAGAGTGTCTCAGGCATTTTCGAGACAGGAAGCCGATTAGGAAAAGCTTACCCACCCCCAGATGGACCCAGGGTAGAAGGCCTGCGTGGATCCGGGCAACGGTGCTCCCGTGGGACCCGATGCGGAGCCCCGGGACGTCCGGGGACCCAGAGCCTGGTTCTCAGCATTTTCGATGCATGAAGTGATTGAGGGAAAGCGCCCCCACAACGGGATGTACCCGGGGGTAGAAGGCCCGACTGGATCCGAGCAACGGTGCCCCCTTGGGGGCCAGTTGCGGGTAAGTTGTGGGTCTTCAGCAGAGCCTGGTTCTCAGCATTTTCGATGCAGGAAGTGATTGAGGGAAAGCGCCCCCAGAACGAGATGGACCCAGGGTAGAAGGCCCGAGTGGATCCGTGCAACGGTGCTCCCGTGGGACCCGATACGGTGCCCCGGGAACCCGATACGGTGCTCCCGTGGGAACCGATTAAGAGGCTAAGATTTTCTCAGGCATTTTCGAGACAGGACGCCGATTAGGAAAAGCTTACCCACCCCCAGATGGACCCAGGGTAGAAGGCCTGCGTGGATCCGGGCAACGGTGCTCCCGTGGGACCCTAACCCTAACCCTAACCCTAACCCTAACCCTAACCCTAACCCTAACCCTAACCCTAACCCTAACCCTAACCCTAACCCTAACCCTAACCCTAACCCTAACCCTAACCCTAACCCTAACCCTAACCCTAACCCTAATCTGGGCAACGGTGCTCCCGTGGGACCCTAACCCTAACCCTAACCCTAACCCTAACCCTAACCCTAACCCTAACCCGATACGGTGCCCCGGGAACCCCTTTTGGCCAGGTTAAGAGTGTCTCAGGCATTTTCGAGACAGGAAGCCGATTAGGAAAAGCTTACCCACCCCCAGATGGACCCAGGGTAGAAGGCCTGCGTGGATCCGGGCAACGGTGCTCCCGTGGGACCCGATGCGGAGCCCCGGGACGTCCGGGGACCCAGAGCCTGGTTCTCAGCATTTTCGATGCATGAAGTGATTGAGGGAAAGCGCCCCCACAACGGGATGTACCCGGGGGTAGAAGGCCCGACTGGATCCGAGCAACGGTGCCCCCTTGGGGGCCAGTTGCGGGTAAGTTGTGGGTCTTCAGCAGAGCCTGGTTCTCAGCATTTTCGATGCAGGAAGTGATTGAGGGAAAGCGCCCCCAGAACGAGATGGACCCAGGGTAGAAGGCCCGAGTGGATCCGTGCAACGGTGCTCCCGTGGGACCCGATACGGTGCCCCGGGGACCCGATACGGTGCTCCCGTGGGAACCGATTAAGAGGCTAAGATTTTCTCAGGCATTTTCGAGACAGGAAGCCGATTAGGAAAAGCTTACCCACCCCCAGATGGACCCAGGGTAGAAGGCCTGCGTGGATCCGGGCAACGGTGCTCCCGTGGGACCCGATACGGTGCCCCGGGGACCCCTTTTGGCCAGGTTAAGAGTGTCTCAGGCATTTTCGAGACAGGAAGCCGATTAGGAAAAGCTTACCCACCCCCAGATGGACCCAGGGTAGAAGGCCTGCGTGGATCCGGGCAACGGTGCTCCCGTGGGACCCGATACGGTGCCCCGGGAACCCCTTTTGGCCAGGTTAAGAGTGTCTCAGGCATTTTCGAGACAGGAAGCCGATTAGGAAAAGCTTACCCACCCCCAGATGGACCCAGGGTAGAAGGCCTGCGTGGATCCGGGCAACGGTGCTCCCGTGGGACCCGATGCGGAGCCCCGGGACGCCCGGGGACCCAGAGCCTGGTTCTCAGCATTTTCGATGCATGAAGTGATTGAGGGAAAGCGCCCCCACAACGGGATGTACCCGGGGGTAGAAGGCCCGACTGGATCCGAGCAACGGTGCCCCCTTGGGGGCCAGTTGCGGGTAAGTTGTGGGTCTTCAGCAGAGCCTGGTTCTCAGCATTTTCGATGCAGGAAGTGATTGAGGGAAAGCGCCCCCAGAACGAGATGGACCCAGGGTAGAAGGCCCGAGTGGATCCGTGCAACGGTGCTCCCGTGGGACCCGATACGGTCCCCCGGGGACCCGATACGGTGCTCCCGTGGGAACCGATTAAGAGGCTAAGATTTTCTCAGGCATTTTCGAGACAGGACGCCGATTAGGAAAAGCTTACCCACCCCCAGATGGACCCAGGCTAGAAGGCCTGCGTGGATCCGGGCAACGGTGCTCCCGTGGGACCCTAACCCTAACCCTAACCCTAACCCTAACCCTAACCCTAACCCTAACCCTAACCCTAACCCTAACCCTAACCCGATACGGTGCCCCGGGAACCCCTTTTGGCCAGGTTAAGAGTGTCTCAGGCATTTTCGAGACAGGAAGCCGATTAGCTTACCCACCCCCAGATGGACCCAGGCTAGAAGGCCTGCGTGGATCCGGGCAACGGTGCTCCCGTGGGACCCTAACCCTAACCCTAACCCTAACCCTAACCCTAACCCTAACCCTAACCCTAACCCGATACGGTGCCCCGGGAACCCCTTTTGGCCAGGTTAAGAGTGTCTCAGGCATTTTCGAGACAGGAAGCCGATTAGGAAAAGCTTACCCACCCCCAGATGGACCCAGGGTAGAAGGCCTGCGTGGATCCGGGCAACGGTGCTCCCGTGGGACCCGATGCGGAGCCCCGGGACGTCCGGGGACCCAGAGCCTGGTTCTCAGCATTTTCGATGCATGAAGTGATTGAGGGAAAGCGCCCCCACAACGGGATGTACCCGGGGGTAGAAGGCCCGACTGGATCCGAGCAACGGTGCCCCCTTGGGGGCCAGTTGCGGGTAAGTTGTGGGTCTTCAGCAGAGCCTGGTTCTCAGCATTTTCGATGCAGGAAGTGATTGAGGGAAAGCGCCCCCAGAACGAGATGGACCCAGGGTAGAAGGCCCGAGTGGATCCGTGCAACGGTGCTCCCGTGGGACCCGATACGGTCCCCCGGGGACCCGATACGGTGCTCCCGTGGGAACCGATTAAGAGGCTAAGATTTTCTCAGGCATTTTCGAGACAGGACGCCGATTAGGAAAAGCTTACCCACCCCCAGATGGACCCAGGCTAGAAGGCCTGCGTGGATCCGGGCAACGGTGCTCCCGTGGGACCCTAACCCTAACCCTAACCCTAACCCTAACCCTAACCCTAACCCTAACCCTAACCCGATACGGTGCCCCGGGAACCCCTTTTGGCCAGGTTAAGAGTGTCTCAGGCATTTTCGAGACAGGAAGCCGATTAGGAAAAGCTTACCCACCCCCAGATGGACCCAGGGTAGAAGGCCTGCGTGGATCCGGGCAACGGTGCTCCCGTGGGACCCGATGCGGAGCCCCGGGACGTCCGGGGACCCAGAGCCTGGTTCTCAGCATTTTCGATGCATGAAGTGATTGAGGGAAAGCGCCCCCACAACGGGATGTACCCGGGGGTAGAAGGCCCGACTGGATCCGAGCAACGGTGCCCCCTTGGGGGCCAGTTGCGGGTAAGTTGTGGGTCTTCAGCAGAGCCTGGTTCTCAGCATTTTCGATGCAGGAAGTGATTGAGGGAAAGCGCCCCCAGAACGAGATGGACCCAGGGTAGAAGGCCCGAGTGGATCCGTGCAACGGTGCTCCCGTGGGACCCGATACGGTCCCCCGGGGACCCGATACGGTGCTCCCGTGGGAACCGATTAAGAGGCTAAGATTTTCTCAGGCATTTTCGAGACAGGACGCCGATTAGGAAAAGCTTACCCACCCCCAGATGGACCCAGGCTAGAAGGCCTGCGTGGATCCGGGCAACGGTGCTCCCGTGGGACCCTAACCCTAACCCTAACCCTAACCCTAACCCTAACCCTAACCCTAACCCTAACCCTAACCCTAACCCTAACCCTAACCCTAACCCTAACCCTAACCCGATACGGTGCCCCGGGAACCCCTTTTGGCCAGGTTAAGAGTGTCTCAGGCATTTTCGAGACAGGAAGCCGATTAGGAAAAGCTTACCCACCCCCAGATGGACCCAGGGTAGAAGGCCTGCGTGGATCCGGGCAACGGTGCTCCCGTGGGACCCGATGCGGAGCCCCGGGACGTCCGGGGACCCAGAGCCTGGTTCTCAGCATTTTCGATGCATGAAGTGATTGAGGGAAAGCGCCCCCACAACGGGATGTACCCGGGGGTAGAAGGCCCGACTGGATCCGAGCAACGGTGCCCCCTTGGGGGCCAGTTGCGGGTAAGTTGTGGGTTTCGGCAGAGCCTGGTTCTCAGCATTTTCGATGCAGGAAGTGATTGAGGGAAAGCGCCCCCAGAACGAGATGGACCCAGGGTAGAAGGCCCGAGTGGATCCGTGCAACGGTGCTCCCGTGGGACCCGATACGGTGCCCCGGGGACCCGATACGGTGCTCCCGTGGGAACCGATTAAGAGGCTAAGATTTTTTCAGGCATTTTCGAGACAGGACGTCGATTAGGAAAAGCTTACCCACCCCCAGATGGACCCAGGGTAGAAGGCCTGCGTGGATCCGGGCAACGGTGCTCCCGTGGGACCCTAACCCTAACCCTAACCCTAACCCTAACCCTAACCCTAACCCTAACCCTAACCCTAACCCTAACCCTAACCCTAACCCTAACCCTAACCCTAACCCTAACCCTAACCCTAACCCTAACCCTAACCCTAACCCTAACCCTAACCCTAACCCTAATCCGGGCAACGGTGCTCCCGTGGGACCCTAACCCTAACCCTAACCCTAACCCTAACCCTAACCCTAACCCTAACCCTAACCCTAACCCTAACCCTAATCCGGGCAACGGTGCTCCCGTGGGACCCTAACCCTAACCCTAACCCTAACCCTAACCCTAACCCTAACCCTAACCCTAACCCTAACCCTAACCCGATACGGTGCCCCGGGAACCCCTTTTGGCCAGGTTAAGAGTGTCTCAGGCATTTTCGAGACAGGAAGCCGATTAGGAAAAGCTTACCCACCCCCAGATGGACCCAGGGTAGAAGGCCTGCGTGGATCCGGGCAACGGTGCTCCCGTGGGACCCGATGCGGAGCCCCGGGACGTCCGGGGACCCAGAGCCTGGTTCTCAGCATTTTCGATGCATGAAGTGATTGAGGGAAAGCGCCCCCACAACGGGATGTACCCGGGGGTAGAAGGCCCGACTGGATCCGAGCAACGGTGCCCCCTTGGGGGCCAGTTGCGGGTAAGTTGTGGGTCTTCAGCAGAGCCTGGTTCTCAGCATTTTCGATGCAGGAAGTGATTGAGGGAAAGCGCCCCCAGAACGAGATGGACCCAGGGTAGAAGGCCCGAGTGGATCCGTGCAACGGTGCTCCCGTGGGACCCGATACGGTCCCCCGGGGACCCGATACGGTGCTCCCGTGGGAACCGATTAAGAGGCTAAGATTTTCTCAGGCATTTTCGAGACAGGACGCCGATTAGGAAAAGCTTACCCACCCCCAGATGGACCCAGGCTAGAAGGCCTGCGTGGATCCGGGCAACGGTGCTCCCGTGGGACCCTAACCCTAACCCTAACCCTAACCCTAACCCTAACCCTAACCCTAACCCTAACCCTAACCCTAACCCTAACCCTAACCCTAACCCGATACGGTGCCCCGGGAACCCCTTTTGGCCAGGTTAAGAGTGTCTCAGGCATTTTCGAGACAGGAAGCCGATTAGGAAAAGCTTACCCACCCCCAGATGGACCCAGGGTAGAAGGCCTGCGTGGATCCGGGCAACGGTGCTCCCGTGGGACCCGATGCGGAGCCCCGGGACGTCCGGGGACCCAGAGCCTGGTTCTCAGCATTTTCGATGCATGAAGTGATTGAGGGAAAGCGCCCCCACAACGGGATGTACCCGGGGGTAGAAGGCCCGACTGGATCCGAGCAACGGTGCCCCCTTGGGGGCCAGTTGCGGGTAAGTTGTGGGTCTTCAGCAGAGCCTGGTTCTCAGCATTTTCGATGCAGGAAGTGATTGAGGGAAAGCGCCCCCAGAACGAGATGGACCCAGGGTAGAAGGCCCGAGTGGATCCGTGCAACGGTGCTCCCGTGGGACCCGATACGGTCCCCCGGGGACCCGATACGGTGCTCCCGTGGGAACCGATTAAGAGGCTAAGATTTTCTCAGGCATTTTCGAGACAGGACGCCGATTAGGAAAAGCTTACCCACCCCCAGATGGACCCAGGCTAGAAGGCCTGCGTGGATCCGGGCAACGGTGCTCCCGTGGGACCCTAACCCTAACCCTAACCCTAACCCTAACCCTAACCCTAACCCTAACCCTAACCCGATACGGTGCCCCGGGAACCCCTTTTGGCCAGGTTAAGAGTGTCTCAGGCATTTTCGAGACAGGAAGCCGATTAGGAAAAGCTTACCCACCCCCAGATGGACCCAGGGTAGAAGGCCTGCGTGGATCCGGGCAACGGTGCTCCCGTGGGACCCGATGCGGAGCCCCGGGACGTCCGGGGACCCAGAGCCTGGTTCTCAGCATTTTCGATGCATGAAGTGATTGAGGGAAAGCGCCCCCACAACGGGATGTACCCGGGGGTAGAAGGCCCGACTGGATCCGAGCAACGGTGCCCCCTTGGGGGCCAGTTGCGGGTAAGTTGTGGGTCTTCAGCAGAGCCTGGTTCTCAGCATTTTCGATGCAGGAAGTGATTGAGGGAAAGCGCCCCCAGAACGAGATGGACCCAGGGTAGAAGGCCCGAGTGGATCCGTGCAACGGTGCTCCCGTGGGACCCGATACGGTCCCCCGGGGACCCGATACGGTGCTCCCGTGGGAACCGATTAAGAGGCTAAGATTTTCTCAGGCATTTTCGAGACAGGACGCCGATTAGGAAAAGCTTACCCACCCCCAGATGGACCCAGGCTAGAAGGCCTGCGTGGATCCGGGCAACGGTGCTCCCGTGGGACCCTAACCCTAACCCTAACCCTAACCCTAACCCTAACCCTAACCCTAACCCTAACCCTAACCCTAACCCTAACCCTAACCCTAACCCTAACCCGATACGGTGCCCCGGGAACCCCTTTTGGCCAGGTTAAGAGTGTCTCAGGCATTTTCGAGACAGGAAGCCGATTAGGAAAAGCTTACCCACCCCCAGATGGACCCAGGGTAGAAGGCCTGCGTGGATCCGGGCAACGGTGCTCCCGTGGGACCCGATGCGGAGCCCCGGGACGTCCGGGGACCCAGAGCCTGGTTCTCAGCATTTTCGATGCATGAAGTGATTGAGGGAAAGCGCCCCCACAACGGGATGTACCCGGGGGTAGAAGGCCCGACTGGATCCGAGCAACGGTGCCCCCTTGGGGGCCAGTTGCGGGTAAGTTGTGGGTTTCGGCAGAGCCTGGTTCTCAGCATTTTCGATGCAGGAAGTGATTGAGGGAAAGCGCCCCCAGAACGAGATGGACCCAGGGTAGAAGGCCCGAGTGGATCCGTGCAACGGTGCTCCCGTGGGACCCGATACGGTGCCCCGGGGACCCGATACGGTGCTCCCGTGGGAACCGATTAAGAGGCTAAGATTTTTTCAGGCATTTTCGAGACAGGACGTCGATTAGGAAAAGCTTACCCACCCCCAGATGGACCCAGGGTAGAAGGCCTGCGTGGATCCGGGCAACGGTGCTCCCGTGGGACCCTAACCCTAACCCTAACCCTAACCCTAACCCTAACCCTAACCCTAACCCTAACCCTAACCCTAACCCTAACCCTAACCCTAACCCTAACCCTAACCCTAACCCTAACCCTAACCCTAACCCTAACCCTAACCCTAACCCTAACCCTAATCCGGGCAACGGTGCTCCCGTGGGACCCTAACCCTAACCCTAACCCTAACCCTAACCCTAACCCTAACCCTAACCCTAACCCTAACCCTAACCCTAACCCTAACCCTAATCCGGGCAACGGTGCTCCCGTGGGACCCTAACCCTAACCCTAACCCTAACCCTAACCCTAACCCTAACCCTAACCCTAACCCGATACGGTGCCCCGGGAACCCCTTTTGGCCAGGTTAAGAGTGTCTCAGGCATTTTCGAGACAGGAAGCCGATTAGGAAAAGCTTACCCACCCCCAGATGGACCCAGGGTAGAAGGCCTGCGTGGATCCGGGCAACGGTGCTCCCGTGGGACCCGATGCGGAGCCCCGGGACGTCCGGGGACCCAGAGCCTGGTTCTCAGCATTTTCGATGCATGAAGTGATTGAGGGAAAGCGCCCCCACAACGGGATGTACCCGGGGGTAGAAGGCCCGACTGGATCCGAGCAACGGTGCCCCCTTGGGGGCCAGTTGCGGGTAAGTTGTGGGTCTTCAGCAGAGCCTGGTTCTCAGCATTTTCGATGCAGGAAGTGATTGAGGGAAAGCGCCCCCAGAACGAGATGGACCCAGGGTAGAAGGCCCGAGTGGATCCGTGCAACGGTGCTCCCGTGGGACCCGATACGGTCCCCCGGGGACCCGATACGGTGCTCCCGTGGGAACCGATTAAGAGGCTAAGATTTTCTCAGGCATTTTCGAGACAGGACGCCGATTAGGAAAAGCTTACCCACCCCCAGATGGACCCAGGCTAGAAGGCCTGCGTGGATCCGGGCAACGGTGCTCCCGTGGGACCCTAACCCTAACCCTAACCCTAACCCTAACCCTAACCCTAACCCTAACCCTAACCCTAACCCGATACGGTGCCCCGGGAACCCCTTTTGGCCAGGTTAAGAGTGTCTCAGGCATTTTCGAGACAGGAAGCCGATTAGGAAAAGCTTACCCACCCCCAGATGGACCCAGGGTAGAAGGCCTGCGTGGATCCGGGCAACGGTGCTCCCGTGGGACCCGATGCGGAGCCCCGGGACGTCCGGGGACCCAGAGCCTGGTTCTCAGCATTTTCGATGCATGAAGTGATTGAGGGAAAGCGCCCCCACAACGGGATGTACCCGGGGGTAGAAGGCCCGACTGGATCCGAGCAACGGTGCCCCCTTGGGGGCCAGTTGCGGGTAAGTTGTGGGTCTTCAGCAGAGCCTGGTTCTCAGCATTTTCGATGCAGGAAGTGATTGAGGGAAAGCGCCCCCAGAACGAGATGGACCCAGGGTAGAAGGCCCGAGTGGATCCGTGCAACGGTGCTCCCGTGGGACCCGATACGGTCCCCCGGGGACCCGATACGGTGCTCCCGTGGGAACCGATTAAGAGGCTAAGATTTTCTCAGGCATTTTCGAGACAGGACGCCGATTAGGAAAAGCTTACCCACCCCCAGATGGACCCAGGCTAGAAGGCCTGCGTGGATCCGGGCAACGGTGCTCCCGTGGGACCCTAACCCTAACCCTAACCCTAACCCTAACCCTAACCCTAACCCTAACCCTAACCCTAACCCTAACCCTAACCCGATACGGTGCCCCGGGAACCCCTTTTGGCCAGGTTAAGAGTGTCTCAGGCATTTTCGAGACAGGAAGCCGATTAGGAAAAGCTTACCCACCCCCAGATGGACCCAGGGTAGAAGGCCTGCGTGGATCCGGGCAACGGTGCTCCCGTGGGACCCGATGCGGAGCCCCGGGACGTCCGGGGACCCAGAGCCTGGTTCTCAGCATTTTCGATGCATGAAGTGATTGAGGGAAAGCGCCCCCACAACGGGATGTACCCGGGGGTAGAAGGCCCGACTGGATCCGAGCAACGGTGCCCCCTTGGGGGCCAGTTGCGGGTAAGTTGTGGGTTTCGGCAGAGCCTGGTTCTCAGCATTTTCGATGCAGGAAGTGATTGAGGGAAAGCGCCCCCAGAACGAGATGGACCCAGGGTAGAAGGCCCGAGTGGATCCGTGCAACGGTGCTCCCGTGGGACCCGATACGGTGCCCCGGGGACCCGATACGGTGCTCCCGTGGGAACCGATTAAGAGGCTAAGATTTTTTCAGGCATTTTCGAGACAGGACGTCGATTAGGAAAAGCTTACCCACCCCCAGATGGACCCAGGGTAGAAGGCCTGCGTGGATCCGGGCAACGGTGCTCCCGTGGGACCCTAACCCTAACCCTAACCCTAACCCTAACCCTAACCCTAACCCTAACCCTAACCCTAACCCTAACCCTAACCCTAACCCTAACCCTAACCCTAACCCTAACCCTAACCCTAATCCGGGCAACGGTGCTCCCGTGGGACCCTAACCCTAACCCTAACCCTAACCCTAACCCTAACCCTAACCCTAACCCTAACCCTAATCCGGGCAACGGTGCTCCCGTGGGACCCTAACCCTAACCCTAACCCTAACCCTAACCCTAACCCTAACCCTAACCCGATACGGTGCCCCGGGAACCCCTTTTGGCCAGGTTAAGAGTGTCTCAGGCATTTTCGAGACAGGAAGCCGATTAGGAAAAGCTTACCCACCCCCAGATGGACCCAGGGTAGAAGGCCTGCGTGGATCCGGGCAACGGTGCTCCCGTGGGACCCGATGCGGAGCCCCGGGACGTCCGGGGACCCAGAGCCTGGTTCTCAGCATTTTCGATGCATGAAGTGATTGAGGGAAAGCGCCCCCACAACGGGATGTACCCGGGGGTAGAAGGCCCGACTGGATCCGAGCAACGGTGCCCCCTTGGGGGCCAGTTGCGGGTAAGTTGTGGGTCTTCAGCAGAGCCTGGTTCTCAGCATTTTCGATGCAGGAAGTGATTGAGGGAAAGCGCCCCCAGAACGAGATGGACCCAGGGTAGAAGGCCCGAGTGGATCCGTGCAACGGTGCTCCCGTGGGACCCGATACGGTGCCCCGGGGACCCGATACGGTGCTCCCGTGGGAACCGATTAAGAGGCTAAGATTTTCTCAGGCATTTTCGAGACAGGAAGCCGATTAGGAAAAGCTTACCCACCCCCAGATGGACCCAGGGTAGAAGGCCTGCATGGATCCGGGCAACGGTGCTCCCGTGGGACCCGATACGGTGCCCCGGGGACCCCTTTTGGCCAGGTTAAGAGTGTCTCAGGCATTTTCGAGACAGGAAGCCGATTAGGAAAAGCTTACCCACCCCCAGATGGACCCAGGGTAGAAGGCCTGCGTGGATCCGGGCAACGGTGCTCCCGTGGGACCCGATACGGTGCCCCGGGAACCCCTTTTGGCCAGGTTAAGAGTGTCTCAGGCATTTTCGAGACAGGAAGCCGATTAGGAAAAGCTTACCCACCCCCAGATGGACCCAGGGTAGAAGGCCTGCGTGGATCCGGGCAACGGTGCTCCCGTGGGACCCGATGCGGAGCCCCGGGACGTCCGGGGACCCAGAGCCTGGTTCTCAGCATTTTCGATGCATGAAGTGATTGAGGGAAAGCGCCCCCACAACGGGATGTACCCGGGGGTAGAAGGCCCGACTGGATCCGAGCAACGGTGCCCCCTTGGGGGCCAGTTGCGGGTAAGTTGTGGGTCTTCAGCAGAGCCTGGTTCTCAGCATTTTCGATGCAGGAAGTGATTGAGGGAAAGCGCCCCCAGAACGAGATGGACCCAGGGTAGAAGGCCCGAGTGGATCCGTGCAACGGTGCTCCCGTGGGACCCGATACGGTCCCCCGGGGACCCGATACGGTGCTCCCGTGGGAACCGATTAAGAGGATAAGATTTTCTCAGGCATTTTCGAGACAGGACGCCGATTAGGAAAAGCTTACCCACCCCCAGATGGACCCAGGCTAGAAGGCCTGCGTGGATCCGGGCAACGGTGCTCCCGTGGGACCCTAACCCTAACCCTAACCCTAACCCTAACCCTAACCCTAACCCTAACCCTAACCCTAACCCTAACCCTAACCCTAACCCTAACCCTAACCCTAACCCTAACCCTAACCCTAATCCGGGCAACGGTGCTCCCGTGGGACCCTAACCCTAACCCTAACCCTAACCCTAACCCTAACCCTAACCCGATACGGTGCCCCGGGAACCCCTTTTGGCCAGGTTAAGAGTGTCTCAGGCATTTTCGAGACAGGAAGCCGATTAGGAAAAGCTTACCCACCCCCAGATGGACCCAGGGTAGAAGGCCTGCGTGGATCCGGGCAACGGTGCTCCTGTGGGACCCGATGCGGAGCCCCGGGACGTCCGGGGACCCAGAGCCTGGTTCTCAGCATTTTCGATGCATGAAGTGATTGAGGGAAAGCGCCCCCACAACGGGATGTACCCGGGGGTAGAAGGCCCGACTGGATCCGAGCAACGGTGCCCCCTTGGGGGCCAGTTGCGGGTAAGTTGTAGGTCTTCAGCAGAGCCTGGTTCTCAGCATTTTCGATGCAGGAAGTGATTGAGGGAAAGCGCCCCCAGAACGAGATGGACCCAGGGTAGAAGGCCCGAGTGGATCCGTGCAACGGTGCTCCCGTGGGACCCGATACGGTGCACCGGGGACCCGATACGGTGCTCCCGTGGGAACCGATTAAGAGGCTAAGATTTTCTCAGGCATTTTCGAGACAGGACGCCGATTAGGAAAAGCTTACCCACCCCCAGATGGACCCAGGCTAGAAGGCCTGCGTGGATCCGGGCAACGGTGCTCCCGTGGGACCCTAACCCTAACCCTAACCCTAACCCTAACCCTAACCCTAACCCTAACCCTAACCCTAACCCTAACCCTAACCCGATACGGTGCCCCGGAACCCCTTTTGGCCAGGTTAAGAGTGTCTCAGGCATTTTCGAGACAGGAAGCCGATTAGGAAAAGCTTACCCACCCCCAGATGGACCCAGGGTAGAAGGCCTGCGTGGATCCGGGCAACGGTGCTCCCGTGGGACCCGATGCGGAGCCCCGGGACGTCCGGGGACCCAGAGCCTGGTTCTCAGCATTTTCGATGCATGAAGTGATTGAGGGAAAGCGCCCCCACAACGGGATGTACCCGGGGGTAGAAGGCCCGACTGGATCCGAGCAACGGTGCCCCCTTGGGGGCCAGTTGCGGGTAAGTTGTGGGTCTTCAGCAGAGCCTGGTTCTCAGCATTTTCGATGCAGGAAGTGATTGAGGGAAAGCGCCCCCAGAACGAGATGGACCCAGGGTAGAAGGCCCGAGTGGATCCGTGCAACGGTGCTCCCGTGGGACCCGATACGGTGCCCCGGGAACCCGATACGGTGCTCCCGTGGGAACCGATTAAGAGGCTAAGATTTTCTCAGGCATTTTCGAGACAGGACGCCGATTAGGAAAAGCTTACCCACCCCCAGATGGACCCAGGGTAGAAGGCCTGCGTGGATCCGGGCAACGGTGCTCCCGTGGGACCCTAACCCTAACCCTAACCCTAACCCTAACCCTAACCCTAACCCTAACCCTAACCCTAACCCTAACCCTAACCCTAACCCTAACCCTAACCCTAACCCTAACCCTAACCCTAACCCTAACCCTAACCCTAATCTGGGCAACGGTGCTCCCGTGGGACCCTAACCCTAACCCTAACCCTAACCCTAACCCTAACCCTAACCCGATACGGTGCCCCGGGAACCCCTTTTGGCCAGGTTAAGAGTGTCTCAGGCATTTTCGAGACAGGAAGCCGATTAGGAAAAGCTTACCCACCCCCAGATGGACCCAGGGTAGAAGGCCTGCGTGGATCCGGGCAACGGTGCTCCCGTGGGACCCGATGCGGAGCCCCGGGACGTCCGGGGACCCAGAGCCTGGTTCTCAGCATTTTCGATGCATGAAGTGATTGAGGGAAAGCGCCCCCACAACGGGATGTACCCGGGGGTAGAAGGCCCGACTGGATCCGAGCAACGGTGCCCCCTTGGGGGCCAGTTGCGGGTAAGTTGTGGGTCTTCAGCAGAGCCTGGTTCTCAGCATTTTCGATGCAGGAAGTGATTGAGGGAAAGCGCCCCCAGAACGAGATGGACCCAGGGTAGAAGGCCCGAGTGGATCCGTGCAACGGTGCTCCCGTGGGACCCGATACGGTGCCCCGGGGACCCGATACGGTGCTCCCGTGGGAACCGATTAAGAGGCTAAGATTTTCTCAGGCATTTTCGAGACAGGAAGCCGATTAGGAAAAGCTTACCCACCCCCAGATGGACCCAGGGTAGAAGGCCTGCGTGGATCCGGGCAACGGTGCTCCCGTGGGACCCGATACGGTGCCCCGGGGACCCCTTTTGGCCAGGTTAAGAGTGTCTCAGGCATTTTCGAGACAGGAAGCCGATTAGGAAAAGCTTACCCACCCCCAGATGGACCCAGGGTAGAAGGCCTGCGTGGATCCGGGCAACGGTGCTCCCGTGGGACCCGATACGGTGCCCCGGGAACCCCTTTTGGCCAGGTTAAGAGTGTCTCAGGCATTTTCGAGACAGGAAGCCGATTAGGAAAAGCTTACCCACCCCCAGATGGACCCAGGGTAGAAGGCCTGCGTGGATCCGGGCAACGGTGCTCCCGTGGGACCCGATGCGGAGCCCCGGGACGTCCGGGGACCCAGAGCCTGGTTCTCAGCATTTTCGATGCATGAAGTGATTGAGGGAAAGCGCCCCCACAACGGGATGTACCCGGGGGTAGAAGGCCCGACTGGATCCGAGCAACGGTGCCCCCTTGGGGGCCAGTTGCGGGTAAGTTGTGGGTCTTCAGCAGAGCCTGGTTCTCAGCATTTTCGATGCAGGAAGTGATTGAGGGAAAGCGCCCCCAGAACGAGATGGACCCAGGGTAGAAGGCCCGAGTGGATCCGTGCAACGGTGCTCCCGTGGGACCCGATACGGTGCCCCGGGAACCCGATACGGTGCTCCCGTGGGAACCGATTAAGAGGCTAAGATTTTCTCAGGCATTTTCGAGACAGGACGCCGATTAGGAAAAGCTTACCCACCCCCAGATGGACCCAGGGTAGAAGGCCTGCGTGGATCCGGGCAACGGTGCTCCCGTGGGACCCTAACCCTAACCCTAACCCTAACCCTAACCCTAACCCTAACCCTAACCCTAACCCTAACCCTAACCCTAACCCTAACCCTAACCCTAACCCTAACCCTAACCCTAACCCTAACCCTAATCTGGGCAACGGTGCTCCCGTGGGACCCTAACCCTAACCCTAACCCTAACCCTAACCCTAACCCTAACCCTAACCCTAACCCGATACGGTGCCCCGGGAACCCCTTTTGGCCAGGTTAAGAGTGTCTCAGGCATTTTCGAGACAGGAAGCCGATTAGGAAAAGCTTACCCACCCCCAGATGGACCCAGGGTAGAAGGCCTGCGTGGATCCGGGCAACGGTGCTCCCGTGGGACCCGATGCGGAGCCCCGGGACGTCCGGGGACCCAGAGCCTGGTTCTCAGCATTTTCGATGCATGAAGTGATTGAGGGAAAGCGCCCCCACAACGGGATGTACCCGGGGGTAGAAGGCCCGACTGGATCCGAGCAACGGTGCCCCCTTGGGGGCCAGTTGCGGGTAAGTTGTGGGTCTTCAGCAGAGCCTGGTTCTCAGCATTTTCGATGCAGGAAGTGATTGAGGGAAAGCGCCCCCAGAACGAGATGGACCCAGGGTAGAAGGCCCGAGTGGATCCGTGCAACGGTGCTCCCGTGGGACCCGATACGGTGCCCCGGGGACCCGATACGGTGCTCCCGTGGGAACCGATTAAGAGGCTAAGATTTTCTCAGGCATTTTCGAGACAGGAAGCCGATTAGGAAAAGCTTACCCACCCCCAGATGGACCCAGGGTAGAAGGCCTGCGTGGATCCGGGCAACGGTGCTCCCGTGGGACCCGATACGGTGCCCCGGGGACCCCTTTTGGCCAGGTTAAGAGTGTCTCAGGCATTTTCGAGACAGGAAGCCGATTAGGAAAAGCTTACCCACCCCCAGATGGACCCAGGGTAGAAGGCCTGCGTGGATCCGGGCAACGGTGCTCCCGTGGGACCCGATACGGTGCCCCGGGAACCCCTTTTGGCCAGGTTAAGAGTGTCTCAGGCATTTTCGAGACAGGAAGCCGATTAGGAAAAGCTTACCCACCCCCAGATGGACCCAGGGTAGAAGGCCTGCGTGGATCCGGGCAACGGTGCTCCCGTGGGACCCGATGCGGAGCCCCGGGACGTCCGGGGACCCAGAGCCTGGTTCTCAGCATTTTCGATGCATGAAGTGATTGAGGGAAAGCGCCCCCACAACGGGATGTACCCGGGGGTAGAAGGCCCGACTGGATCCGAGCAACGGTGCCCCCTTGGGGGCCAGTTGCGGGTAAGTTGTGGGTCTTCAGCAGAGCCTGGTTCTCAGCATTTTCGATGCAGGAAGTGATTGAGGGAAAGCGCCCCCAGAACGAGATGGACCCAGGGTAGAAGGCCCGAGTGGATCCGTGCAACGGTGCTCCCGTGGGACCCGATACGGTCCCCCGGGGACCCGATACGGTGCTCCCGTGGGAACCGATTAAGAGGCTAAGATTTTCTCAGGCATTTTCGAGACAGGACGCCGATTAGGAAAAGCTTACCCACCCCCAGATGGACCCAGGCTAGAAGGCCTGCGTGGATCCGGGCAACGGTGCTCCCGTGGGACCCTAACCCTAACCCTAACCCTAACCCTAACCCTAACCCTAACCCTAACCCTAACCCGATACGGTGCCCCGGGAACCCCTTTTGGCCAGGTTAAGAGTGTCTCAGGCATTTTCGAGACAGGAAGCCGATTAGGAAAAGCTTACCCACCCCCAGATGGACCCAGGGTAGAAGGCCTGCGTGGATCCGGGCAACGGTGCTCCCGTGGGACCCGATGCGGAGCCCCGGGACGTCCGGGGACCCAGAGCCTGGTTCTCAGCATTTTCGATGCATGAAGTGATTGAGGGAAAGCGCCCCCACAACGGGATGTACCCGGGGGTAGAAGGCCCGACTGGATCCGAGCAACGGTGCCCCCTTGGGGGCCAGTTGCGGGTAAGTTGTGGGTCTTCAGCAGAGCCTGGTTCTCAGCATTTTCGATGCAGGAAGTGATTGAGGGAAAGCGCCCCCAGAACGAGATGGACCCAGGGTAGAAGGCCCGAGTGGATCCGTGCAACGGTGCTCCCGTGGGACCCGATACGGTGCCCCGGGAACCCGATACGGTGCTCCCGTGGGAACCGATTAAGAGGCTAAGATTTTCTCAGGCATTTTCGAGACAGGACGCCGATTAGGAAAAGCTTACCCACCCCCAGATGGACCCAGGGTAGAAGGCCTGCGTGGATCCGGGCAACGGTGCTCCCGTGGGACCCTAACCCTAACCCTAACCCTAACCCTAACCCTAACCCTAACCCTAACCCTAACCCTAACCCTAACCCTAACCCTAACCCTAACCCTAACCCTAACCCTAACCCTAACCCTAACCCTAACCCTAACCCTAACCCTAACCCTAATCTGGGCAACGGTGCTCCCGTGGGACCCTAACCCTAACCCTAACCCTAACCCTAACCCTAACCCTAACCCTAACCCGATACGGTGCCCCGGGAACCCCTTTTGGCCAGGTTAAGAGTGTCTCAGGCATTTTCGAGACAGGAAGCCGATTAGGAAAAGCTTACCCACCCCCAGATGGACCCAGGGTAGAAGGCCTGCGTGGATCCGGGCAACGGTGCTCCCGTGGGACCCGATGCGGAGCCCCGGGACGTCCGGGGACCCAGAGCCTGGTTCTCAGCATTTTCGATGCATGAAGTGATTGAGGGAAAGCGCCCCCACAACGGGATGTACCCGGGGGTAGAAGGCCCGACTGGATCCGAGCAACGGTGCCCCCTTGGGGGCCAGTTGCGGGTAAGTTGTGGGTCTTCAGCAGAGCCTGGTTCTCAGCATTTTCGATGCAGGAAGTGATTGAGGGAAAGCGCCCCCAGAACGAGATGGACCCAGGGTAGAAGGCCCGAGTGGATCCGTGCAACGGTGCTCCCGTGGGACCCGATACGGTGCCCCGGGGACCCGATACGGTGCTCCCGTGGGAACCGATTAAGAGGCTAAGATTTTCTCAGGCATTTTCGAGACAGGAAGCCGATTAGGAAAAGCTTACCCACCCCCAGATGGACCCAGGGTAGAAGGCCTGCGTGGATCCGGGCAACGGTGCTCCCGTGGGACCCGATACGGTGCCCCGGGGACCCCTTTTGGCCAGGTTAAGAGTGTCTCAGGCATTTTCGAGACAGGAAGCCGATTAGGAAAAGCTTACCCACCCCCAGATGGACCCAGGGTAGAAGGCCTGCGTGGATCCGGGCAACGGTGCTCCCGTGGGACCCGATACGGTGCCCCGGGAACCCCTTTTGGCCAGGTTAAGAGTGTCTCAGGCATTTTCGAGACAGGAAGCCGATTAGGAAAAGCTTACCCACCCCCAGATGGACCCAGGGTAGAAGGCCTGCGTGGATCCGGGCAACGGTGCTCCCGTGGGACCCGATGCGGAGCCCCGGGACGTCCGGGGACCCAGAGCCTGGTTCTCAGCATTTTCGATGCATGAAGTGATTGAGGGAAAGCGCCCCCACAACGGGATGTACCCGGGGGTAGAAGGCCCGACTGGATCCGAGCAACGGTGCCCCCTTGGGGGCCAGTTGCGGGTAAGTTGTGGGTCTTCAGCAGAGCCTGGTTCTCAGCATTTTCGATGCAGGAAGTGATTGAGGGAAAGCGCCCCCAGAACGAGATGGACCCAGGGTAGAAGGCCCGAGTGGATCCGTGCAACGGTGCTCCCGTGGGACCCGATACGGTGCCCCGGGAACCCGATACGGTGCTCCCGTGGGAACCGATTAAGAGGCTAAGATTTTCTCAGGCATTTTCGAGACAGGACGCCGATTAGGAAAAGCTTACCCACCCCCAGATGGACCCAGGGTAGAAGGCCTGCGTGGATCCGGGCAACGGTGCTCCCGTGGGACCCTAACCCTAACCCTAACCCTAACCCTAACCCTAACCCTAACCCTAACCCTAACCCTAACCCTAACCCTAACCCTAACCCTAACCCTAACCCTAACCCTAACCCTAACCCTAATCTGGGCAACGGTGCTCCCGTGGGACCCTAACCCTAACCCTAACCCTAACCCTAACCCTAACCCTAACCCTAACCCTAACCCGATACGGTGCCCCGGGAACCCCTTTTGGCCAGGTTAAGAGTGTCTCAGGCATTTTCGAGACAGGAAGCCGATTAGGAAAAGCTTACCCACCCCCAGATGGACCCAGGGTAGAAGGCCTGCGTGGATCCGGGCAACGGTGCTCCCGTGGGACCCGATGCGGAGCCCCGGGACGTCCGGGGACCCAGAGCCTGGTTCTCAGCATTTTCGATGCATGAAGTGATTGAGGGAAAGCGCCCCCACAACGGGATGTACCCGGGGGTAGAAGGCCCGACTGGATCCGAGCAACGGTGCCCCCTTGGGGGCCAGTTGCGGGTAAGTTGTGGGTCTTCAGCAGAGCCTGGTTCTCAGCATTTTCGATGCAGGAAGTGATTGAGGGAAAGCGCCCCCAGAACGAGATGGACCCAGGGTAGAAGGCCCGAGTGGATCCGTGCAACGGTGCTCCCGTGGGACCCGATACGGTGCCCCGGGGACCCGATACGGTGCTCCCGTGGGAACCGATTAAGAGGCTAAGATTTTCTCAGGCATTTTCGAGACAGGAAGCCGATTAGGAAAAGCTTACCCACCCCCAGATGGACCCAGGGTAGAAGGCCTGCGTGGATCCGGGCAACGGTGCTCCCGTGGGACCCGATACGGTGCCCCGGGGACCCCTTTTGGCCAGGTTAAGAGTGTCTCAGGCATTTTCGAGACAGGAAGCCGATTAGGAAAAGCTTACCCACCCCCAGATGGACCCAGGGTAGAAGGCCTGCGTGGATCCGGGCAACGGTGCTCCCGTGGGACCCGATACGGTGCCCCGGGAACCCCTTTTGGCCAGGTTAAGAGTGTCTCAGGCATTTTCGAGACAGGAAGCCGATTAGGAAAAGCTTACCCACCCCCAGATGGACCCAGGGTAGAAGGCCTGCGTGGATCCGGGCAACGGTGCTCCCGTGGGACCCGATGCGGAGCCCCGGGACGTCCGGGGACCCAGAGCCTGGTTCTCAGCATTTTCGATGCATGAAGTGATTGAGGGAAAGCGCCCCCACAACGGGATGTACCCGGGGGTAGAAGGCCCGACTGGATCCGAGCAACGGTGCCCCCTTGGGGGCCAGTTGCGGGTAAGTTGTGGGTCTTCAGCAGAGCCTGGTTCTCAGCATTTTCGATGCAGGAAGTGATTGAGGGAAAGCGCCCCCAGAACGAGATGGACCCAGGGTAGAAGGCCCGAGTGGATCCGTGCAACGGTGCTCCCGTGGGACCCGATACGGTCCCCCGGGGACCCGATACGGTGCTCCCGTGGGAACCGATTAAGAGGCTAAGATTTTCTCAGGCATTTTCGAGACAGGACGCCGATTAGGAAAAGCTTACCCACCCCCAGATGGACCCAGGCTAGAAGGCCTGCGTGGATCCGGGCAACGGTGCTCCCGTGGGACCCTAACCCTAACCCTAACCCTAACCCTAACCCTAACCCTAACCCTAACCCTAACCCTAACCCTAACCCGATACGGTGCCCCGGGAACCCCTTTTGGCCAGGTTAAGAGTGTCTCAGGCATTTTCGAGACAGGAAGCCGATTAGGAAAAGCTTACCCACCCCCAGATGGACCCAGGGTAGAAGGCCTGCGTGGATCCGGGCAACGGTGCTCCCGTGGGACCCGATGCGGAGCCCCGGGACGTCCGGGGACCCAGAGCCTGGTTCTCAGCATTTTCGATGCATGAAGTGATTGAGGGAAAGCGCCCCCACAACGGGATGTACCCGGGGGTAGAAGGCCCGACTGGATCCGAGCAACGGTGCCCCCTTGGGGGCCAGTTGCGGGTAAGTTGTGGGTCTTCAGCAGAGCCTGGTTCTCAGCATTTTCGATGCAGGAAGTGATTGAGGGAAAGCGCCCCCAGAACGAGATGGACCCAGGGTAGAAGGCCCGAGTGGATCCGTGCAACGGTGCTCCCGTGGGACCCGATACGGTCCCCCGGGGACCCGATACGGTGCTCCCGTGGGAACCGATTAAGAGGCTAAGATTTTCTCAGGCATTTTCGAGACAGGACGCCGATTAGGAAAAGCTTACCCACCCCCAGATGGACCCAGGCTAGAAGGCCTGCGTGGATCCGGGCAACGGTGCTCCCGTGGGACCCTAACCCTAACCCTAACCCTAACCCTAACCCTAACCCTAACCCTAACCCTAACCCTAACCCTAACCCTAACCCGATACGGTGCCCCGGGAACCCCTTTTGGCCAGGTTAAGAGTGTCTCAGGCATTTTCGAGACAGGAAGCCGATTAGGAAAAGCTTACCCACCCCCAGATGGACCCAGGGTAGAAGGCCTGCGTGGATCCGGGCAACGGTGCTCCCGTGGGACCGGATGCGGAGCCCCGGGACGTCCGGGGACCCAGAGCCTGGTTCTCAGCATTTTCGATGCATGAAGTGATTGAGGGAAAGCGCCCCCACAACGGGATGTACCCGGGGGTAGAAGGCCCGACTGGATCCGAGCAACGGTGCCCCCTTGGGGGCCAGTTGCGGGTAAGTTGTGGGTCTTCAGCAGAGCCTGGTTCTCAGCATTTTCGATGCAGGAAGTGATTGAGGGAAAGCGCCCCCAGAACGAGATGGACCCAGGGTAGAAGGCCCGAGTGGATCCGTGCAACGGTGCTCCCGTGGGACCCGATACGGTCCCCCGGGGACCCGATACGGTGCTCCCGTGGGAACCGATTAAGAGGCTAAGATTTTCTCAGGCATTTTCGAGACAGGACGCCGATTAGGAAAAGCTTACCCACCCCCAGATGGACCCAGGCTAGAAGGCCTGCGTGGATCCGGGCAACGGTGCTCCCGTGGGACCCTAACCCTAACCCTAACCCTAACCCTAACCCTAACCCTAACCCTAACCCTAACCCTAACCCTAACCCTAACCCTAACCCTAACCCTAACCCTAACCCTAACCCGATACGGTGCCCCGGGAACCCCTTTTGGCCAGGTTAAGAGTGTCTCAGGCATTTTCGAGACAGGAAGCCGATTAGGAAAAGCTTACCCACCCCCAGATGGACCCAGGGTAGAAGGCCTGCGTGGATCCGGGCAACGGTGCTCCCGTGGGACCCGATGCGGAGCCCCGGGACGTCCGGGGACCCAGAGCCTGGTTCTCAGCATTTTCGATGCATGAAGTGATTGAGGGAAAGCGCCCCCACAACGGGATGTACCCGGGGGTAGAAGGCCCGACTGGATCCGAGCAACGGTGCCCCCTTGGGGGCCAGTTGCGGGTAAGTTGTGGGTTTCGGCAGAGCCTGGTTCTCAGCATTTTCGATGCAGGAAGTGATTGAGGGAAAGCGCCCCCAGAACGAGATGGACCCAGGGTAGAAGGCCCGAGTGGATCCGTGCAACGGTGCTCCCGTGGGACCCGATACGGTGCCCCGGGGACCCGATACGGTGCTCCCGTGGGAACCGATTAAGAGGCTAAGATTTTTTCAGGCATTTTCGAGACAGGACGTCGATTAGGAAAAGCTTACCCACCCCCAGATGGACCCAGGGTAGAAGGCCTGCGTGGATCCGGGCAACGGTGCTCCCGTGGGACCCGATGCGGAGCCCCGGGACGTCCGGGGACCCAGAGCCTGGTTCTCAGCATTTTCGATGCATGAAGTGATTGAGGGAAAGCGCCCCCACAACGGGATGTACCCGGGGGTAGAAGGCCCGACTGGATCCGAGCAACGGTGCCCCCTTGGGGGCCAGTTGCGGGTAAGTTGTGGGTCTTCAGCAGAGCCTGGTTCTCAGCATTTTCGATGGAGGAAGTGATTGAGGGAAAGCGCCCCCAGAACGAGATGGACCCAGGGTAGAAGGCCCGAGTGGATCCGTGCAACGGTGCTCCCGTGGGACCCGATACGGTCCCCCGGGGACCCGATACGGTGCTCCCGTGGGAACCGATTAAGAGGCTAAGATTTTCTCAGGCATTTTCGAGACAGGACGCCGATTAGGAAAAGCTTACCCACCCCCAGATGGACCCAGGCTAGAAGGCCTGCGTGGATCCGGGCAACGGTGCTCCCGTGGGACCCTAACCCTAACCCTAACCCTAACCCTAACCCTAACCCTAACCCTAACCCTAACCCTAACCCTAACCCTAACCCTAACCCGATACGGTGCCCCGGGAACCCCTTTTGGCCAGGTTAAGAGTGTCTCAGGCATTTTCGAGACAGGAAGCCGATTAGGAAAAGCTTACCCACCCCCAGATGGACCCAGGGTAGAAGGCCTGCGTGGATCCGGGCAACGGTGCTCCCGTGGGACCCGATGCGGAGCCCCGGGACGTCCGGGGACCCAGAGCCTGGTTCTCAGCATTTTCGATGCATGAAGTGATTGAGGGAAAGCGCCCCCACAACGGGATGTACCCGGGGGTAGAAGGCCCGACTGGATCCGAGCAACGGTGCCCCCTTGGGGGCCAGTTGCGGGTAAGTTGTGGGTTTCGGCAGAGCCTGGTTCTCAGCATTTTCGATGCAGGAAGTGATTGAGGGAAAGCGCCCCCAGAACGAGATGGACCCAGGGTAGAAGGCCCGAGTGGATCCGTGCAACGGTGCTCCCGTGGGACCCGATACGGTGCCCCGGGGACCCGATACGGTGCTCCCGTGGGAACCGATTAAGAGGCTAAGATTTTTTCAGGCATTTTCGAGACAGGACGTCGATTAGGAAAAGCTTACCCACCCCCAGATGGACCCAGGGTAGAAGGCCTGCGTGGATCCGGGCAACGGTGCTCCCGTGGGACCCTAACCCTAACCCTAACCCTAACCCTAACCCTAACCCTAACCCTAACCCTAACCCTAACCCTAACCCTAACCCTAACCCTAACCCTAACCCTAACCCTAACCCTAACCCTAACCCTAACCCTAACCCTAACCCTAACCCTAACCCTAACCCTAACCCTAATCCGGGCAACGGTGCTCCCGTGGGACCCTAACCCTAACCCTAACCCTAACCCTAACCCTAACCCTAACCCTAACCCTAACCCTAACCCTAACCCTAATCCGGGCAACGGTGCTCCCGTGGGACCCTAACCCTAACCCTAACCCTAACCCTAACCCTAACCCTAACCCGATACGGTGCCCCGGGAACCCCTTTTGGCCAGGTTAAGAGTGTCTCAGGCATTTTCGAGACAGGAAGCCGATTAGGAAAAGCTTACCCACCCCCAGATGGACCCAGGGTAGAAGGCCTGCGTGGATCCGGGCAACGGTGCTCCCGTGGGACCCGATGCGGAGCCCCGGGACGTCCGGGGACCCAGAGCCTGGTTCTCAGCATTTTCGATGCATGAAGTGATTGAGGGAAAGCGCCCCCACAACGGGATGTACCCGGGGGTAGAAGGCCCGACTGGATCCGAGCAACGGTGCCCCCTTGGGGGCCAGTTGCGGGTAAGTTGTGGGTCTTCAGCAGAGCCTGGTTCTCAGCATTTTCGATGCAGGAAGTGATTGAGGGAAAGCGCCCCCAGAACGAGATGGACCCAGGGTAGAAGGCCCGAGTGGATCCGTGCAACGGTGCTCCCGTGGGACCCGATACGGTGCCCCGGGGACCCGATACGGTGCTCCCGTGGGAACCGATTAAGAGGCTAAGATTTTCTCAGGCATTTTCGAGACAGGAAGCCGATTAGGAAAAGCTTACCCACCCCCAGATGGACCCAGGGTAGAAGGCCTGCATGGATCCGGGCAACGGTGCTCCCGTGGGACCCGATACGGTGCCCCGGGGACCCCTTTTGGCCAGGTTAAGAGTGTCTCAGGCATTTTCGAGACAGGAAGCCGATTAGGAAAAGCTTACCCACCCCCAGATGGACCCAGGGTAGAAGGCCTGCGTGGATCCGGGCAACGGTGCTCCCGTGGGACCCGATACGGTGCCCCGGGAACCCCTTTTGGCCAGGTTAAGAGTGTCTCAGGCATTTTCGAGACAGGAAGCCGATTAGGAAAAGCTTACCCACCCCCAGATGGACCCAGGGTAGAAGGCCTGCGTGGATCCGGGCAACGGTGCTCCCGTGGGACCCGATGCGGAGCCCCGGGACGTCCGGGGACCCAGAGCCTGGTTCTCAGCATTTTCGATGCATGAAGTGATTGAGGGAAAGCGCCCCCACAACGGGATGTACCCGGGGGTAGAAGGCCCGACTGGATCCGAGCAACGGTGCCCCCTTGGGGGCCAGTTGCGGGTAAGTTGTGGGTCTTCAGCAGAGCCTGGTTCTCAGCATTTTCGATGCAGGAAGTGATTGAGGGAAAGCGCCCCCAGAACGAGATGGACCCAGGGTAGAAGGCCCGAGTGGATCCGTGCAACGGTGCTCCCGTGGGACCCGATACGGTCCCCCGGGGACCCGATACGGTGCTCCCGTGGGAACCGATTAAGAGGATAAGATTTTCTCAGGCATTTTCGAGACAGGACGCCGATTAGGAAAAGCTTACCCACCCCCAGATGGACCCAGGCTAGAAGGCCTGCGTGGATCCGGGCAACGGTGCTCCCGTGGGACCCTAACCCTAACCCTAACCCTAACCCTAACCCTAACCCTAACCCTAACCCTAACCCTAACCCTAACCCTAACCCTAACCCTAACCCTAACCCTAACTCTAACCCTCAACGGATCCGAGTGACCCCATGCTGTGGACCCCAGCAGCAGCACAGGCCATTTTAGATAGCTGGTTGGACGACATTAACACCCCATTCTCTCCATAAGCCAGGAGAGGAGAGCACGTAAGCCATGGAGCCCGTAGGAGAATTTGGTGGACGGCAGAGGGCCAGTGAAAGGCTTAGAGAGCACTGTTTTTATCCTTTTATTTATTTATTTATTTAATGAATTACCTTATTGAGTTTCATGTCTGATATATATTGCTTTATTTTATTTAATTTAATTTACACTATATTCTTGCATGAACCCTTGTTTCTAAAAATATCTAATAATGTGCATGGCTTTTTACCTTGTGTGAATATTTATATAGCACTCTTGATGACCCCTTTCACTGACCACTGCACCTAAATGAAAGAATTAGTAACCCATGGCAATCTACTTATATATCATTCAATTACATGCCCTGGTCTTGGTTGACAATGGAAACAGGACCTGCTTCATTATTTATTTGAATCACCTGATTTTAAACATCTAATAATATGTATGCTTTTCTCAAGAGCACTATCATTGGCTCTATATATATAGCACTCTCAGGCTCTCTTAATTTTAACAAAAAGGGACCAAATTGCACTCTTGCTTAATATAACACATTGCTCTGGTTTCTAATGGAAGTATGACCTGTTTCATTATTTATTTTATTTTTATTGGTCCTCATTAGTATAGCGGTCAGTATCCCCGCCTGTCACGTGGGAGACCGGGGTTCAAGTCCCCTACGGGGAGAACTCAAATTTTTAAGAATTTTTAACTCTATACATGCGCACTTTTAAGTTCACTGACTCTGAAGAATGACTGGGAGTCTGGAGAGGTCAAAGACCCAGGTCACAGGCCAACTGCACTTAGAAACACAGACCTTGTACTATACAATAGCTCCCCCTAGTGACTATTCCAGATAACAGGAATGTGGGATGGAGGCCTTGAATATGACCTTACTTGAACCCTCACTCAGAGAAGGGGCCATTATACATGTATATCCTCTCCCAATGATTTGATTTTAGTTCCTCATTAGTATAGCGGTCAGTATCCCTGTCTGTTACCTGGGAGACCGGGGTTCAATTCCCCGATGGGGAGAACTCAAATCTTCAAGAATTTTTAACTCTATACATGCAGCACTTTTAAGTTCACTTATTTTAAACAATTAGGGACCAAATTGCACTTTTGTTTACTCTTGCACACCTTGCTCTAGGTTCTACACATCTCTTCCTTTAATCTTTTTCTGTTTATTTCCTTTCACAAGCTATTTTGTTTCCCCCCCCCCCCCCGCCCCCCCTTTCTCCCTATGAGTGAACAGAAGTATTGGGGTAAGATTAAATACCATCCCTGTGCCCGTGCCCACCCCAACACCTACTTAGTGTTGGGGAATAGTCCCCTAACCTAACCCTAACCCTAACCCTAACCCTAACCCTAACCCTAACCCTAACCCTAACCCTAACCCTAACCCTAACCCTAACCCTAATCCGGGCAACGGTGCTCCCGTGGGACCCTAACCCTAACCCTAACCCTAACCCTAACCCTAACCCTAACCCTAACCCTAACCCTAACCCGATACGGTGCCCCGGGAACCCCTTTTGGCCAGGTTAAGAGTGTCTCAGGCATTTTCGAGACAGGAAGCCGATTAGGAAAAGCTTACCCACCCCCAGATGGACCCAGGGTAGAAGGCCTGCGTGGATCCGGGCAACGGTGCTCCCGTGGGACCCGATGCGGAGCCCCGGGACGTCCGGGGACCCAGAGCCTGGTTCTCAGCATTTTCGATGCATGAAGTGATTGAGGGAAAGCGCCCCCACAACGGGATGTACCCGGGGGTAGAAGGCCCGACTGGATCCGAGCAACGGTGCCCCCTTGGGGGCCAGTTGCGGGTAAGTTGTGGGTCTTCAGCAGAGCCTGGTTCTCAGCATTTTCGATGCAGGAAGTGATTGAGGGAAAGCGCCCCCAGAACGAGATGGACCCAGGGTAGAAGGCCCGAGTGGATCCGTGCAACGGTGCTCCCGTGGGACCCGATACGGTGCCCCGGGGACCCGATACGGTGCTCCCGTGGGAACCGATTAAGAGGCTAAGATTTTCTCAGGCATTTTCGAGACAGGAAGCCGATTAGGAAAAGCTTACCCACCCCCAGATGGACCCAGGGTAGAAGGCCTGCGTGGATGCGGGCAACGGTGCTCCCGTGGGACCCGATACGGTGCCCCGGGGACCCCTTTTGGCCAGGTTAAGAGTGTCTCAGGCATTTTCGAGACAGGAAGCCGATTAGGAAAAGCTTACCCACCCCCAGATGGACCCAGGGTAGAAGGCCTGCGTGGATCCGGGCAACGGTGCTCCCGTGGGACCCGATACGGTGCCCCGGGAACCCCTTTTGGCCAGGTTAAGAGTGTCTCAGGCATTTTCGAGACAGGAAGCCGATTAGGAAAAGCTTACCCACCCACAGATGGACCCAGGGTAGAAGGCCTGCGTGGATCCGGGCAACGGTGCTCCCGTGGGACCCGATGCGGAGCCCCGGGACGTCCGGGGACCCAGAGCCTGGTTCTCAGCATTTTCGATGCATGAAGTGATTGAGGGAAAGCGCCCCCACAACGGGATGTACCCGGGGGTAGAAGGCCCGACTGGATCCGAGCAACGGTGCCCCCTTGGGGGCCAGTTGCGGGTAAGTTGTGGGTCTTCAGCAGAGCCTGGTTCTCAGCATTTTCGATGCAGGAAGTGATTGAGGGAAAGCGCCCCCAGAACGAGATGGACCCAGGGTAGAAGGCCCGAGTGGATCCGTGCAACGGTGCTCCCGTGGGACCCGATACGGTCCCCCGGGGACCCGATACGGTGCTCCCGTGGGAACCGATTAAGAGGCTAAGATTTTCTCAGGCATTTTCGAGACAGGACGCCGATTAGGAAAAGCTTACCCACCCCCAGATGGACCCAGGCTAGAAGGCCTGCGTGGATCCGGGCAACGGTGCTCCCGTGGGACCCTAACCCTAACCCTAACCCTAACCCTAACCCTAACCCTAACCCTAACCCTAACCCTAACCCTAACCCTAACCCTAACCCTAACCCTAACCCTAACCCTAATCCGGGCAACGGTGCTCCCGTGGGACCCTAACCCTAACCCTAACCCTAACCCTAACCCTAACCCTAACCCGATACGGTGCCCCGGGAACCCCTTTTGGCCAGGTTAAGAGTGTCTCAGGCATTTTCGAGACAGGAAGCCGATTAGGAAAAGCTTACCCACCCCCAGATGGACCCAGGGTAGAAGGCCTGCGTGGATCCGGGCAACGGTGCTCCCGTGGGACCCGATGCGGAGCCCCGGGACGTCCGGGGACCCAGAGCCTGGTTCTCAGCATTTTCGATGCATGAAGTGATTGAGGGAAAGCGCCCCCACAACGGGATGTACCCGGGGGTAGAAGGCCCGACTGGATCCGAGCAACGGTGCCCCCTTGGGGGCCAGTTGCGGGTAAGTTGTAGGTCTTCAGCAGAGCCTGGTTCTCAGCATTTTCGATGCAGGAAGTGATTGAGGGAAAGCGCCCCCAGAACGAGATGGACCCAGGGTAGAAGGCCCGAGTGGATCCGTGCAACGGTGCTCCCGTGGGACCCGATACGGTGCACCGGGGACCCGATACGGTGCTCCCGTGGGAACCGATTAAGAGGCTAAGATTTTCTCAGGCATTTTCGAGACAGGAAGCCGATTAGGAAAAGCTTACCCACCCCCAGATGGACCCAGGGTAGAAGGCCTGCGTGGATCCGGGCAACGGTGCTCCCGTGGGACCCGATACGGTGCCCCGGGGACCCCTTTTGGCCAGGTTAAGAGTGTCTCAGGCATTTTCGAGACAGGAAGCCGATTAGGAAAAGCTTACCCACCCCCAGATGGACCCAGGGTAGAAGGCCTGCGTGGATCCGGGCAACGGTGCTCCCGTGGGACCCGATACGGTGCCCCGGGAACCCCTTTTGGCCAGGTTAAGAGTGTCTCAGGCATTTTCGAGACAGGAAGCCGATTAGGAAAAGCTTACCCACCCCCAGATGGACCCAGGGTAGAAGGCCTGCGTGGATCCGGGCAACGGTGCTCCCGTGGGACCCGATGCGGAGCCCCGGGACGTCCGGGGACCCAGAGCCTGGTTCTCAGCATTTTCGATGCATGAAGTGATTGAGGGAAAGCGCCCCCACAACGGGATGTACCCGGGGGTAGAAGGCCCGACTGGATCCGAGCAACGGTGCCCCCTTGGGGGCCAGTTGCGGGTAAGTTGTGGGTCTTCAGCAGAGCCTGGTTCTCAGCATTTTCGATGCAGGAAGTGATTGAGGGAAAGCGCCCCCAGAACGAGATGGACCCAGGGTAGAAGGCCCGAGTGGATCCGTGCAACGGTGCTCCCGTGGGACCCGATACGGTCCCCCGGGGACCCGATACGGTGCTCCCGTGGGAACCGATTAAGAGGCTAAGATTTTCTCAGGCATTTTCGAGACAGGACGCCGATTAGGAAAAGCTTACCCACCCCCAGATGGACCCAGGCTAGAAGGCCTGCGTGGATCCGGGCAACGGTGCTCCCGTGGGACCCTAACCCTAACCCTAACCCTAACCCTAACCCTAACCCTAACCCTAACCCTAACCCTAACCCTAACCCTAACCCGATACGGTGCCCCGGGAACCCCTTTTGGCCAGGTTAAGAGTGTCTCAGGCATTTTCGAGACAGGAAGCCGATTAGGAAAAGCTTACCCACCCCCAGATGGACCCAGGGTAGAAGGCCTGCGTGGATCCGGGCAACGGTGCTCCCGTGGGACCCGATGCGGAGCCCCGGGACGTCCGGGGACCCAGAGCCTGGTTCTCAGCATTTTCGATGCATGAAGTGATTGAGGGAAAGCGCCCCCACAACGGGATGTACCCGGGGGTAGAAGGCCCGACTGGATCCGAGCAACGGTGCCCCCTTGGGGGCCAGTTGCGGGTAAGTTGTGGGTCTTCAGCAGAGCCTGGTTCTCAGCATTTTCGATGCAGGAAGTGATTGAGGGAAAGCGCCCCCAGAACGAGATGGACCCAGGGTAGAAGGCCCGAGTGGATCCGTGCAACGGTGCTCCCGTGGGACCCGATACGGTGCCCCGGGGACCCGAAACGGTGCTCCCGTGGGAACCGATTAAGAGGCTAAGATTTTTTCAGGCATTTTCGAGACAGGACGTCGATTAGGAAAAGCTTACCCACCCCCAGATGGACCCAGGGTAGAAGGCCTGCGTGGATCCGGGCAACGGTGCTCCCGTGGGACCCTAACCCTAACCCTAACCCTAACCCTAACCCTAACCCTAACCCTAACCCTAACCCTAACCCTAACCCTAACCCTAACCCTAACCCTAACCCTAACCCTAACCCTAATCCGGGCAACGGTGCTCCCGTGGGACCCTAACCCTAACCCTAACCCTAACCCTAACCCTAACCCTAACCCTAACCCTAACCCTAACCCTAACCCTAACCCTAACCCTAACCCTAACCCTAATCCGGGCAACGGTGCTCCCGTGGGACCCTAACCCTAACCCTAACCCTAACCCTAACCCTAACCCTAACCCTAACCCTAACCCGATACGGTGCCCCGGGAACCCCTTTTGGCCAGGTTAAGAGTGTCTCAGGCATTTTCGAGACAGGAAGCCGATTAGGAAAAGCTTACCCACCCCCAGATGGACCCAGGGTAGAAGGCCTGCGTGGATCTGGGCAACGGTGCTACCGTGGGACCCGATGCGGAGCCCCGGGACGTCCGGGGACCCAGAGCCTGGTTCTCAGCATTTTCGATGCATGAAGTGATTGAGGGAAAGCGCCCCCACAACGGGATGTACCCGGGGGTAGAAGGCCCGACTGGATCCGAGCAACGGTGCCCCCTTGGGGGCCAGTTGCGGGTAAGTTGTGGGTCTTCAGCAGAGCCTGGTTCTCAGCATTTTCGATGCAGGAAGTGATTGAGGGAAAGCGCCCCCAGAACGAGATGGACCCAGGGTAGAAGGCCCGAGTGGATCCGTGCAACGGTGCTCCCGTGGGACCCGATACGGTGCCCCGGGGACCCGATACGGTGCTCCCGTGGGAACCGATTAAGAGGCTAAGATTTTCTCAGGCATTTTCGAGACAGGAAGCTGATTAGGAAAAGCTTACCCACCCCCAGATGGACCCAGGGTAGAAGGCCTGCGTGGATGCGGGCAACGGTGCTCCCGTGGGACCCGATACGGTGCCCCGGGGACCCCTTTTGGCCAGGTTAAGAGTGTCTCAGGCATTTTCGAGACAGGAAGCCGATTAGGAAAAGCTTACCCACCCCCAGATGGACCCAGGGTAGAAGGCCTGCGTGGATCCGGGCAACGGTGCTCCCGTGGGACCCGATACGGTGCCCCGGGAACCCCTTTTGGCCAGGTTAAGAGTGTCTCAGGCATTTTCGAGACAGGAAGCCGATTAGGAAAAGCTTACCCACCCCCAGATGGACCCAGGGTAGAAGGCCTGCGTGGATCCGGGCAACGGTGCTCCCGTGGGACCCGATGCGGAGCCCCGGGACGTCCGGGGACCCAGAGCCTGGTTCTCAGCATTTTCGATGCATGAAGTGATTGAGGGAAAGCGCCCCCACAACGGGATGTACCCGGGGGTAGAAGGCCCGACTGGATCCGAGCAACGGTGCCCCCTTGGGGGCCAGTTGCGGGTAAGTTGTGGGTCTTCAGCAGAGCCTGGTTCTCAGCATTTTCGATGCAGGAAGTGATTGAGGGAAAGCGCCCCCAGAACGAGATGGACCCAGGGTAGAAGGCCCGAGTGGATCCGTGCAACGGTGCTCCCGTGGGACCCGATACGGTGCCCCGGGGACCCGATACGGTGCTCCCGTGGGAACCGATTAAGAGGCTAAGATTTTCTCAGGCATTTTCGAGACAGGACGCCGATTAGCAAAAGCTTACCCACCCCCAGATGGACCCAGGGTAGAAGGCCTGCGTGGATCCGGGCAACAGTGCTCCCGTGGGACCCTAACCCTAACCCTAACCCTAACCCTAACCCTAACCCTAACCCTAACCCTAACCCTAACCCTAACCCTAACCCTAACCCTAACTCTAACCCTCAACGGATCCGAGTGACCCCATGCTGTGGACCCCAGCAGCAGCACAGGCCATTTTAGATAGCTGGTTGGACGACATTAACACCCCATTCTCTCCATAAGCCAGGAGAGGAGAGCACGTAAGCCATGGAGCCCGTAGGAGAATTTGGTGGACGGCAGAGGGCCAGTGAAAGGCTTAGAGAGCACTGTTTTTATCCTTTTATTTATTTATTTATTTAATGAATTACCTTATTGAGTTTCATGTCTGATATATATTGCTTTATTTTATTTAATTTAATTTACACTATATTCTTGCATGAACCCTTGTTTCTAAAAATATCTAATAATGTGCATGGCTTTTTACCTTGTGTGAATATTTATATAGCACTCTTGATGACCCCTTTCACTGACCACTGCACCTAAATGAAAGAATTAGTAACCCATGGCAATCTACTTATATATCATTCAATTACATGCCCTGGTCTTGGTTGACAATGGAAACAGGACCTGCTTCATTATTTATTTGAATCACCTGATTTTAAACATCTAATAATATGTATGCTTTTCTCAAGAGCACTATCATTGGCTCTATATATATAGCACTCTCAGGCTCTCTTAATTTTAACAAAAAGGGACCAAATTGCACTCTTGCTTAATATAACACATTGCTCTGGTTTCTAATGGAAGTATGACCTGTTTCATTATTTATTTTATTTTTATTGGTCCTCATTAGTATAGCGGTCAGTATCCCCGCCTGTCACGTGGGAGACCGGGGTTCAAGTCCCCTACGGGGAGAACTCAAATTTTTAAGAATTTTTAACTCTATACATGCACACTTTTAAGTTCACTGACTCTGAAGAATGACTGGGAGTCTGGAGAGGTCAAAGACCCAGGTCACAGGCCAACTGCACTTAGAAACACAGACCTTGTACTATACAATAGCTCCCCCTAGTGACTATTCCAGATAACAGGAATGTGGGATGGAGGCCTTGAATATGACCTTACTTGAACCCTCACTCAGAGAAGGGGCCATTATACATGTATATCCTCTCCCAATGATTTGATTTTAGTTCCTCATTAGTATAGCGGTCAGTATCCCTGTCTGTTACCTGGGAGACCGGGGTTCAATTCCCCGATGGGGAGAACTCAAATCTTCAAGAATTTTTAACTCTATACATGCAGCACTTTTAAGTTCACTTATTTTAAACAATTAGGGACCAAATTGCACTTTTGTTTACTCTTGCACACCTTGCTCTAGGTTCTACACATCTCTTCCTTTAATCTTTTTCTGTTTATTTCCTTTCACAAGCTATTTTGTTTCCCCCCCCCCCCCCCGCCCCCCCTTTCTCCCTATGAGTGAACAGAAGTATTGGGGTAAGATTAAATACCATCCCTGTGCCCGTGCCCACCCCAACACCTACTTAGTGTTGGGGAATAGTCCCCTAACCTAACCCTAACCCTAACCCTAACCCTAACCCTAACCCTAACCCTAACCCTAACCCTAACCCTAACCCTAATCCGGGCAACGGTGCTCCCGTGGGACCCTAACCCTAACCCTAACCCTAACCCTAACCCTAACCCTAACCCTAACCCTAACCCTAACCCTAACCCGATACGGTGCCCCGGGAACCCCTTTTGGCCAGGTTAAGAGTGTCTCAGGCATTTTCGAGACAGGAAGCCGATTAGGAAAAGCTTACCCACCCCCAGATGGACCCAGGGTAGAAGGCCTGCGTGGATCCGGGCAACGGTGCTCCCGTGGGACCCGATGCGGAGCCCCGGGACGTCCGGGGACCCAGAGCCTGGTTCTCAGCATTTTCGATGCATGAAGTGATTGAGGGAAAGCGCCCCCACAACGGGATGTACCCGGGGGTAGAAGGCCCGACTGGATCCGAGCAACGGTGCCCCCTTGGGGGCCAGTTGCGGGTAAGTTGTGGGTCTTCAGCAGAGCCTGGTTCTCAGCATTTTCGATGCAGGAAGTGATTGAGGGAAAGCGCCCCCAGAACGAGATGGACCCAGGGTAGAAGGCCCGAGTGGATCCGTGCAACGGTGCTCCCGTGGGACCCGATACGGTGCCCCGGGGACCCGATACGGTGCTCCCGTGGGAACCGATTAAGAGGCTAAGATTTTCTCAGGCATTTTCGAGACAGGAAGCCGATTAGGAAAAGCTTACCCACCCCCAGATGGACCCAGGGTAGAAGGCCTGCGTGGATGCGGGCAACGGTGCTCCCGTGGGACCCGATACGGTGCCCCGGGGACCCCTTTTGGCCAGGTTAAGAGTGTCTCAGGCATTTTCGAGACAGGAAGCCGATTAGGAAAAGCTTACCCACCCCCAGATGGACCCAGGGTAGAAGGCCTGCGTGGATCCGGGCAACGGTGCTCCCGTGGGACCCGATACGGTGCCCCGGGAACCCCTTTTGGCCAGGTTAAGAGTGTCTCAGGCATTTTCGAGACAGGAAGCCGATTAGGAAAAGCTTACCCACCCACAGATGGACCCAGGGTAGAAGGCCTGCGTGGATCCGGGCAACGGTGCTCCCGTGGGACCCGATGCGGAGCCCCGGGACGTCCGGGGACCCAGAGCCTGGTTCTCAGCATTTTCGATGCATGAAGTGATTGAGGGAAAGCGCCCCCACAACGGGATGTACCCGGGGGTAGAAGGCCCGACTGGATCCGAGCAACGGTGCCCCCTTGGGGGCCAGTTGCGGGTAAGTTGTGGGTCTTCAGCAGAGCCTGGTTCTCAGCATTTTCGATGCAGGAAGTGATTGAGGGAAAGCGCCCCCAGAACGAGATGGACCCAGGGTAGAAGGCCCGAGTGGATCCGTGCAACGGTGCTCCCGTGGGACCCGATACGGTCCCCCGGGGACCCGATACGGTGCTCCCGTGGGAACCGATTAAGAGGCTAAGATTTTCTCAGGCATTTTCGAGACAGGACGCCGATTAGGAAAAGCTTACCCACCCCCAGATGGACCCAGGCTAGAAGGCCTGCGTGGATCCGGGCAACGGTGCTCCCGTGGGACCCTAACCCTAACCCTAACCCTAACCCTAACCCTAACCCTAACCCTAACCCTAACCCTAACCCTAACCCTAACCCTAACCCTAACCCTAACCCTAACCCTAACCCTAACCCTAATCCGGGCAACGGTGCTCCCGTGGGACCCTAACCCTAACCCTAACCCTAACCCTAACCCTAACCCTAACCCGATACGGTGCCCCGGGAACCCCTTTTGGCCAGGTTAAGAGTGTCTCAGGCATTTTCGAGACAGGAAGCCGATTAGGAAAAGCTTACCCACCCCCAGATGGACCCAGGGTAGAAGGCCTGCGTGGATCCGGGCAACGGTGCTCCCGTGGGACCCGATGCGGAGCCCCGGGACGTCCGGGGACCCAGAGCCTGGTTCTCAGCATTTTCGATGCATGAAGTGATTGAGGGAAAGCGCCCCCACAACGGGATGTACCCGGGGGTAGAAGGCCCGACTGGATCCGAGCAACGGTGCCCCCTTGGGGGCCAGTTGCGGGTAAGTTGTAGGTCTTCAGCAGAGCCTGGTTCTCAGCATTTTCGATGCAGGAAGTGATTGATGGAAAGCGCCCCCAGAACGAGATGGACCCAGGGTAGAAGGCCCGAGTGGATCCGTGCAACGGTGCTCCCGTGGGACCCGATACGGTGCACCGGGGACCCGATACGGTGCTCCCGTGGGAACCGATTAAGAGGCTAAGATTTTCTCAGGCATTTTCGAGACAGGAAGCCGATTAGGAAAAGCTTACCCACCCCCAGATGGACCCAGGGTAGAAGGCCTGCGTGGATCCGGGCAACGGTGCTCCCGTGGGACCCGATACGGTGCCCCGGGGACCCCTTTTGGCCAGGTTAAGAGTGTCTCAGGCATTTTCGAGACAGGAAGCCGATTAGGAAAAGCTTACCCACCCCCAGATGGACCCAGGGTAGAAGGCCTGCGTGGATCCGGGCAACGGTGCTCCCGTGGGACCCGATACGGTGCCCCGGGAACCCCTTTTGGCCAGGTTAAGAGTGTCTCAGGCATTTTCGAGACAGGAAGCCGATTAGGAAAAGCTTACCCACCCCCAGATGGACCCAGGGTAGAAGGCCTGCATGGATCCGGGCAACGGTGCTCCCGTGGGACCCGATGCGGAGCCCCGGGACGTCCGGGGACCCAGAGCCTGGTTCTCAGCATTTTCGATGCATGAAGTGATTGAGGGAAAGCGCCCCCACAACGGGATGTACCCGGGGGTAGAAGGCCCGACTGGATCCGAGCAACGGTGCCCCCTTGGGGGCCAGTTGCGGGTAAGTTGTGGGTCTTCAGCAGAGCCTGGTTCTCAGCATTTTCGATGCAGGAAGTGATTGAGGGAAAGCGCCCCCAGAACGAGATGGACCCAGGGTAGAAGGCCCGAGTGGATCCGTGCAACGGTGCTCCCGTGGGACCCGATACGGTCCCCCGGGGACCCGATACGGTGCTCCCGTGGGAACCGATTAAGAGGCTAAGATTTTCTCAGGCATTTTCGAGACAGGACGCCGATTAGGAAAAGCTTACCCACCCCCAGATGGACCCAGGCTAGAAGGCCTGCGTGGATCCGGGCAACGGTGCTCCCGTGGGACCCTAACCCTAACCCTAACCCTAACCCTAACCCTAACCCTAACCCTAACCCTAACCCTAACCCTAACCCTAACCCTAACCCTAACCCGATACGGTGCCCCGGGAACCCCTTTTGGCCAGGTTAAGAGTGTCTCAGGCATTTTCGAGACAGGAAGCCGATTAGGAAAAGCTTACCCACCCCCAGATGGACCCAGGGTAGAAGGCCTGCGTGGATCCGGGCAACGGTGCTCCCGTGGGACCCGATGCGGAGCCCCGGGACGTCCGGGGACCCAGAGCCTGGTTCTCAGCATTTTCGATGCATGAAGTGATTGAGGGAAAGCGCCCCCACAACGGGATGTACCCGGGGGTAGAAGGCCCGACTGGATCCGAGCAACGGTGCCCCCTTGGGGGCCAGTTGCGGGTAAGTTGTGGGTCTTCAGCAGAGCCTGGTTCTCAGCATTTTCGATGCAGGAAGTGATTGAGGGAAAGCGCCCCCAGAACGAGATGGACCCAGGGTAGAAGGCCCGAGTGGATCCGTGCAACGGTGCTCCCGTGGGACCCGATACGGTGCCCCGGGGACCCGAAACGGTGCTCCCGTGGGAACCGATTAAGAGGCTAAGATTTTTTCAGGCATTTTCGAGACAGGACGTCGATTAGGAAAAGCTTACCCACCCCCAGATGGACCCAGGGTAGAAGGCCTGCGTGGATCCGGGCAACGGTGCTCCCGTGGGACCCTAACCCTAACCCTAACCCTAACCCTAACCCTAACCCTAACCCTAACCCTAACCCTAACCCTAACCCTAACCCTAACCCTAACCCTAACCCTAACCCTAATCCGGGCAACGGTGCTCCCGTGGGACCCTAACCCTAACCCTAACCCTAACCCTAACCCTAACCCTAACCCTAACCCTAACCCTAACCCTAACCCTAATCCGGGCAACGGTGCTCCCGTGGGACCCTAACCCTAACCCTAACCCTAACCCTAACCCTAACCCTAACCCTAACCCGATACGGTGCCCCGGGAACCCCTTTTGGCCAGGTTAAGAGTGTCTCAGGCATTTTCGAGACAGGAAGCCGATTAGGAAAAGCTTACCCACCCCCAGATGGACCCAGGGTAGAAGGCCTGCGTGGATCTGGGCAACGGTGCTACCGTGGGACCCGATGCGGAGCCCCGGGACGTCCGGGGACCCAGAGCCTGGTTCTCAGCATTTTCGATGCATGAAGTGATTGAGGGAAAGCGCCCCCACAACGGGATGTACCCGGGGGTAGAAGGCCCGACTGGATCCGAGCAACGGTGCCCCCTTGGGGGCCAGTTGCGGGTAAGTTGTGGGTCTTCAGCAGAGCCTGGTTCTCAGCATTTTCGATGCAGGAAGTGATTGAGGGAAAGCGCCCCCAGAACGAGATGGACCCAGGGTAGAAGGCCCGAGTGGATCCGTGCAACGGTGCTCCCGTGGGACCCGATACGGTGCCCCGGGGACCCGATACGGTGCTCCCGTGGGAACCGATTAAGAGGCTAAGATTTTCTCAGGCATTTTCGAGACAGGAAGCTGATTAGGAAAAGCTTACCCACCCCCAGATGGACCCAGGGTAGAAGGCCTGCGTGGATGCGGGCAACGGTGCTCCCGTGGGACCCGATACGGTGCCCCGGGGACCCCTTTTGGCCAGGTTAAGAGTGTCTCAGGCATTTTCGAGACAGGAAGCCGATTAGGAAAAGCTTACCCACCCCCAGATGGACCCAGGGTAGAAGGCCTGCGTGGATCCGGGCAACGGTGCTCCCGTGGGACCCGATACGGTGCCCCGGGAACCCCTTTTGGCCAGGTTAAGAGTGTCTCAGGCATTTTCGAGACAGGAAGCCGATTAGGAAAAGCTTACCCACCCCCAGATGGACCCAGGGTAGAAGGCCTGCGTGGATCCGGGCAACGGTGCTCCCGTGGGACCCGATGCGGAGCCCCGGGACGTCCGGGGACCCAGAGCCTGGTTCTCAGCATTTTCGATGCATGAAGTGATTGAGGGAAAGCGCCCCCACAACGGGATGTACCCGGGGGTAGAAGGCCCGACTGGATCCGAGCAACGGTGCCCCCTTGGGGGCCAGTTGCGGGTAAGTTGTGGGTCTTCAGCAGAGCCTGGTTCTCAGCATTTTCGATGCAGGAAGTGATTGAGGGAAAGCGCCCCCAGAACGAGATGGACCCAGGGTAGAAGGCCCGAGTGGATCCGTGCAACGGTGCTCCCGTGGGACCCGATACGGTCCCCCGGGGACCCGATACGGTGCTCCCGTGGGAACCGATTAAGAGGCTAAGATTTTCTCAGGCATTTTCGAGACAGGACGCCGATTAGGAAAAGCTTACCCACCCCCAGATGGACCCAGGCTAGAAGGCCTGCGTGGATCCGGGCAACGGTGCTCCCGTGGGACCCTAACCCTAACCCTAACCCTAACCCTAACCCTAACCCTAACCCTAACCCTAACCCTAACCCTAACCCTAACCCTAACCCTAACCCTAACCCTAACCCGATACGGTGCCCCGGGAACCCCTTTTGGCCAGGTTAAGAGTGTCTCAGGCATTTTCGAGACAGGAAGCCGATTAGGAAAAGCTTACCCACCCCCAGATGGACCCAGGGTAGAAGGCCTGCGTGGATCCGGGCAACGGTGCTCCCGTGGGACCCGATGCGGAGCCCCGGGACGTCCGGGGACCCAGAGCCTGGTTCTCAGCATTTTCGATGCATGAAGTGATTGAGGGAAAGCGCCCCCACAACGGGATGTACCCGGGGGTAGAAGGCCCGACTGGATCCGAGCAACGGTGCCCCCTTGGGGGCCAGTTGCGGGTAAGTTGTGGGTCTTCAGCAGAGCCTGGTTCTCAGCATTTTCGATGCAGGAAGTGATTGAGGGAAAGCGCCCCCAGAACGAGATGGACCCAGGGTAGAAGGCCCGAGTGGATCCGTGCAACGGTGCTCCCGTGGGACCCGATACGGTGCCCCGGGGACCCGATACGGTGCTCCCGTGGGAACCGATTAAGAGGCTAAGATTTTCTCAGGCATTTTCGAGACAGGACGCCGATTAGCAAAAGCTTACCCACCCCCAGATGGACCCAGGGTAGAAGGCCTGCGTGGATCCGGGCAACGGTGCTCCCGTGGGACCCTAACCCTAACCCTAACCCTAACCCTAACCCTAACCCTAACCCTAACCCTAACCCTAACCCTAACCCTAACCCTAACCCTAACTCTAACCCTCAACGGATCCGAGTGACCCCATGCTGTGGACCCCAGCAGCAGCACAGGCCATTTTAGATAGCTGGTTGGACGACATTAACACCCCATTCTCTCCATAAGCCAGGAGAGGAGAGCACGTAAGCCATGGAGCCCGTAGGAGAATTTGGTGGACGGCAGAGGGCCAGTGAAAGGCTTAGAGAGCACTGTTTTTATCCTTTTATTTATTTATTTATTTAATGAATTACCTTATTGAGTTTCATGTCTGATATATATTGCTTTATTTTATTTTATTTAATTTACACTATATTCTTGCATGAACCCTTGTTTCTAAAAATATCTAATAATGTGCATGGCTTTTTACCTTGTGTGAATATTTATATAGCACTCTTGATGACCCCTTTCACTGACCACTGCACCTAAATGAAAGAATTAGTAACCCATGGCAATCTACTTATATATCATTCAATTACATGCCCTGGTCTTGGTTGACAATGGAAACAGGACCTGCTTCATTATTTATTTGAATCACCTGATTTTAAACATCTAATAATATGTATGCTTTTCTCAAGAGCACTATCATTGGCTCTATATATATAGCACTCTCAGGCTCTCTTAATTTTAACAAAAAGGGACCAAATTGCACTCTTGCTTAATATAACACATTGCTCTGGTTTCTAATGGAAGTATGACCTGTTTCATTATTTATTTTATTTTTATTGGTCCTCATTAGTATAGCGGTCAGTATCCCCGCCTGTCACGTGGGAGACCGGGGTTCAAGTCCCCTACGGGGAGAACTCAAATTTTTAAGAATTTTTAACTCTATACATGCGCACTTTTAAGTTCACTGACTCTGAAGAATGACTGGGAGTCTGGAGAGGTCAAAGACCCAGGTCACAGGCCAACTGCACTTAGAAACACAGACCTTGTACTATACAATAGCTCCCCCTAGTGACTATTCCAGATAACAGGAATGTGGGATGGAGGCCTTGAATATGACCTTACTTGAACCCTCACTCAGAGAAGGGGCCATTATACATGTATATCCTCTCCCAATGATTTGATTTTAGTTCCTCATTAGTATAGCGGTCAGTATCCCTGTCTGTTACCTGGGAGACCGGGGTTCAATTCCCCGATGGGGAGAACTCAAATCTTCAAGAATTTTTAACTCTATACATGCAGCACTTTTAAGTTCACTTATTTTAAACAATTAGGGACCAAATTGCACTTTTGTTTACTCTTGCACACCTTGCTCTAGGTTCTACACATCTCTTCCTTTAATCTTTTTCTGTTTATTTCCTTTCACAAGCTATTTCGTTTCCCCCCCCCCCCCCCGCCCCCCCTTTCTCCCTATGAGTGAACAGAAGTATTGGGGTAAGATTAAATACCATCCCTGTGCCCGTGCCCACCCCAACACCTACTTAGTGTTGGGGAATAGTCCCCTAACCTAACCCTAACCCTAACCCTAACCCTAACCCTAACCCTAACCCTAACCCTAACCCTAACCCTAATCCGGGCAACGGTGCTCCCGTGGGACCCTAACCCTAACCCTAACCCTAACCCTAACCCTAACCCTAACCCTAACCCTAACCCTAACCCTAACCCGATACGGTGCCCCGGGAACCCCTTTTGGCCAGGTTAAGAGTGTCTCAGGCATTTTCGAGACAGGAAGCCGATTAGGAAAAGCTTACCCACCCCCAGATGGACCCAGGGTAGAAGGCCTGCGTGGATCCGGGCAACGGTGCTCCCGTGGGACCCGATGCGGAGCCCCGGGACGTCCGGGGACCCAGAGCCTGGTTCTCAGCATTTTCGATGCATGAAGTGATTGAGGGAAAGCGCCCCCACAACGGGATGTACCCGGGGGTAGAAGGCCCGACTGGATCCGAGCAACGGTGCCCCCTTGGGGGCCAGTTGCGGGTAAGTTGTGGGTCTTCAGCAGAGCCTGGTTCTCAGCATTTTCGATGCAGGAAGTGATTGAGGGAAAGCGCCCCCAGAACGAGATGGACCCAGGGTAGAAGGCCCGAGTGGATCCGTGCAACGGTGCTCCCGTGGGACCCGATACGGTGCCCCGGGGACCCGATACGGTGCTCCCGTGGGAACCGATTAAGAGGCTAAGATTTTCTCAGGCATTTTCGAGACAGGAAGCCGATTAGGAAAAGCTTACCCACCCCCAGATGGACCCAGGGTAGAAGGCCTGCGTGGATGCGGGCAACGGTGCTCCCGTGGGACCCGATACGGTGCCCCGGGGACCCCTTTTGGCCAGGTTAAGAGTGTCTCAGGCATTTTCGAGACAGGAAGCCGATTAGGAAAAGCTTACCCACCCCCAGATGGACCCAGGGTAGAAGGCCTGCGTGGATCCGGGCAACGGTGCTCCCGTGGGACCCGATACGGTGCCCCGGGAACCCCTTTTGGCCAGGTTAAGAGTGTCTCAGGCATTTTCGAGACAGGAAGCCGATTAGGAAAAGCTTACCCACCCACAGATGGACCCAGGGTAGAAGGCCTGCGTGGATCCGGGCAACGGTGCTCCCGTGGGACCCGATGCGGAGCCCCGGGACGTCCGGGGACCCAGAGCCTGGTTCTCAGCATTTTCGATGCATGAAGTGATTGAGGGAAAGCGCCCCCACAACGGGATGTACCCGGGGGTAGAAGGCCCGACTGGATCCGAGCAACGGTGCCCCCTTGGGGGCCAGTTGCGGGTAAGTTGTGGGTCTTCAGCAGAGCCTGGTTCTCAGCATTTTCGATGCAGGAAGTGATTGAGGGAAAGCGCCCCCAGAACGAGATGGACCCAGGGTAGAAGGCCCGAGTGGATCCGTGCAACGGTGCTCCCGTGGGACCCGATACGGTCCCCCGGGGACCCGATACGGTGCTCCCGTGGGAACCGATTAAGAGGCTAAGATTTTCTCAGGCATTTTCGAGACAGGACGCCGATTAGGAAAAGCTTACCCACCCCCAGATGGACCCAGGCTAGAAGGCCTGCGTGGATCCGGGCAACGGTGCTCCCGTGGGACCCTAACCCTAACCCTAACCCTAACCCTAACCCTAACCCTAACCCTAACCCTAACCCTAACCCTAACCCTAACCCTAACCCTAACCCTAACCCTAACCCTAACCCTAACCCTAACCCTAACCCTAATCCGGGCAACGGTGCTCCCGTGGGACCCTAACCCTAACCCTAACCCTAACCCTAACCCTAACCCTAACCCGATACGGTGCCCCGGGAACCCCTTTTGGCCAGGTTAAGAGTGTCTCAGGCATTTTCGAGACAGGAAGCCGATTAGGAAAAGCTTACCCACCCCCAGATGGACCCAGGGTAGAAGGCCTGCGTGGATCCGGGCAACGGTGCTCCCGTGGGACCCGATGCGGAGCCCCGGGACGTCCGGGGACCCAGAGCCTGGTTCTCAGCATTTTCGATGCATGAAGTGATTGAGGGAAAGCGCCCCCACAACGGGATGTACCCGGGGGTAGAAGGCCCGACTGGATCCGAGCAACGGTGCCCCCTTGGGGGCCAGTTGCGGGTAAGTTGTGGGTCTTCAGCAGAGCCTGGTTCTCAGCATTTTCGATGCAGGAAGTGATTGAGGGAAAGCGCCCCCAGAACGAGATGGACCCAGGGTAGAAGGCCCGAGTGGATCCGTGCAACGGTGCTCCCGTGGGACCCGATACGGTGCCCCGGGGACCCGATACGGTGCTCCCGTGGGAACCGATTAAGAGGCTAAGATTTTCTCAGGCATTTTCGAGACAGGACGCCGATTAGCAAAAGCTTACCCACCCCCAGATGGACCCAGGGTAGAAGGCCTGCGTGGATCCGGGCAACGGTGCTCCCGTGGGACCCTAACCCTAACCCTAACCCTAACCCTAACCCTAACCCTAACCCTAACCCTAACCCTAACCCTAACCCTAACCCTAACCCTAACCCTAACCCTAACCCTAACCCTAACTCTAACCCTCAACGGATCCGAGTGACCCCATGCTGTGGACCCCAGCAGCAGCACAGGCCATTTTAGATAGCTGGTTGGACGACATTAACACCCCATTCTCTCCATAAGCCAGGAGAGGAGAGCACGTAAGCCATGGAGCCCGTAGGAGAATTTGGTGGACGGCAGAGGGCCAGTGAAAGGCTTAGAGAGCACTGTTTTTATCCTTTTATTTATTTATTTATTTAATGAATTACCTTATTGAGTTTCATGTCTGATATATATTGCTTTATTTTATTTAATTTAATTTACACTATATTCTTGCATGAACCCTTGTTTCTAAAAATATCTAATAATGTGCATGGCTTTTTACCTTGTGTGAATATTTATATAGCACTCTTGATGACCCCTTTCACTGACCACTGCACCTAAATGAAAGAATTAGTAACCCATGGCAATCTACTTATATATCATTCAATTACATGCCCTGGTCTTGGTTGACAATGGAAACAGGACCTGCTTCATTATTTATTTGAATCACCTGATTTTAAACATCTAATAATATGTATGCTTTTCTCAAGAGCACTATCATTGGCTCTATATATATAGCACTCTCAGGCTCTCTTAATTTTAACAAAAAGGGACCAAATTGCACTCTTGCTTAATATAACACATTGCTCTGGTTTCTAATGGAAGTATGACCTGTTTCATTATTTATTTTATTTTTATTGGTCCTCATTAGTATAGCGGTCAGTATCCCCGCCTGTCACGTGGGAGACCGGGGTTCAAGTCCCCTACGGGGAGAACTCAAATTTTTAAGAATTTTTAACTCTATACATGCGCACTTTTAAGTTCACTGACTCTGAAGAATGACTGGGAGTCTGGAGAGGTCAAAGACCCAGGTCACAGGCCAACTGCACTTAGAAACACAGACCTTGTACTATACAATAGCTCCCCCTAGTGACTATTCCAGATAACAGGAATGTGGGATGGAGGCCTTGAATATGACCTTACTTGAACCCTCACTCAGAGAAGGGGCCATTATACATGTATATCCTCTCCCAATGATTTGATTTTAGTTCCTCATTAGTATAGCGGTCAGTATCCCTGTCTGTTACCTGGGAGACCGGGGTTCAATTCCCCGATGGGGAGAACTCAAATCTTCAAGAATTTTTAACTCTATACATGCAGCACTTTTAAGTTCACTTATTTTAAACAATTAGGGACCAAATTGCACTTTTGTTTACTCTTGCACACCTTGCTCTAGGTTCTACACATCTCTTCCTTTAATCTTTTTCTGTTTATTTCCTTTCACAAGCTATTTTGTTTCCCCCCCCCCCCCCCCGCCCCCCCTTTCTCCCTATGAGTGAACAGAAGTATTGGGGTAAGATTAAATACCATCCCTGTGCCCGTGCCCACCCCAACACCTACTTAGTGTTGGGGAATAGTCCCCTAACCTAACCCTAACCCTAACCCTAACCCTAACCCTAACCCTAACCCTAACCCTAACCCTAACCCTAACCCTAATCCGGGCAACGGTGCTCCCGTGGGACCCTAACCCTAACCCTAACCCTAACCCTAACCCTAACCCTAACCCTAACCCGATACGGTGCCCCGGGAACCCCTTTTGGCCAGGTTAAGAGTGTCTCAGGCATTTTCGAGACAGGAAGCCGATTAGGAAAAGCTTACCCACCCCCAGATGGACCCAGGGTAGAAGGCCTGCGTGGATCCGGGCAACGGTGCTCCCGTGGGACCCGATGCGGAGCCCCGGGACGTCCGGGGACCCAGAGCCTGGTTCTCAGCATTTTCGATGCATGAAGTGATTGAGGGAAAGCGCCCCCACAACGGGATGTACCCGGGGGTAGAAGGCCCGACTGGATCCGAGCAACGGTGCCCCCTTGGGGGCCAGTTGCGGGTAAGTTGTGGGTCTTCAGCAGAGCCTGGTTCTCAGCATTTTCGATGCAGGAAGTGATTGAGGGAAAGCGCCCCCAGAACGAGATGGACCCAGGGTAGAAGGCCCGAGTGGATCCGTGCAACGGTGCTCCCGTGGGACCCGATACGGTGCCCCGGGGACCCGATACGGTGCTCCCGTGGGAACCGATTAAGAGGCTAAGATTTTCTCAGGCATTTTCGAGACAGGAAGCCGATTAGGAAAAGCTTACCCACCCCCAGATGGACCCAGGGTAGAAGGCCTGCGTGGATGCGGGCAACGGTGCTCCCGTGGGACCCGATACGGTGCCCCGGGAACCCCTTTTGGCCAGGTTAAGAGTGTCTCAGGCATTTTCGAGACAGGAAGCCGATTAGGAAAAGCTTACCCACCCACAGATGGACCCAGGGTAGAAGGCCTGCGTGGATCCGGGCAACGGTGCTCCCGTGGGACCCGATGCGGAGCCCCGGGACGTCCGGGGAACCAGAGCCTGGTTCTCAGCATTTTCGATGCATGAAGTGATTGAGGGAAAGCGCCCCCACAACGGGATGTACCCGGGGGTAGAAGGCCCGACTGGATCCGAGCAACGGTGCCCCCTTGGGGGCCAGTTGCGGGTAAGTTGTGGGTCTTCAGCAGAGCCTGGTTCTCAGCATTTTCGATGCAGGAAGTGATTGAGGGAAAGCGCCCCCAGAACGAGATGGACCCAGGGTAGAAGGCCCGAGTGGATCCGTGCAACGGTGCTCCCGTGGGACTCGATACGGTCCCCCGGGGACCCGATACGGTGCTCCCGTGGGAACCGATTAAGAGGCTAAGATTTTCTCAGGCATTTTCGAGACAGGACGCCGATTAGGAAAAGCTTACCCACCCCCAGATGGACCCAGGCTAGAAGGCCTGCGTGGATCCGGGCAACGGTGCTCCCGTGGGACCCTAACCCTAACCCTAACCCTAACCCTAACCCTAACCCTAACCCTAACCCTAACCCTAACCCTAACCCTAACCCTAACCCTAACCCTAACCCTAACCCTAACCCTAACCCTAACCCTAACCCTAACCCTAATCCGGGCAACGGTGCTCCCGTGGGACCCTAACCCTAACCCTAACCCTAACCCTAACCCTAACCCTAACCCTAACCCTAACCCGATACGGTGCCCCGGGAACCCCTTTTGGCCAGGTTAAGAGTGTCTCAGGCATTTTCGAGACAGGAAGCCGATTAGGAAAAGCTTACCCACCCCCAGATGGACCCAGGGTAGAAGGCCTGCGTGGATCCGGGCAACGGTGCTCCCGTGGGACCCGATGCGGAGCCCCGGGACGTCCGGGGACCCAGAGCCTGGTTCTCAGCATTTTCGATGCATGAAGTGATTGAGGGAAAGCGCCCCCACAACGGGATGTACCCGGGGGTAGAAGGCCCGACTGGATCCGAGCAACGGTGCCCCCTTGGGGGCCAGTTGCGGGTAAGTTGTAGGTCTTCAGCAGAGCCTGGTTCTCAGCATTTTCGATGCAGGAAGTGATTGAGGGAAAGCGCCCCCAGAACGAGATGGACCCAGGGTAGAAGGCCCGAGTGGATCCGTGCAACGGTGCTCCCGTGGGACCCGATACGGTGCACCGGGGACCCGATACGGTGCTCCCGTGGGAACCGATTAAGAGGCTAAGATTTTCTCAGGCATTTTCGAGACAGGAAGCCGATTAGGAAAAGCTTACCCACCCCCAGATGGACCCAGGGTAGAAGGCCTGCGTGGATCCGGGCAACGGTGCTCCCGTGGGACCCGATACGGTGCCCCGGGGACCCCTTTTGGCCAGGTTAAGAGTGTCTCAGGCATTTTCGAGACAGGAAGCCGATTAGGAAAAGCTTACCCACCCCCAGATGGACCCAGGGTAGAAGGCCTGCGTGGATCCGGGCAACGGTGCTCCCGTGGGACCCGATACGGTGCCCCGGGAACCCCTTTTGGCCAGGTTAAGAGTGTCTCAGGCATTTTCGAGACAGGAAGCCGATTAGGAAAAGCTTACCCACCCCCAGATGGACCCAGGGTAGAAGGCCTGCGTGGATCCGGGCAACGGTGCTCCCGTGGGACCCGATACGGTGCCCCGGGAACCCCTTTTGGCCAGGTTAAGAGTGTCTCAGGCATTTTCGAGACAGGAAGCCGATTAGGAAAAGCTTACCCACCCCCAGATGGACCCAGGGTAGAAGGCCTGCGTGGATCCGGGCAACGGTGCTCCCGTGGGACCCGATGCGGAGCCCCGGGACGTCCGGGGACCCAGAGCCTGGTTCTCAGCATTTTCGATGCATGAAGTGATTGAGGGAAAGCGCCCCCACAACGGGATGTACCCGGGGGTAGAAGGCCCGACTGGATCCGAGCAACGGTGCCCCCTTGGGGGCCAGTTGCGGGTAAGTTGTGGGTCTTCAGCAGAGCCTGGTTCTCAGCATTTTCGATGCAGGAAGTGATTGAGGGAAAGCGCCCCCAGAACGAGATGGACCCAGGGTAGAAGGCCCGAGTGGATCCGTGCAACGGTGCTCCCGTGGGACCCGATACGGTCCCCCGGGGACCCGATACGGTGCTCCCGTGGGAACCAATTAAGAGGCTAAGATTTTCTCAGGCATTTTCGAGACAGGACGCCGATTAGGAAAAGCTTACCCACCCCCAGATGGACCCAGGCTAGAAGGCCTGCGTGGATCCGGGCAACGGTGCTCCCGTGGGACCCTAACCCTAACCCTAACCCTAACCCTAACCCTAACCCTAACCCTAACCCTAACCCTAACCCTAACCCTAACCCTAACCCTAACCCGATACGGTGCCCCGGGAACCCCTTTTGGCCAGGTTAAGAGTGTCTCAGGCATTTTCGAGACAGGAAGCCGATTAGGAAAAGCTTACCCACCCCCAGATGGACCCAGGGTAGAAGGCCTGCGTGGATCCGGGCAACGGTGCTCCCGTGGGACCCGATGCGGAGCCCCGGGACGTCCGGGGACCCAGAGCCTGGTTCTCAGCATTTTCGATGCATGAAGTGATTGAGGGAAAGCGCCCCCACAACGGGATGTACCCGGGGGTAGAAGGCCCGACTGGATCCGAGCAACGGTGCCCCCTTGGGGGCCAGTTGCGGGTAAGTTGTGGGTCTTCAGCAGAGCCTGGTTCTCAGCATTTTCGATGCAGGAAGTGATTGAGGGAAAGCGCCCCCAGAACGAGATGGACCCAGGGTAGAAGGCCCGAGTGGATCCGTGCAACGGTGCTCCCGTGGGACCCGATACGGTGCCCCGGGGACCCGATACGGTGCTCCCGTGGGAACCGATTAAGAGGCTAAGATTTTCTCAGGCATTTTCGAGACAGGAAGCCGATTAGGAAAAGCTTACCCACCCCCAGATGGACCCAGGGTAGAAGGCCTGCGTGGATGCGGGCAACGGTGCTCCCGTGGGACCCGATACGGTGCCCCGGGGACCGCTTTTGGCCAGGTTAAGAGTGTCTCAGGCATTTTCGAGACAGGAAGCCGATTAGGAAAAGCTTACCCACCCCCAGATGGACCCAGGGTAGAAGGCCTGCGTGGATCCGGGCAACGGTGCTCCCGTGGGACCCGATACGGTGCCCCGGGAACCCCTTTTGGCCAGGTTAAGAGTGTCTCAGGCATTTTCGAGACAGGAAGCCGATTAGGAAAAGCTTACCCACCCACAGATGGACCCAGGGTAGAAGGCCTGCGTGGATCCGGGCAACGGTGCTCCCGTGGGACCCGATGCGGAGCCCCGGGACGTCCGGGGACCCAGAGCCTGGTTCTCAGCATTTTCGATGCATGAAGTGATTGAGGGAAAGCGCCCCCACAACGGGATGTACCCGGGGGTAGAAGGCCCGACTGGATCCGAGCAACGGTGCCCCCTTGGGGGCCAGTTGCGGGTAAGTTGTGGGTCTTCAGCAGAGCCTGGTTCTCAGCATTTTCGATGCAGGAAGTGATTGAGGGAAAGCGCCCCCAGAACGAGATGGACCCAGGGTAGAAGGCCCGAGTGGATCCGTGCAACGGTGCTCCCGTGGGACCCGATACGGTCCCCCGGGGACCCGATACGGTGCTCCCGTGGGAACCGATTAAGAGGCTAAGATTTTCTCAGGCATTTTCGAGACAGGACGCCGATTAGGAAAAGCTTACCCACCCCCAGATGGACCCAGGCTAGAAGGCCTGCGTGGATCCGGGCAACGGTGCTCCCGTGGGACCCTAACCCTAACCCTAACCCTAACCCTAACCCTAACCCTAACCCTAACCCTAACCCTAACCCTAACCCTAACCCTAACCCTAACCCTAACCCTAACCCTAACCCTAACCCTAACCCTAACCCTAACCCTAACCCTAACCCTAATCCGGGCAACGGTGCTCCCGTGGGACCCTAACCCTAACCCTAACCCTAACCCTAACCCTAACCCTAACCCTAACCCTAACCCTAACCCGATACGGTGCCCCGGGAACCCCTTTTGGCCAGGTTAAGAGTGTCTCAGGCATTTTCGAGACAGGAAGCCGATTAGGAAAAGCTTACCCACCCCCAGATGGACCCAGGGTAGAAGGCCTGCGTGGATCCGGGCAACGGTGCTCCCGTGGGACCCGATGCGGAGCCCCGGGACGTCCGGGGACCCAGAGCCTGGTTCTCAGCATTTTCGATGCATGAAGTGATTGAGGGAAAGCGCCCCCACAACGGGATGTACCCGGGGGTAGAAGGCCCGACTGGATCCGAGCAACGGTGCCCCCTTGGGGGCCAGTTGCGGGTAAGTTGTAGGTCTTCAGCAGAGCCTGGTTCTCAGCATTTTCGATGCAGGAAGTGATTGAGGGAAAGCGCCCCCAGAACGAGATGGACCCAGGGTAGAAGGCCCGAGTGGATCCGTGCAACGGTGCTCCCGTGGGACCCGATACGGTGCACCGGGGACCCGATACGGTGCTCCCGTGGGAACCGATTAAGAGGCTAAGATTTTCTCAGGCATTTTCGAGACAGGAAGCCGATTAGGAAAAGCTTACCCACCCCCAGATGGACCCAGGGTAGAAGGCCTGCGTGGATCCGGGCAACGGTGCTCCCGTGGGACCCGATACGGTGCCCCGGGGACCCCTTTTGGCCAGGTTAAGAGTGTCTCAGGCATTTTCGAGACAGGAAGCCGATTAGGAAAAGCTTACCCACCCCCAGATGGACCCAGGGTAGAAGGCCTGCGTGGATCCGGGCAACGGTGCTCCCGTGGGACCCGATACGGTGCCCCGGGAACCCCTTTTGGCCAGGTTAAGAGTGTCTCAGGCATTTTCGAGACAGGAAGCCGATTAGGAAAAGCTTACCCACCCCCAGATGGACCCAGGGTAGAAGGCCTGCGTGGATCCGGGCAACGGTGCTCCCGTGGGACCCGATACGGTGCCCCGGGAACCCCTTTTGGCCAGGTTAAGAGTGTCTCAGGCATTTTCGAGACAGGAAGCCGATTAGGAAAAGCTTACCCACCCCCAGATGGACCCAGGGTAGAAGGCCTGCGTGGATCCGGGCAACGGTGCTCCCGTGGGACCCTAACCCTAACCCTAACCCTAACCCTAACCCTAACCCTAACCCTAACCCTAACCCTAACCCTAACCCTAACCCTAACCCTAACCCTAACCCTAACCCTAACCCTAACCCTAACCCTAACCCTAATCCGGGCAACGGTGCTCCCGTGGGACCCTAACCCTAACCCTAACCCTAACCCTAACCCTAACCCTAACCCGATACGGTGCCCCGGGAACCCCTTTTGGCCAGGTTAAGAGTGTCTCAGGCATTTTCGAGACAGGAAGCCGATTAGGAAAAGCTTACCCACCCCCAGATGGACCCAGGGTAGAAGGCCTGCGTGGATCCGGGCAACGGTGCTCCCGTGGGACCCGATGCGGAGCCCCGGGACGTCCGGGGACCCAGAGCCTGGTTCTCAGCATTTTCGATGCATGAAGTGATTGAGGGAAAGCGCCCCCACAACGGGATGTACCCGGGGGTAGAAGGCCCGACTGGATCCGAGCAACGGTGCCCCCTTGGGGGCCAGTTGCGGGTAAGTTGTGGGTCTTCAGCAGAGCCTGGTTCTCAGCATTTTCGATGCAGGAAGTGATTGAGGGAAAGCGCCCCCAGAACGAGATGGACCCAGGGTAGAAGGCCCGAGTGGATCCGTGCAACGGTGCTCCCGTGGGACCCGATACGGTGCCCCGGGGACCCGATACGGTGCTCCCGTGGGAACCGATTAAGAGGCTAAGATTTTCTCAGGCATTTTCGAGACAGGACGCCGATTAGCAAAAGCTTACCCACCCCCAGATGGACCCAGGGTAGAAGGCCTGCGTGGATCCGGGCAACGGTGCTCCCGTGGGACCCTAACCCTAACCCTAACCCTAACCCTAACCCTAACCCTAACCCTAACCCTAACCCTAACCCTAACCCTAACCCTAACCCTAACCCTAACCCTAACTCTAACCCTCAACGGATCCGAGTGACCCCATGCTGTGGACCCCAGCAGCAGCACAGGCCATTTTAGATAGCTGGTTGGACGACATTAACACCCCATTCTCTCCATAAGCCAGGAGAGGAGAGCACGTAAGCCATGGAGCCCGTAGGAGAATTTGGTGGACGGCAGAGGGCCAGTGAAAGGCTTAGAGAGCACTGTTTTTATCCTTTTATTTATTTATTTATTTAATGAATTACCTTATTGAGTTTCATGTCTGATATATATTGCTTTATTTTATTTAATTTAATTTACACTATATTCTTGCATGAACCCTTGTTTCTAAAAATATCTAATAATGTGCATGGCTTTTTACCTTGTGTGAATATTTATATAGCACTCTTGATGACCCCTTTCACTGACCACTGCACCTAAATGAAAGAATTAGTAACCCATGGCAATCTACTTATATATCATTCAATTACATGCCCTGGTCTTGGTTGACAATGGAAACAGGACCTGCTTCATTATTTATTTGAATCACCTGATTTTAAACATCTAATAATATGTATGCTTTTCTCAAGAGCACTATCATTGGCTCTATATATATAGCACTCTCAGGCTCTCTTAATTTTAACAAAAAGGGACCAAATTGCACTCTTGCTTAATATAACACATTGCTCTGGTTTCTAATGGAAGTATGACCTGTTTCATTATTTATTTTATTTTTATTGGTCCTCATTAGTATAGCGGTCAGTATCCCCGCCTGTCACGTGGGAGACCGGGGTTCAAGTCCCCTACGGGGAGAACTCAAATTTTTAAGAATTTTTAACTCTATACATGCGCACTTTTAAGTTCACTGACTCTGAAGAATGACTGGGAGTCTGGAGAGGTCAAAGACCCAGGTCACAGGCCAACTGCACTTAGAAACACAGACCTTGTACTATACAATAGCTCCCCCTAGTGACTATTCCAGATAACAGGAATGTGGGATGGAGGCCTTGAATATGACCTTACTTGAACCCTCACTCAGAGAAGGGGCCATTATACATGTATATCCTCTCCCAATGATTTGATTTTAGTTCCTCATTAGTATAGCGGTCAGTATCCCTGTCTGTTACCTGGGAGACCGGGGTTCAATTCCCCGATGGGGAGAACTCAAATCTTCAAGAATTTTTAACTCTATACATGCAGCACTTTTAAGTTCACTTATTTTAAACAATTAGGGACCAAATTGCACTTTTGTTTACTCTTGCACACCTTGCTCTAGGTTCTACACATCTCTTCCTTTAATCTTTTTCTGTTTATTTCCTTTCACAAGCTATTTTGTTTCCCCCCCCCCCCCCCCCGCCCCCCCTTTCTCCCTATGAGTGAACAGAAGTATTGGGGTAAGATTAAATACCATCCCTGTGCCCGTGCCCACCCCAACACCTACTTAGTGTTGGGGAATAGTCCCCTAACCTAACCCTAACCCTAACCCTAACCCTAACCCTAACCCTAACCCTAACCCTAACCCTAACCCTAACCCTAATCCGGGCAACGGTGCTCCCGTGGGACCCTAACCCTAACCCTAACCCTAACCCTAACCCTAACCCTAACCCTAACCCGATACGGTGCCCCGGGAACCCCTTTTGGCCAGGTTAAGAGTGTCTCAGGCATTTTCGAGACAGGAAGCCGATTAGGAAAAGCTTACCCACCCCCAGATGGACCCAGGGTAGAAGGCCTGCGTGGATCCGGGCAACGGTGCTCCCGTGGGACCCGATGCGGAGCCCCGGGACGTCCGGGGACCCAGAGCCTGGTTCTCAGCATTTTCGATGCATGAAGTGATTGAGGGAAAGCGCCCCCACAACGGGATGTACCCGGGGGTAGAAGGCCCGACTGGATCCGAGCAACGGTGCCCCCTTGGGGGCCAGTTGCGGGTAAGTTGTGGGTCTTCAGCAGAGCCTGGTTCTCAGCATTTTCGATGCAGGAAGTGATTGAGGGAAAGCGCCCCCAGAACGAGATGGACCCAGGGTAGAAGGCCCGAGTGGATCCGTGCAACGGTGCTCCCGTGGGACCCGATACGGTGCCCCGGGGACCCGATACGGTGCTCCCGTGGGAACCGATTAAGAGGCTAAGATTTTCTCAGGCATTTTCGAGACAGGAAGCCGATTAGGAAAAGCTTACCCACCCCCAGATGGACCCAGGGTAGAAGGCCTGCGTGGATGCGGGCAACGGTGCTCCCGTGGGACCCGATACGGTGCCCCGGGAACCCCTTTTGGCCAGGTTAAGAGTGTCTCAGGCATTTTCGAGACAGGAAGCCGATTAGGAAAAGCTTACCCACCCACAGATGGACCCAGGGTAGAAGGCCTGCGTGGATCCGGGCAACGGTGCTCCCGTGGGACCCGATGCGGAGCCCCGGGACGTCCGGGGAACCAGAGCCTGGTTCTCAGCATTTTCGATGCATGAAGTGATTGAGGGAAAGCGCCCCCACAACGGGATGTACCCGGGGGTAGAAGGCCCGACTGGATCCGAGCAACGGTGCCCCCTTGGGGGCCAGTTGCGGGTAAGTTGTGGGTCTTCAGCAGAGCCTGGTTCTCAGCATTTTCGATGCAGGAAGTGATTGAGGGAAAGCGCCCCCAGAACGAGATGGACCCAGGGTAGAAGGCCCGAGTGGATCCGTGCAACGGTGCTCCCGTGGGACTCGATACGGTCCCCCGGGGACCCGATACGGTGCTCCCGTGGGAACCGATTAAGAGGCTAAGATTTTCTCAGGCATTTTCGAGACAGGACGCCGATTAGGAAAAGCTTACCCACCCCCAGATGGACCCAGGCTAGAAGGCCTGCGTGGATCCGGGCAACGGTGCTCCCGTGGGACCCTAACCCTAACCCTAACCCTAACCCTAACCCTAACCCTAACCCTAACCCTAACCCTAACCCTAACCCTAACCCTAACCCTAACCCTAACCCTAACCCTAACCCTAACCCTAACCCTAACCCTAATCCGGGCAACGGTGCTCCCGTGGGACCCTAACCCTAACCCTAACCCTAACCCTAACCCTAACCCTAACCCTAACCCTAACCCGATACGGTGCCCCGGGAACCCCTTTTGGCCAGGTTAAGAGTGTCTCAGGCATTTTCGAGACAGGAAGCCGATTAGGAAAAGCTTACCCACCCCCAGATGGACCCAGGGTAGAAGGCCTGCGTGGATCCGGGCAACGGTGCTCCCGTGGGACCCGATGCGGAGCCCCGGGACGTCCGGGGACCCAGAGCCTGGTTCTCAGCATTTTCGATGCATGAAGTGATTGAGGGAAAGCGCCCCCACAACGGGATGTACCCGGGGGTAGAAGGCCCGACTGGATCCGAGCAACGGTGCCCCCTTGGGGGCCAGTTGCGGGTAAGTTGTAGGTCTTCAGCAGAGCCTGGTTCTCAGCATTTTCGATGCAGGAAGTGATTGAGGGAAAGCGCCCCCAGAACGAGATGGACCCAGGGTAGAAGGCCCGAGTGGATCCGTGCAACGGTGCTCCCGTGGGACCCGATACGGTGCACCGGGGACCCGATACGGTGCTCCCGTGGGAACCGATTAAGAGGCTAAGATTTTCTCAGGCATTTTCGAGACAGGAAGCCGATTAGGAAAAGCTTACCCACCCCCAGATGGACCCAGGGTAGAAGGCCTGCGTGGATCCGGGCAACGGTGCTCCCGTGGGACCCGATACGGTGCCCCGGGGACCCCTTTTGGCCAGGTTAAGAGTGTCTCAGGCATTTTCGAGACAGGAAGCCGATTAGGAAAAGCTTACCCACCCCCAGATGGACCCAGGGTAGAAGGCCTGCGTGGATCCGGGCAACGGTGCTCCCGTGGGACCCGATACGGTGCCCCGGGAACCCCTTTTGGCCAGGTTAAGAGTGTCTCAGGCATTTTCGAGACAGGAAGCCGATTAGGAAAAGCTTACCCACCCCCAGATGGACCCAGGGTAGAAGGCCTGCGTGGATCCGGGCAACGGTGCTCCCGTGGGACCCGATACGGTGCCCCGGGAACCCCTTTTGGCCAGGTTAAGAGTGTCTCAGGCATTTTCGAGACAGGAAGCCGATTAGGAAAAGCTTACCCACCCCCAGATGGACCCAGGGTAGAAGGCCTGCGTGGATCCGGGCAACGGTGCTCCCGTGGGACCCGATGCGGAGCCCCGGGACGTCCGGGGACCCAGAGCCTGGTTCTCAGCATTTTCGATGCATGAAGTGATTGAGGGAAAGCGCCCCCACAACGGGATGTACCCGGGGGTAGAAGGCCCGACTGGATCCGAGCAACGGTGCCCCCTTGGGGGCCAGTTGCGGGTAAGTTGTGGGTCTTCAGCAGAGCCTGGTTCTCAGCATTTTCGATGCAGGAAGTGATTGAGGGAAAGCGCCCCCAGAACGAGATGGACCCAGGGTAGAAGGCCCGAGTGGATCCGTGCAACGGTGCTCCCGTGGGACCCGATACGGTCCCCCGGGGACCCGATACGGTGCTCCCGTGGGAACCAATTAAGAGGCTAAGATTTTCTCAGGCATTTTCGAGACAGGACGCCGATTAGGAAAAGCTTACCCACCCCCAGATGGACCCAGGCTAGAAGGCCTGCGTGGATCCGGGCAACGGTGCTCCCGTGGGACCCTAACCCTAACCCTAACCCTAACCCTAACCCTAACCCTAACCCTAACCCTAACCCTAACCCTAACCCTAACCCTAACCCTAACCCGATACGGTGCCCCGGGAACCCCTTTTGGCCAGGTTAAGAGTGTCTCAGGCATTTTCGAGACAGGAAGCCGATTAGGAAAAGCTTACCCACCCCCAGATGGACCCAGGGTAGAAGGCCTGCGTGGATCCGGGCAACGGTGCTCCCGTGGGACCCGATGCGGAGCCCCGGGACGTCCGGGGACCCAGAGCCTGGTTCTCAGCATTTTCGATGCATGAAGTGATTGAGGGAAAGCGCCCCCACAACGGGATGTACCCGGGGGTAGAAGGCCCGACTGGATCCGAGCAACGGTGCCCCCTTGGGGGCCAGTTGCGGGTAAGTTGTGGGTCTTCAGCAGAGCCTGGTTCTCAGCATTTTCGATGCAGGAAGTGATTGAGGGAAAGCGCCCCCAGAACGAGATGGACCCAGGGTAGAAGGCCCGAGTGGATCCGTGCAACGGTGCTCCCGTGGGACCCGATACGGTGCCCCGGGGACCCGATACGGTGCTCCCGTGGGAACCGATTAAGAGGCTAAGATTTTCTCAGGCATTTTCGAGACAGGAAGCCGATTAGGAAAAGCTTACCCACCCCCAGATGGACCCAGGGTAGAAGGCCTGCGTGGATGCGGGCAACGGTGCTCCCGTGGGACCCGATACGGTGCCCCGGGGACCGCTTTTGGCCAGGTTAAGAGTGTCTCAGGCATTTTCGAGACAGGAAGCCGATTAGGAAAAGCTTACCCACCCCCAGATGGACCCAGGGTAGAAGGCCTGCGTGGATCCGGGCAACGGTGCTCCCGTGGGACCCGATACGGTGCCCCGGGAACCCCTTTTGGCCAGGTTAAGAGTGTCTCAGGCATTTTCGAGACAGGAAGCCGATTAGGAAAAGCTTACCCACCCACAGATGGACCCAGGGTAGAAGGCCTGCGTGGATCCGGGCAACGGTGCTCCCGTGGGACCCGATGCGGAGCCCCGGGACGTCCGGGGACCCAGAGCCTGGTTCTCAGCATTTTCGATGCATGAAGTGATTGAGGGAAAGCGCCCCCACAACGGGATGTACCCGGGGGTAGAAGGCCCGACTGGATCCGAGCAACGGTGCCCCCTTGGGGGCCAGTTGCGGGTAAGTTGTGGGTCTTCAGCAGAGCCTGGTTCTCAGCATTTTCGATGCAGGAAGTGATTGAGGGAAAGCGCCCCCAGAACGAGATGGACCCAGGGTAGAAGGCCCGAGTGGATCCGTGCAACGGTGCTCCCGTGGGACCCGATACGGTCCCCCGGGGACCCGATACGGTGCTCCCGTGGGAACCGATTAAGAGGCTAAGATTTTCTCAGGCATTTTCGAGACAGGACGCCGATTAGGAAAAGCTTACCCACCCCCAGATGGACCCAGGCTAGAAGGCCTGCGTGGATCCGGGCAACGGTGCTCCCGTGGGACCCTAACCCTAACCCTAACCCTAACCCTAACCCTAACCCTAACCCTAACCCTAACCCTAACCCTAACCCTAACCCTAACCCTAACCCTAACCCTAACCCTAACCCTAACCCTAACCCTAACCCTAACCCTAACCCTAACCCTAATCCGGGCAACGGTGCTCCCGTGGGACCCTAACCCTAACCCTAACCCTAACCCTAACCCTAACCCTAACCCTAACCCTAACCCTAACCCGATACGGTGCCCCGGGAACCCCTTTTGGCCAGGTTAAGAGTGTCTCAGGCATTTTCGAGACAGGAAGCCGATTAGGAAAAGCTTACCCACCCCCAGATGGACCCAGGGTAGAAGGCCTGCGTGGATCCGGGCAACGGTGCTCCCGTGGGACCCGATGCGGAGCCCCGGGACGTCCGGGGACCCAGAGCCTGGTTCTCAGCATTTTCGATGCATGAAGTGATTGAGGGAAAGCGCCCCCACAACGGGATGTACCCGGGGGTAGAAGGCCCGACTGGATCCGAGCAACGGTGCCCCCTTGGGGGCCAGTTGCGGGTAAGTTGTAGGTCTTCAGCAGAGCCTGGTTCTCAGCATTTTCGATGCAGGAAGTGATTGAGGGAAAGCGCCCCCAGAACGAGATGGACCCAGGGTAGAAGGCCCGAGTGGATCCGTGCAACGGTGCTCCCGTGGGACCCGATACGGTGCACCGGGGACCCGATACGGTGCTCCCGTGGGAACCGATTAAGAGGCTAAGATTTTCTCAGGCATTTTCGAGACAGGAAGCCGATTAGGAAAAGCTTACCCACCCCCAGATGGACCCAGGGTAGAAGGCCTGCGTGGATCCGGGCAACGGTGCTCCCGTGGGACCCGATACGGTGCCCCGGGGACCCCTTTTGGCCAGGTTAAGAGTGTCTCAGGCATTTTCGAGACAGGAAGCCGATTAGGAAAAGCTTACCCACCCCCAGATGGACCCAGGGTAGAAGGCCTGCGTGGATCCGGGCAACGGTGCTCCCGTGGGACCCGATACGGTGCCCCGGGAACCCCTTTTGGCCAGGTTAAGAGTGTCTCAGGCATTTTCGAGACAGGAAGCCGATTAGGAAAAGCTTACCCACCCCCAGATGGACCCAGGGTAGAAGGCCTGCGTGGATCCGGGCAACGGTGCTCCCGTGGGACCCGATACGGTGCCCCGGGAACCCCTTTTGGCCAGGTTAAGAGTGTCTCAGGCATTTTCGAGACAGGAAGCCGATTAGGAAAAGCTTACCCACCCCCAGATGGACCCAGGGTAGAAGGCCTGCGTGGATCCGGGCAACGGTGCTCCCGTGGGACCCTAACCCTAACCCTAACCCTAACCCTAACCCTAACCCTAACCCTAACCCTAACCCTAACCCTAACCCTAACCCTAACCCTAACCCTAACCCTAACCCTAACCCTAACCCTAACCCTAACCCTAATCCGGGCAACGGTGCTCCCGTGGGACCCTAACCCTAACCCTAACCCTAACCCTAACCCTAACCCTAACCCGATACGGTGCCCCGGGAACCCCTTTTGGCCAGGTTAAGAGTGTCTCAGGCATTTTCGAGACAGGAAGCCGATTAGGAAAAGCTTACCCACCCCCAGATGGACCCAGGGTAGAAGGCCTGCGTGGATCCGGGCAACGGTGCTCCCGTGGGACCCGATGCGGAGCCCCGGGACGTCCGGGGACCCAGAGCCTGGTTCTCAGCATTTTCGATGCATGAAGTGATTGAGGGAAAGCGCCCCCACAACGGGATGTACCCGGGGGTAGAAGGCCCGACTGGATCCGAGCAACGGTGCCCCCTTGGGGGCCAGTTGCGGGTAAGTTGTGGGTCTTCAGCAGAGCCTGGTTCTCAGCATTTTCGATGCAGGAAGTGATTGAGGGAAAGCGCCCCCAGAACGAGATGGACCCAGGGTAGAAGGCCCGAGTGGATCCGTGCAACGGTGCTCCCGTGGGACCCGATACGGTCCCCCGGGGACCCGATACGGTGCTCCCGTGGGAACCGATTAAGAGGCTAAGATTTTCTCAGGCATTTTCGAGACAGGACGCCGATTAGGAAAAGCTTACCCACCCCCAGATGGACCCAGGCTAGAAGGCCTGCGTGGATCCGGGCAACGGTGCTCCCGTGGGACCCTAACCCTAACCCTAACCCTAACCCTAACCCTAACCCTAACCCTAACCCTAACCCTAACCCTAACCCTAACCCTAACCCTAACCCTAACCCTAACCCTAACCCTAACCCTAACCCTAACCCTAACCCTAACCCTAACCCTAACCCTAACCCTAACCCTAACCCTAACCCTAATCCGGGCAACGGTGCTCCCGTGGGACCCTAACCCTAACCCTAACCCTAACCCTAACCCTAACCCTAACCCTAACCCTAACCCGATACGGTGCCCCGGGAACCCCTTTTGGCCAGGTTAAGAGTGTCTCAGGCATTTTCGAGACAGGAAGCCGATTAGGAAAAGCTTACCCACCCCCAGATGGACCCAGGGTAGAAGGCCTGCGTGGATCCGGGCAACGGTGCTCCCGTGGGACCCGATGCGGAGCCCCGGGACGTCCGGGGACCCAGAGCCTGGTTCTCAGCATTTTCGATGCATGAAGTGATTGAGGGAAAGCGCCCCCACAACGGGATGTACCCGGGGGTAGAAGGCCCGACTGGATCCGAGCAACGGTGCCCCCTTGGGGGCCAGTTGCGGGTAAGTTGTAGGTCTTCAGCAGAGCCTGGTTCTCAGCATTTTCGATGCAGGAAGTGATTGAGGGAAAGCGCCCCCAGAACGAGATGGACCCAGGGTAGAAGGCCCGAGTGGATCCGTGCAACGGTGCTCCCGTGGGACCCGATACGGTGCACCGGGGACCCGATACGGTGCTCCCGTGGGAACCGATTAAGAGGCTAAGATTTTCTCAGGCATTTTCGAGACAGGAAGCCGATTAGGAAAAGCTTACCCACCCCCAGATGGACCCAGGGTAGAAGGCCTGCGTGGATCCGGGCAACGGTGCTCCCGTGGGACCCGATACGGTGCCCCGGGGACCCCTTTTGGCCAGGTTAAGAGTGTCTCAGGCATTTTCGAGACAGGAAGCCGATTAGGAAAAGCTTACCCACCCCCAGATGGACCCAGGGTAGAAGGCCTGCGTGGATCCGGGCAACGGTGCTCCCGTGGGACCCGATACGGTGCCCCGGGAACCCCTTTTGGCCAGGTTAAGAGTGTCTCAGGCATTTTCGAGACAGGAAGCCGATTAGGAAAAGCTTACCCACCCCCAGATGGACCCAGGGTAGAAGGCCTGCGTGGATCCGGGCAACGGTGCTCCCGTGGGACCCGATACGGTGCCCCGGGAACCCCTTTTGGCCAGGTTAAGAGTGTCTCAGGCATTTTCGAGACAGGAAGCCGATTAGGAAAAGCTTACCCACCCCCAGATGGACCCAGGGTAGAAGGCCTGCGTGGATCCGGGCAACGGTGCTCCCGTGGGACCCTAACCCTAACCCTAACCCTAACCCTAACCCTAACCCTAACCCTAACCCTAACCCTAACCCTAACCCTAACCCTAACCCTAACCCTAACCCTAACCCTAACCCTAACCCTAATCCGGGCAACGGTGCTCCCGTGGGACCCTAACCCTAACCCTAACCCTAACCCTAACCCTAACCCTAACCCGATACGGTGCCCCGGGAACCCCTTTTGGCCAGGTTAAGAGTGTCTCAGGCATTTTCGAGACAGGAAGCCGATTAGGAAAAGCTTACCCACCCCCAGATGGACCCAGGGTAGAAGGCCTGCGTGGATCCGGGCAACGGTGCTCCCGTGGGACCCGATGCGGAGCCCCGGGACGTCCGGGGACCCAGAGCCTGGTTCTCAGCATTTTCGATGCATGAAGTGATTGAGGGAAAGCGCCCCCACAACGGGATGTACCCGGGGGTAGAAGGCCCGACTGGATCCGAGCAACGGTGCCCCCTTGGGGGCCAGTTGCGGGTAAGTTGTGGGTCTTCAGCAGAGCCTGGTTCTCAGCATTTTCGATGCAGGAAGTGATTGAGGGAAAGCGCCCCCAGAACGAGATGGACCCAGGGTAGAAGGCCCGAGTGGATCCGTGCAACGGTGCTCCCGTGGGACCCGATACGGTGCCCCGGGGACCCGATACGGTGCTCCCGTGGGAACCGATTAAGAGGCTAAGATTTTCTCAGGCATTTTCGAGACAGGACGCCGATTAGCAAAAGCTTACCCACCCCCAGATGGACCCAGGGTAGAAGGCCTGCGTGGATCCGGGCAACGGTGCTCCCGTGGGACCCTAACCCTAACCCTAACCCTAACCCTAACCCTAACCCTAACCCTAACCCTAACCCTAACCCTAACCCTAACCCTAACCCTAACCCTAACCCTAACCCTAACTCTAACCCTCAACGGATCCGAGTGACCCCATGCTGTGGACCCCAGCAGCAGCACAGGCCATTTTAGATAGCTGGTTGGACGACATTAACACCCCATTCTCTCCATAAGCCAGGAGAGGAGAGCACGTAAGCCATGGAGCCCGTAGGAGAATTTGGTGGACGGCAGAGGGCCAGTGAAAGGCTTAGAGAGCACTGTTTTTATCCTTTTATTTATTTATTTATTTAATGAATTACCTTATTGAGTTTCATGTCTGATATATATTGCTTTATTTTATTTAATTTAATTTACACTATATTCTTGCATGAACCCTTGTTTCTAAAAATATCTAATAATGTGCATGGCTTTTTACCTTGTGTGAATATTTATATAGCACTCTTGATGACCCCTTTCACTGACCACTGCACCTAAATGAAAGAATTAGTAACCCATGGCAATCTACTTATATATCATTCAATTACATGCCCTGGTCTTGGTTGACAATGGAAACAGGACCTGCTTCATTATTTATTTGAATCACCTGATTTTAAACATCTAATAATATGTATGCTTTTCTCAAGAGCACTATCATTGGCTCTATATATATAGCACTCTCAGGCTCTCTTAATTTTAACAAAAAGGGACCAAATTGCACTCTTGCTTAATATAACACATTGCTCTGGTTTCTAATGGAAGTATGACCTGTTTCATTATTTATTTTATTTTTATTGGTCCTCATTAGTATAGCGGTCAGTATCCCCGCCTGTCACGTGGGAGACCGGGGTTCAAGTCCCCTACGGGGAGAACTCAAATTTTTAAGAATTTTTAACTCTATACATGCGCACTTTTAAGTTCACTGACTCTGAAGAATGACTGGGAGTCTGGAGAGGTCAAAGACCCAGGTCACAGGCCAACTGCACTTAGAAACACAGACCTTGTACTATACAATAGCTCCCCCTAGTGACTATTCCAGATAACAGGAATGTGGGATGGAGGCCTTGAATATGACCTTACTTGAACCCTCACTCAGAGAAGGGTTATACATGTATATCCTCTCCCAATGATTTGATTTTAGTTCCTCATTAGTATAGCGGTCAGTATCCCTGTCTGTTACCTGGGAGACCGGGGTTCAATTCCCCGATGGGGAGAACTCAAATCTTCAAGAATTTTTAACTCTATACATGCAGCACTTTTAAGTTCACTTATTTTAAACAATTAGGGACCAAATTGCACTTTTGTTTACTCTTGCACACCTTGCTCTAGGTTCTACACATCTCTTCCTTTAATCTTTTTCTGTTTATTTCCTTTCACAAGCTATTTTGTTTCCCCCCCCCCCCCCCCCGCCCCCCCTTTCTCCCTATGAGTGAACAGAAGTATTGGGGTAAGATTAAATACCATCCCTGTGCCCGTGCCCACCCCAACACCTACTTAGTGTTGGGGAATAGTCCCCTAACCTAACCCTAACCCTAACCCTAACCCTAACCCTAACCCTAACCCTAACCCTAACCCTAACCCTAATCCGGGCAACGGTGCTCCCGTGGGACCCTAACCCTAACCCTAACCCTAACCCTAACCCTAACCCTAACCCTAACCCTAACCCTAACCCGATACGGTGCCCCGGGAACCCCTTTTGGCCAGGTTAAGAGTGTCTCAGGCATTTTCGAGACAGGAAGCCGATTAGGAAAAGCTTACCCACCCCCAGATGGACCCAGGGTAGAAGGCCTGCGTGGATCCGGGCAACGGTGCTCCCGTGGGACCCGATGCGGAGCCCCGGGACGTCCGGGGACCCAGAGCCTGGTTCTCAGCATTTTCGATGCATGAAGTGATTGAGGGAAAGCGCCCCCACAACGGGATGTACCCGGGGGTAGAAGGCCCGACTGGATCCGAGCAACGGTGCCCCCTTGGGGGCCAGTTGCGGGTAAGTTGTGGGTCTTCAGCAGAGCCTGGTTCTCAGCATTTTCGATGCAGGAAGTGATTGAGGGAAAGCGCCCCCAGAACGAGATGGACCCAGGGTAGAAGGCCCGAGTGGATCCGTGCAACGGTGCTCCCGTGGGACCCGATACGGTGCCCCGGGGACCCGATACGGTGCTCCCGTGGGAACCGATTAAGAGGCTAAGATTTTCTCAGGCATTTTCGAGACAGGAAGCCGATTAGGAAAAGCTTACCCACCCCCAGATGGACCCAGGGTAGAAGGCCTGCGTGGATGCGGGCAACGGTGCTCCCGTGGGACCCGATACGGTGCCCCGGGGACCCCTTTTGGCCAGGTTAAGAGTGTCTCAGGCATTTTCGAGACAGGAAGCCGATTAGGAAAAGCTTACCCACCCCCAGATGGACCCAGGGTAGAAGGCCTGCGTGGATCCGGGCAACGGTGCTCCCGTGGGACCCGATACGGTGCCCCGGGAACCCCTTTTGGCCAGGTTAAGAGTGTCTCAGGCATTTTCGAGACAGGAAGCCGATTAGGAAAAGCTTACCCACCCACAGATGGACCCAGGGTAGAAGGCCTGCGTGGATCCGGGCAACGGTGCTCCCGTGGGACCCGATGCGGAGCCCCGGGACGTCCGGGGACCCAGAGCCTGGTTCTCAGCATTTTCGATGCATGAAGTGATTGAGGGAAAGCGCCCCCACAACGGGATGTACCCGGGGGTAGAAGGCCCGACTGGATCCGAGCAACGGTGCCCCCTTGGGGGCCAGTTGCGGGTAAGTTGTGGGTCTTCAGCAGAGCCTGGTTCTCAGCATTTTCGATGCAGGAAGTGATTGAGGGAAAGCGCCCCCAGAACGAGATGGACCCAGGGTAGAAGGCCCGAGTGGATCCGTGCAACGGTGCTCCCGTGGGACCCGATACGGTCCCCCGGGGACCCGATACGGTGCTCCCGTGGGAACCGATTAAGAGGCTAAGATTTTCTCAGGCATTTTCGAGACAGGACGCCGATTAGGAAAAGCTTACCCACCCCCAGATGGACCCAGGCTAGAAGGCCTGCGTGGATCCGGGCAACGGTGCTCCCGTGGGACCCTAACCCTAACCCTAACCCTAACCCTAACCCTAACCCTAACCCTAACCCTAACCCTAACCCTAACCCTAACCCTAACCCTAACCCTAACCCTAACCCTAACCCTAACCCTAACCCTAACCCTAACCCTAATCCGGGCAACGGTGCTCCCGTGGGACCCTAACCCTAACCCTAACCCTAACCCTAACCCTAACCCTAACCCTAACCCTAACCCGATACGGTGCCCCGGGAACCCCTTTTGGCCAGGTTAAGAGTGTCTCAGGCATTTTCGAGACAGGAAGCCGATTAGGAAAAGCTTACCCACCCCCAGATGGACCCAGGGTAGAAGGCCTGCGTGGATCCGGGCAACGGTGCTCCCGTGGGACCCGATGCGGAGCCCCGGGACGTCCGGGGACCCAGAGCCTGGTTCTCAGCATTTTCGATGCATGAAGTGATTGAGGGAAAGCGCCCCCACAACGGGATGTACCCGGGGGTAGAAGGCCCGACTGGATCCGAGCAACGGTGCCCCCTTGGGGGCCAGTTGCGGGTAAGTTGTAGGTCTTCAGCAGAGCCTGGTTCTCAGCATTTTCGATGCAGGAAGTGATTGAGGGAAAGCGCCCCCAGAACGAGATGGACCCAGCGTAGAAGGCCCGAGTGGATCCGTGCAACGGTGCTCCCGTGGGACCCGATACGGTGCACCGGGGACCCGATACGGTGCTCCCGTGGGAACCGATTAAGAGGCTAAGATTTTCTCAGGCATTTTCGAGACAGGAAGCCGATTAGGAAAAGCTTACCCACCCCCAGATGGACCCAGGGTAGAAGGCCTGCGTGGATCCGGGCAACGGTGCTCCCGTGGGACCCGATACGGTGCCCCGGGGACCCCTTTTGGCCAGGTTAAGAGTGTCTCAGGCATTTTCGAGACAGGAAGCCGATTAGGAAAAGCTTACCCACCCCCAGATGGACCCAGGGTAGAAGGCCTGCGTGGATCCGGGCAACGGTGCTCCCGTGGGACCCGATACGGTGCCCCGGGAACCCCTTTTGGCCAGGTTAAGAGTGTCTCAGGCATTTTCGAGACAGGAAGCCGATTAGGAAAAGCTTACCCACCCCCAGATGGACCCAGGGTAGAAGGCCTGCGTGGATCCGGGCAACGGTGCTCCCGTGGGACCCGATACGGTGCCCCGGGAACCCCTTTTGGCCAGGTTAAGAGTGTCTCAGGCATTTTCGAGACAGGAAGCCGATTAGGAAAAGCTTACCCACCCCCAGATGGACCCAGGGTAGAAGGCCTGCGTGGATCCGGGCAACGGTGCTCCCGTGGGACCCGATGCGGAGCCCCGGGACGTCCGGGGACCCAGAGCCTGGTTCTCAGCATTTTCGATGCATGAAGTGATTGAGGGAAAGCGCCCCCACAACGGGATGTACCCGGGGGTAGAAGGCCCGACTGGATCCGAGCAACGGTGCCCCCTTGGGGGCCAGTTGCGGGTAAGTTGTGGGTCTTCAGCAGAGCCTGGTTCTCAGCATTTTCGATGCAGGAAGTGATTGAGGGAAAGCGCCCCCAGAACGAGATGGACCCAGGGTAGAAGGCCCGAGTGGATCCGTGCAACGGTGCTCCCGTGGGACCCGATACGGTCCCCCGGGGACCCGATACGGTGCTCCCGTGGGAACCAATTAAGAGGCTAAGATTTTCTCAGGCATTTTCGAGACAGGACGCCGATTAGGAAAAGCTTACCCACCCCCAGATGGACCCAGGCTAGAAGGCCTGCGTGGATCCGGGCAACGGTGCTCCCGTGGGACCCTAACCCTAACCCTAACCCTAACCCTAACCCTAACCCTAACCCTAACCCTAACCCTAACCCTAACCCTAACCCGATACGGTGCCCCGGGAACCCCTTTTGGCCAGGTTAAGAGTGTCTCAGGCATTTTCGAGACAGGAAGCCGATTAGGAAAAGCTTACCCACCCCCAGATGGACCCAGGGTAGAAGGCCTGCGTGGATCCGGGCAACGGTGCTCCCGTGGGACCCGATGCGGAGCCCCGGGACGTCCGGGGACCCAGAGCCTGGTTCTCAGCATTTTCGATGCATGAAGTGATTGAGGGAAAGCGCCCCCACAACGGGATGTACCCGGGGGTAGAAGGCCCGACTGGATCCGAGCAACGGTGCCCCCTTGGGGGCCAGTTGCGGGTAAGTTGTGGGTCTTCAGCAGAGCCTGGTTCTCAGCATTTTCGATGCAGGAAGTGATTGAGGGAAAGCGCCCCCAGAACGAGATGGACCCAGGGTAGAAGGCCCGAGTGGATCCGTGCAACGGTGCTCCCGTGGGACCCGATACGGTGCCCCGGGGACCCGATACGGTGCTCCCGTGGGAACCGATTAAGAGGCTAAGATTTTCTCAGGCATTTTCGAGACAGGAAGCCGATTAGGAAAAGCTTACCCACCCCCAGATGGACCCAGGGTAGAAGGCCTGCGTGGATGCGGGCAACGGTGCTCCCGTGGGACCCGATACGGTGCCCCGGGGACCGCTTTTGGCCAGGTTAAGAGTGTCTCAGGCATTTTCGAGACAGGAAGCCGATTAGGAAAAGCTTACCCACCCCCAGATGGACCCAGGGTAGAAGGCCTGCGTGGATCCGGGCAACGGTGCTCCCGTGGGACCCGATACGGTGCCCCGGGAACCCCTTTTGGCCAGGTTAAGAGTGTCTCAGGCATTTTCGAGACAGGAAGCCGATTAGGAAAAGCTTACCCACCCACAGATGGACCCAGGGTAGAAGGCCTGCGTGGATCCGGGCAACGGTGCTCCCGTGGGACCCGATGCGGAGCCCCGGGACGTCCGGGGACCCAGAGCCTGGTTCTCAGCATTTTTGATGCATGAAGTGATTGAGGGAAAGCGCCCCCACAACGGGATGTACCCGGGGGTAGAAGGCCCGACTGGATCCGAGCAACGGTGCCCCCTTGGGGGCCAGTTGCGGGTAAGTTGTGGGTCTTCAGCAGAGCCTGGTTCTCAGCATTTTCGATGCAGGAAGTGATTGAGGGAAAGCGCCCCCAGAACGAGATGGACCCAGGGTAGAAGGCCCGAGTGGATCCGTGCAACGGTGCTCCCGTGGGACCCGATACGGTCCCCCGGGGACCCGATACGGTGCTCCCGTGGGAACCGATTAAGAGGCTAAGATTTTCTCAGGCATTTTCGAGACAGGACGCCGATTAGGAAAAGCTTACCCACCCCCAGATGGACCCAGGCTAGAAGGCCTGCGTGGATCCGGGCAACGGTGCTCCCGTGGGACCCTAACCCTAACCCTAACCCTAACCCTAACCCTAACCCTAACCCTAACCCTAACCCTAACCCTAACCCTAACCCTAACCCTAACCCTAACCCTAACCCTAACCCTAACCCTAACCCTAACCCTAATCCGGGCAACGGTGCTCCCGTGGGACCCTAACCCTAACCCTAACCCTAACCCTAACCCTAACCCTAACCCTAACCCGATACGGTGCCCCGGGAACCCCTTTTGGCCAGGTTAAGAGTGTCTCAGGCATTTTCGAGACAGGAAGCCGATTAGGAAAAGCTTACCCACCCCCAGATGGACCCAGGGTAGAAGGCCTGCGTGGATCCGGGCAACGGTGCTCCCGTGGGACCCGATGCGGAGCCCCGGGACGTCCGGGGACCCAGAGCCTGGTTCTCAGCATTTTCGATGCATGAAGTGATTGAGGGAAAGCGCCCCCACAACGGGATGTACCCGGGGGTAGAAGGCCCGACTGGATCCGAGCAACGGTGCCCCCTTGGGGGCCAGTTGCGGGTAAGTTGTGGGTCTTCAGCAGAGCCTGGTTCTCAGCATTTTCGATGCAGGAAGTGATTGAGGGAAAGCGCCCCCAGAACGAGATGGACCCAGGGTAGAAGGCCCGAGTGGATCCGTGCAACGGTGCTCCCGTGGGACCCGATACGGTCCCCCGGGGACCCGATACGGTGCTCCCGTGGGAACCGATTAAGAGGCTAAGATTTTCTCAGGCATTTTCGAGACAGGACGCCGATTAGGAAAAGCTTACCCACCCCCAGATGGACCCAGGCTAGAAGGCCTGCGTGGATCCGGGCAACGGTGCTCCCGTGGGACCCTAACCCTAACCCTAACCCTAACCCTAACCCTAACCCTAACCCTAACCCTAACCCTAACCCTAACCCTAACCCTAACCCTAACCCTAACCCTAACCCTAACCCTAACCCTAACCCTAACCCTAACCCTAACCCTAATCCGGGCAACGGTGCTCCCGTGGGACCCTAACCCTAACCCTAACCCTAACCCTAACCCTAACCCTAACCCTAACCCGATACGGTGCCCCGGGAACCCCTTTTGGCCAGGTTAAGAGTGTCTCAGGCATTTTCGAGACAGGAAGCCGATTAGGAAAAGCTTACCCACCCCCAGATGGACCCAGGGTAGAAGGCCTGCGTGGATCCGGGCAACGGTGCTCCCGTGGGACCCGATGCGGAGCCCCGGGACGTCCGGGGACCCAGAGCCTGGTTCTCAGCATTTTCGATGCATGAAGTGATTGAGGGAAAGCGCCCCCACAACGGGATGTACCCGGGGGTAGAAGGCCCGACTGGATCCGAGCAACGGTGCCCCCTTGGGGGCCAGTTGCGGGTAAGTTGTAGGTCTTCAGCAGAGCCTGGTTCTCAGCATTTTCGATGCAGGAAGTGATTGAGGGAAAGCGCCCCCAGAACGAGATGGACCCAGCGTAGAAGGCCCGAGTGGATCCGTGCAACGGTGCTCCCGTGGGACCCGATACGGTGCACCGGGGACCCGATACGGTGCTCCCGTGGGAACCGATTAAGAGGCTAAGATTTTCTCAGGCATTTTCGAGACAGGAAGCCGATTAGGAAAAGCTTACCCACCCCCAGATGGACCCAGGGTAGAAGGCCTGCGTGGATCCGGGCAACGGTGCTCCCGTGGGACCCGATACGGTGCCCCGGGGACCCCTTTTGGCCAGGTTAAGAGTGTCTCAGGCATTTTCGAGACAGGAAGCCGATTAGGAAAAGCTTACCCACCCCCAGATGGACCCAGGGTAGAAGGCCTGCGTGGATCCGGGCAACGGTGCTCCCGTGGGACCCGATACGGTGCCCCGGGAACCCCTTTTGGCCAGGTTAAGAGTGTCTCAGGCATTTTCGAGACAGGAAGCCGATTAGGAAAAGCTTACCCACCCCCAGATGGACCCAGGGTAGAAGGCCTGCGTGGATCCGGGCAACGGTGCTCCCGTGGGACCCGATACGGTGCCCCGGGAACCCCTTTTGGCCAGGTTAAGAGTGTCTCAGGCATTTTCGAGACAGGAAGCCGATTAGGAAAAGCTTACCCACCCCCAGATGGACCCAGGGTAGAAGGCCTGCGTGGATCCGGGCAACGGTGCTCCCGTGGGACCCGATGCGGAGCCCCGGGACGTCCGGGGACCCAGAGCCTGGTTCTCAGCATTTTCGATGCATGAAGTGATTGAGGGAAAGCGCCCCCACAACGGGATGTACCCGGGGGTAGAAGGCCCGACTGGATCCGAGCAACGGTGCCCCCTTGGGGGCCAGTTGCGGGTAAGTTGTGGGTCTTCAGCAGAGCCTGGTTCTCAGCATTTTCGATGCAGGAAGTGATTGAGGGAAAGCGCCCCCAGAACGAGATGGACCCAGGGTAGAAGGCCCGAGTGGATCCGTGCAACGGTGCTCCCGTGGGACCCGATACGGTCCCCCGGGGACCCGATACGGTGCTCCCGTGGGAACCAATTAAGAGGCTAAGATTTTCTCAGGCATTTTCGAGACAGGACGCCGATTAGGAAAAGCTTACCCACCCCCAGATGGACCCAGGCTAGAAGGCCTGCGTGGATCCGGGCAACGGTGCTCCCGTGGGACCCTAACCCTAACCCTAACCCTAACCCTAACCCTAACCCTAACCCTAACCCTAACCCTAACCCTAACCCGATACGGTGCCCCGGGAACCCCTTTTGGCCAGGTTAAGAGTGTCTCAGGCATTTTCGAGACAGGAAGCCGATTAGGAAAAGCTTACCCACCCCCAGATGGACCCAGGGTAGAAGGCCTGCGTGGATCCGGGCAACGGTGCTCCCGTGGGACCCGATGCGGAGCCCCGGGACGTCCGGGGACCCAGAGCCTGGTTCTCAGCATTTTCGATGCATGAAGTGATTGAGGGAAAGCGCCCCCACAACGGGATGTACCCGGGGGTAGAAGGCCCGACTGGATCCGAGCAACGGTGCCCCCTTGGGGGCCAGTTGCGGGTAAGTTGTGGGTCTTCAGCAGAGCCTGGTTCTCAGCATTTTCGATGCAGGAAGTGATTGAGGGAAAGCGCCCCCAGAACGAGATGGACCCAGGGTAGAAGGCCCGAGTGGATCCGTGCAACGGTGCTCCCGTGGGACCCGATACGGTGCCCCGGGGACCCGATACGGTGCTCCCGTGGGAACCGATTAAGAGGCTAAGATTTTCTCAGGCATTTTCGAGACAGGAAGCCGATTAGGAAAAGCTTACCCACCCCCAGATGGACCCAGGGTAGAAGGCCTGCGTGGATGCGGGCAACGGTGCTCCCGTGGGACCCGATACGGTGCCCCGGGGACCGCTTTTGGCCAGGTTAAGAGTGTCTCAGGCATTTTCGAGACAGGAAGCCGATTAGGAAAAGCTTACCCACCCCCAGATGGACCCAGGGTAGAAGGCCTGCGTGGATCCGGGCAACGGTGCTCCCGTGGGACCCGATACGGTGCCCCGGGAACCCCTTTTGGCCAGGTTAAGAGTGTCTCAGGCATTTTCGAGACAGGAAGCCGATTAGGAAAAGCTTACCCACCCACAGATGGACCCAGGGTAGAAGGCCTGCGTGGATCCGGGCAACGGTGCTCCCGTGGGACCCGATGCGGAGCCCCGGGACGTCCGGGGACCCAGAGCCTGGTTCTCAGCATTTTTGATGCATGAAGTGATTGAGGGAAAGCGCCCCCACAACGGGATGTACCCGGGGGTAGAAGGCCCGACTGGATCCGAGCAACGGTGCCCCCTTGGGGGCCAGTTGCGGGTAAGTTGTGGGTCTTCAGCAGAGCCTGGTTCTCAGCATTTTCGATGCAGGAAGTGATTGAGGGAAAGCGCCCCCAGAACGAGATGGACCCAGGGTAGAAGGCCCGAGTGGATCCGTGCAACGGTGCTCCCGTGGGACCCGATACGGTCCCCCGGGGACCCGATACGGTGCTCCCGTGGGAACCGATTAAGAGGCTAAGATTTTCTCAGGCATTTTCGAGACAGGACGCCGATTAGGAAAAGCTTACCCACCCCCAGATGGACCCAGGCTAGAAGGCCTGCGTGGATCCGGGCAACGGTGCTCCCGTGGGACCCTAACCCTAACCCTAACCCTAACCCTAACCCTAACCCTAACCCTAACCCTAACCCTAACCCTAACCCTAACCCTAACCCTAACCCTAACCCTAACCCTAACCCTAACCCTAACCCTAACCCTAATCCGGGCAACGGTGCTCCCGTGGGACCCTAACCCTAACCCTAACCCTAACCCTAACCCTAACCCTAACCCTAACCCGATACGGTGCCCCGGGAACCCCTTTTGGCCAGGTTAAGAGTGTCTCAGGCATTTTCGAGACAGGAAGCCGATTAGGAAAAGCTTACCCACCCCCAGATGGACCCAGGGTAGAAGGCCTGCGTGGATCCGGGCAACGGTGCTCCCGTGGGACCCGATGCGGAGCCCCGGGACGTCCGGGGACCCAGAGCCTGGTTCTCAGCATTTTCGATGCATGAAGTGATTGAGGGAAAGCGCCCCCACAACGGGATGTACCCGGGGGTAGAAGGCCCGACTGGATCCGAGCAACGGTGCCCCCTTGGGGGCCAGTTGCGGGTAAGTTGTAGGTCTTCAGCAGAGCCTGGTTCTCAGCATTTTCGATGCAGGAAGTGATTGAGGGAAAGCGCCCCCAGAACGAGATGGACCCAGGGTAGAAGGCCCGAGTGGATCCGTGCAACGGTGCTCCCGTGGGACCCGATACGGTGCACCGGGGACCCGATACGGTGCTCCCGTGGGAACCGATTAAGAGGCTAAGATTTTCTCAGGCATTTTCGAGACAGGAAGCCGATTAGGAAAAGCTTACCCACCCCCAGATGGACCCAGGGTAGAAGGCCTGCGTGGATCCGGGCAACGGTGCTCCCGTGGGACCCGATACGGTGCCCCGGGGACCCCTTTTGGCCAGGTTAAGAGTGTCTCAGGCATTTTCGAGACAGGAAGCCGATTAGGAAAAGCTTACCCACCCCCAGATGGACCCAGGGTAGAAGGCCTGCGTGGATCCGGGCAACGGTGCTCCCGTGGGACCCGATACGGTGCCCCGGGAACCCCTTTTGGCCAGGTTAAGAGTGTCTCAGGCATTTTCGAGACAGGAAGCCGATTAGGAAAAGCTTACCCACCCCCAGATGGACCCAGGGTAGAAGGCCTGCGTGGATCCGGGCAACGGTGCTCCCGTGGGACCCGATACGGTGCCCCGGGAACCCCTTTTGGCCAGGTTAAGAGTGTCTCAGGCATTTTCGAGACAGGAAGTCGATTAGGAAAAGCTTACCCACCCCCAGATGGACCCAGGGTAGAAGGCCTGCGTGGATCCGGGCAACGGTGCTCCCGTGGGACCCGATGCGGAGCCCCGGGACGTCCGGGGACCCAGAGCCTGGTTCTCAGCATTTTCGATGCATGAAGTGATTGAGGGAAAGCGCCCCCACAGCGGGATGTACCCGGGGGTAGAAGGCCCGACTGGATCCGAGCAACGGTGCCCCCTTGGGGGCCAGTTGCGGGTAAGTTGTGGGTCTTCAGCAGAGCCTGGTTCTCAGCATTTTCGATGCAGGAAGTGATTGAGGGAAAGCGCCCCCAGAACGAGATGGACCCAGGGTAGAAGGCCCGAGTGGATCCGTGCAACGGTGCTCCCGTGGGACCCGATACGGTCCCCCGGGGACCCGATACGGTGCTCCCGTGGGAACCGATTAAGAGGCTAAGATTTTCTCAGGCATTTTCGAGACAGGACGCCGATTAGGAAAAGCTTACCCACCCCCAGATGGACCCAGGCTAGAAGGCCTGCGTGGATCCGGGCAACGGTGCTCCCGTGGGACCCTAACCCTAACCCTAACCCTAACCCTAACCCTAACCCTAACCCTAACCCTAACCCTAACCCTAACCCTAACCCTAACCCTAACCCTAACCCTAACCCTAACCATAACCCTAACCCTAACCCTAACCCTAACCCTAACCCTAACCCTAACCCTAACCCTAATCCGGGCAACGGTGCTCCCGTGGGACCCTAACCCTAACCCTAACCCTAACCCTAACCCTAACCCTAACCCTAACCCTAACCCTAACCCGATACGGTGCCCCGGGAACCCCTTTTGGCCAGGTTAAGAGTGTCTCAGGCATTTTCGAGACAGGAAGCCGATTAGGAAAAGCTTACCCACCCCCAGATGGACCCAGGGTAGAAGGCCTGCGTGGATCCGGGCAACGGTGCTCCCGTGGGACCCGATGCGGAGCCCCGGGACGTCCGGGGACCCAGAGCCTGGTTCTCAGCATTTTCGATGCATGAAGTGATTGAGGGAAAGCGCCCCCACAACGGGATGTACCCGGGGGTAGAAGGCCCGACTGGATCCGAGCAACGGTGCCCCCTTGGGGGCCAGTTGCGGGTAAGTTGTAGGTCTTCAGCAGAGCCTGGTTCTCAGCATTTTCGATGCAGGAAGTGATTGAGGGAAAGCGCCCCCAGAACGAGATGGACCCAGGGTAGAAGGCCCGAGTGGATCCGTGCAACGGTGCTCCCGTGGGACCCGATACGGTGCACCGGGGACCCGATACGGTGCTCCCGTGGGAACCGATTAAGAGGCTAAGATTTTCTCAGGCATTTTCGAGACAGGAAGCCGATTAGGAAAAGCTTACCCACCCCCAGATGGACCCAGGGTAGAAGGCCTGCGTGGATCCGGGCAACGGTGCTCCCGTGGGACCCGATACGGTGCCCCGGGGACCCCTTTTGGCCAGGTTAAGAGTGTCTCAGGCATTTTCGAGACAGGAAGCCGATTAGGAAAAGCTTACCCACCCCCAGATGGACCCAGGGTAGAAGGCCTGCGTGGATCCGGGCAACGGTGCTCCCGTGGGACCCGATACGGTGCCCCGGGAACCCCTTTTGGCCAGGTTAAGAGTGTCTCAGGCATTTTCGAGACAGGAAGCCGATTAGGAAAAGCTTACCCACCCCCAGATGGACCCAGGGTAGAAGGCCTGCGTGGATCCGGGCAACGGTGCTCCCGTGGGACCCGATACGGTGCCCCGGGAACCCCTTTTGGCCAGGTTAAGAGTGTCTCAGGCATTTTCGAGACAGGAAGCCGATTAGGAAAAGCTTACCCACCCCCAGATGGACCCAGGGTAGAAGGCCTGCGTGGATCCGGGCAACGGTGCTCCCGTGGGACCCGATGCGGAGCCCCGGGACGTCCGGGGACCCAGAGCCTGGTTCTCAGCATTTTCGATGCATGAAGTGATTGAGGGAAAGCGCCCCCACAACGGGATGTACCCGGGGGTAGAAGGCCCGACTGGATCCGAGCAACGGTGCCCCCTTGGGGGCCAGTTGCGGGTAAGTTGTGGGTCTTCAGCAGAGCCTGGTTCTCAGCATTTTCGATGCAGGAAGTGATTGAGGGAAAGCGCCCCCAGAACGAGATGGACCCAGGGTAGAAGGCCCGAGTGGATCCGTGCAACGGTGCTCCCGTGGGACCCGATACGGTCCCCCGGGGACCCGATACGGTGCTCCCGTGGGAACCAATTAAGAGGCTAAGATTTTCTCAGGCATTTTCGAGACAGGACGCCGATTAGGAAAAGCTTACCCACCCCCAGATGGACCCAGGCTAGAAGGCCTGCGTGGATCCGGGCAACGGTGCTCCCGTGGGACCCTAACCCTAACCCTAACCCTAACCCTAACCCTAACCCTAACCCTAACCCTAACCCTAACCCTAACCCGATACGGTGCCCCGGGAACCCCTTTTGGCCAGGTTAAGAGTGTCTCAGGCATTTTCGAGACAGGAAGCCGATTAGGAAAAGCTTACCCACCCCCAGATGGACCCAGGGTAGAAGGCCTGCGTGGATCCGGGCAACGGTGCTCCCGTGGGACCCGATGCGGAGCCCCGGGACGTCCGGGGACCCAGAGCCTGGTTCTCAGCATTTTCGATGCATGAAGTGATTGAGGGAAAGCGCCCCCACAACGGGATGTACCCGGGGGTAGAAGGCCCGACTGGATCCGAGCAACGGTGCCCCCTTGGGGGCCAGTTGCGGGTAAGTTGTGGGTCTTCAGCAGAGCCTGGTTCTCAGCATTTTCGATGCAGGAAGTGATTGAGGGAAAGCGCCCCCAGAACGAGATGGACCCAGGGTAGAAGGCCCGAGTGGATCCGTGCAACGGTGCTCCCGTGGGACCCGATACGGTGTCCCGGGGACCCGATACGGTGCTCCCGTGGGAACCGATTAAGAGGCTAAGATTTTCTCAGGCATTTTCGAGACAGGACGCCGATTAGCAAAAGCTTACCCACCCCCAGATGGACCCAGGGTAGAAGGCCTGCGTGGATCCGGGCAACGGTGCTCCCGTGGGACCCTAACCCTAACCCTAACCCTAACCCTAACCCTAACCCTAACCCTAACCCTAACCCTAACCCTAACCCTAACCCTAACCCTAACCCTAACCCTAACTCTAACCCTCAACGGATCCGAGTGACCCCATGCTGTGGACCCCAGCAGCAGCACAGGCCATTTTAGATAGCTGGTTGGACGACATTAACACCCCATTCTCTCCATAAGCCAGGAGAGGAGAGCACGTAAGCCATGGAGCCCGTAGGAGAATTTGGTGGACGGCAGAGGGCCAGTGAAAGGCTTAGAGAGCACTGTTTTTATCCTTTTATTTATTTATTTATTTAATGAATTACCTTATTGAGTTTCATGTCTGATATATATTGCTTTATTTTATTTAATTTAATTTACACTATATTCTTGCATGAACCCTTGAAAGCGCCCCCACAACGGGATGTACCCGGGGGTAGAAGGCCCGACTGGATCCGAGCAACGGTGCCCCCTTGGGGGCCAGTTGCGGGTAAGTTGTGGGTCTTCAGCAGAGCCTGGTTCTCAGCATTTTCGATGCAGGAAGTGATTGAGGGAAAGCGCCCCCAGAACGAGATGGACCCAGGGTAGAAGGCCCGAGTGGATCCGTGCAACGGTGCTCCCGTGGGACCCGATACGGTCCCCCGGGGACCCGATACGGTGCTCCCGTGGGAACCGATTAAGAGGCTAAGATTTTCTCAGGCATTTTCGAGACAGGACGCCGATTAGGAAAAGCTTACCCACCCCCAGATGGACCCAGGCTAGAAGGCCTGCGTGGATCCGGGCAACGGTGCTCCCGTGGGACCCTAACCCTAACCCTAACCCTAACCCTAACCCTAACCCTAACCCGATACGGTGCCCCGGGAACCCCTTTTGGCCAGGTTAAGAGTGTCTCAGGCATTTTCGAGACAGGAAGCCGATTAGGAAAAGCTTACCCACCCCCAGATGGACCCAGGGTAGAAGGCCTGCGTGGATCCGGGCAACGGTGCTCCCGTGGGACCCGATGCGGAGCCCCGGGACGTCCGGGGACCCAGAGCCTGGTTCTCAGCATTTTCGATGCATGAAGTGATTGAGGGAAAGCGCCCCCACAACGGGATGTACCCGGGGGTAGAAGACCCGACTGGATCCGAGCAACGGTGCCCCCTTGGGGGCCAGTTGCGGGTAAGTTGTAGGTCTTCAGCAGAGCCTGGTTCTCAGCATTTTCGATGCAGGAAGTGATTGAGGGAAAGCGCCCCCAGAACGAGATGGACCCAGGGTAGAAGGCCCGAGTGGATCCGTGCAACGGTGCTCCCGTGGGACCCGATACGGTGCACCGGGGACCCGATACGGTGCTCCCGTGGGAACCGATTAAGAGGCTAAGATTTTCTCAGGCATTTTCGAGACAGGAAGCCGATTAGGAAAAGCTTACCCACCCCCAGATGGACCCAGGGTAGAAGGCCTGCGTGGATCCGGGCAACGGTGCTCCCGTGGGACCCGATACGGTGCCCCGGGGACCCCTTTTGGCCAGGTTAAGAGTGTCTCAGGCATTTTCGAGACAGGAAGCCGATTAGGAAAAGCTTACCCACCCCCAGATGGACCCAGGGTAGAAGGCCTGCGTGGATCCGGGCAACGGTGCTCCCGTGGGACCCGATACGGTGCCCCGGGAACCCCTTTTGGCCAGGTTAAGAGTGTCTCAGGCATTTTCGAGACAGGAAGCCGATTAGGAAAAGCTTACCCACCCCCAGATGGACCCAGGGTAGAAGGCCTGCGTGGATCCGGGCAACGGTGCTCCCGTGGGACCCGATACGGTGCCCCGGGAACCCCTTTTGGCCAGGTTAAGAGTGTCTCAGGCATTTTCGAGACAGGAAGCCGATTAGGAAAAGCTTACCCACCCCCAGATGGACCCAGGGTAGAAGGCCTGCGTGGATCCGGGCAACGGTGCTCCCGTGGGACCCGATGCGGAGCCCCGGGACGTCCGGGGACCCAGAGCCTGGTTCTCAGCATTTTCGATGCATGAAGTGATTGAGGGAAAGCGCCCCCACAACGGGATGTACCCGGGGGTAGAAGGCCCGACTGGATCCGAGCAACGGTGCCCCCTTGGGGGCCAGTTGCGGGTAAGTTGTGGGTCTTCAGCAGAGCCTGGTTCTCAGCATTTTCGATGCAGGAAGTGATTGAGGGAAAGCGCCCCCAGAACGAGATGGACCCAGGGTAGAAGGCCCGAGTGGATCCGTGCAACGGTGCTCCCGTGGGACCCGATACGGTCCCCCGGGGACCCGATACGGTGCTCCCGTGGGAACCAATTAAGAGGCTAAGATTTTCTCAGGCATTTTCGAGACAGGACGCCGATTAGGAAAAGCTTACCCACCCCCAGATGGACCCAGGCTAGAAGGCCTGCGTGGATCCGGGCAACGGTGCTCCCGTGGGACCCTAACCCTAACCCTAACCCTAACCCTAACCCTAACCCTAACCCTAACCCTAACCCTAACCCTAACCCGATACGGTGCCCCGGGAACCCCTTTTGGCCAGGTTAAGAGTGTCTCAGGCATTTTCGAGACAGGAAGCCGATTAGGAAAAGCTTACCCACCCCCAGATGGACCCAGGGTAGAAGGCCTGCGTGGATCCGGGCAACGGTGCTCCCGTGGGACCCGATGCGGAGCCCCGGGACGTCCGGGGACCCAGAGCCTGGTTCTCAGCATTTTCGATGCATGAAGTGATTGAGGGAAAGCGCCCCCACAACGGGATGTACCCGGTGGTAGAAGGCCCGACTGGATCCGAGCAACGGTGCCCCCTTGGGGGCCAGTTGCGGGTAAGTTGTGGGTCTTCAGCAGAGCCTGGTTCTCAGCATTTTCGATGCAGGAAGTGATTGAGGGAAAGCGCCCCCAGAACGAGATGGACCCAGGGTAGAAGGCCCGAGTGGATCCGTGCAACGGTGCTCCCGTGGGACCCGATACGGTGCCCCGGGGACCCGATACGGTGCTCCCGTGGGAACCGATTAAGAGGCTAAGATTTTCTCAGGCATTTTCGAGACAGGACGCCGATTAGCAAAAGCTTACCCACCCCCAGATGGACCCAGGGTAGAAGGCCTGCGTGGATCCGGGCAACGGTGCTCCCGTGGGACCCTAACCCTAACCCTAACCCTAACCCTAACCCTAACCCTAACCCTAACCCTAACCCTAACCCTAACCCTAACCCTAACCCTAACTCTAACCCTCAACGGATCCGAGTGACCCCATGCTGTGGACCCCAGCAGCAGCACAGGCCATTTTAGATAGCTGGTTGGACGACATTAACACCCCATTCTCTCCATAAGCCAGGAGAGGAGAGCACGTAAGCCATGGAGCCCGTAGGAGAATTTGGTGGACGGCAGAGGGCCAGTGAAAGGCTTAGAGAGCACTGTTTTTATCCTTTTATTTATTTATTTATTTAATGAATTACCTTATTGAGTTTCATGTCTGATATATATTGCTTTATTTTATTTAATTTAATTTACACTATATTCTTGCATGAACCCTTGTTTCTAAAAATATCTAATAATGTGCATGGCTTTTTACCTTGTGTGAATATTTATATAGCACTCTTGATGACCCCTTTCACTGACCACTGCACCTAAATGAAAGAATTAGTAACCCATGGCAATCTACTTATATATCATTCAATTACATGCCCTGGTCTTGGTTGACAATGGAAACAGGACCTGCTTCATTATTTATTTGAATCACCTGATTTTAAACATCTAATAATATGTATGCTTTTCTCAAGAGCACTATCATTGGCTCTATATATATAGCACTCTCAGGCTCTCTTAATTTTAACAAAAAGGGACCAAATTGCACTCTTGCTTAATATAACACATTGCTCTGGTTTCTAATGGAAGTATGACCTGTTTCATTATTTATTTTATTTTTATTGGTCCTCATTAGTATAGCGGTCAGTATCCCCGCCTGTCACGTGGGAGACCGGGGTTCAAGTCCCCTACGGGGAGAACTCAAATTTTTAAGAATTTTTAACTCTATACATGCGCACTTTTAAGTTCACTGACTCTGAAGAATGACTGGGAGTCTGGAGAGGTCAAAGACCCAGGTCACAGGCCAACTGCACTTAGAAACACAGACCTTGTACTATACAATAGCTCCCCCTAGTGACTATTCCAGATAACAGGAATGTGGGATGGAGGCCTTGAATATGACCTTACTTGAACCCTCACTCAGAGAAGGGGCCATTATACATGTATATCCTCTCCCAATGATTTGATTTTAGTTCCTCATTAGTATAGCGGTCAGTATCCCTGTCTGTTACCTGGGAGACCGGGGTTCAATTCCCCGATGGGGAGAACTCAAATCTTCAAGAATTTTTAACTCTATACATGCAGCACTTTTAAGTTCACTTATTTTAAACAATTAGGGACCAAATTGCACTTTTGTTTACTCTTGCACACCTTGCTCTAGGTTCTACACATCTCTTCCTTTAATCTTTTTCTGTTTATTTCCTTTCACAAGCTATTTTGTTTCCCCCCCCCCGCCCCCCCTTTCTCCCTATGAGTGAACAGAAGTATTGGGGTAAGATTAAATACCATCCCTGTGCCCGTGCCCACCCCAACACCTACTTAGTGTTGGGGAATAGTCCCCTAACCTAACCCTAACCCTAACCCTAACCCTAACCCTAACCCTAACCCTAACCCTAACCCTAACCCTAATCCGGGCAACGGTGCTCCCGTGGGACCCTAACCCTAACCCTAACCCTAACCCTAACCCTAACCCTAACCCTAACCCTAACCCTAACCCTAACCCGATACGGTGCCCCGGGAACCCCTTTTGGCCAGGTTAAGAGTGTCTCAGGCATTTTCGAGACAGGAAGCCGATTAGGAAAAGCTTACCCACCCCCAGATGGACCCAGGGTAGAAGGCCTGCGTGGATCCGGGCAACGGTGCTCCCGTGGGACCCGATGCGGAGCCCCGGGACGTCCGGGGACCCAGAGCCTGGTTCTCAGCATTTTCGATGCATGAAGTGATTGAGGGAAAGCGCCCCCACAACGGGATGTACCCGGGGGTAGAAGGCCCGACTGGATCCGAGCAACGGTGCCCCCTTGGGGGCCAGTTGCGGGTAAGTTGTAGGTCTTCAGCAGAGCCTGGTTCTCAGCATTTTCGATGCAGGAAGTGATTGAGGGAAAACGCCCCCAGAACGAGATGGACCCAGGGTAGAAGGCCCGAGTGGATCCGTGCAACGGTGCTCCCGTGGGACCCGATACGGTGCACCGGGGACCCGATACGGTGCTCCCGTGGGAACCGATTAAGAGGCTAAGATTTTCTCAGGCATTTTCGAGACAGGAAGCCGATTAGGAAAAGCTTACCCACCCCCAGATGGACCCAGGGTAGAAGGCCTGCGTGGATCCGGGCAACGGTGCTCCCGTGGGACCCGATACGGTGCCCCGGGGACCCCTTTTGGCCAGGTTAAGAGTGTCTCAGGCATTTTCGAGACAGGAAGCCGATTAGGAAAAGCTTACCCACCCCCAGATGGACCCAGGGTAGAAGGCCTGCGTGGATCCGGGCAACGGTGCTCCCGTGGGACCCGATGCGGAGCCCCGGGACGTCCGGGGACCCAGAGCCTGGTTCTCAGCATTTTCGATGCATGAAGTGATTGAGGGAAAGCGCCCCCACAACGGGATGTACCCGGGGGTAGAAGGCCCGACTGGATCCGAGCAACGGTGCCCCCTTGGGGGCCAGTTGCGGGTAAGTTGTAGGTCTTCAGCAGAGCCTGGTTCTCAGCATTTTCGATGCAGGAAGTGATTGAGGGAAAACGCCCCCAGAACGAGATGGACCCAGGGTAGAAGGCCCGAGTGGATCCGTGCAACGGTGCTCCCGTGGGACCCGATACGGTGCACCGGGGACCCGATACGGTGCTCCCGTGGGAACCGATTAAGAGGCTAAGATTTTCTCAGGCATTTTCGAGACAGGAAGCCGATTAGGAAAAGCTTACCCACCCCCAGATGGACCCAGGGTAGAAGGCCTGCGTGGATCCGGGCAACGGTGCTCCCGTGGGACCCGATACGGTGCCCCGGGGACCCCTTTTGGCCAGGTTAAGAGTGTCTCAGGCATTTTCGAGACAGGAAGCCGATTAGGAAAAGCTTACCCACCCCCAGATGGACCCAGGGTAGAAGGCCTGCGTGGATCCGGGCAACGGTGCTCCCGTGGGACCCGATACGGTGCCCCGGGAACCCCTTTTGGCCAGGTTAAGAGTGTCTCAGGCATTTTCGAGACAGGAAGCCGATTAGGAAAAGCTTACCCACCCCCAGATGGACCCAGGGTAGAAGGCCTGCGTGGATCCGGGCAACGGTGCTCCCGTGGGACCCGATGCGGAGCCCCGGGACGTCCGGGGACCCAGAGCCTGGTTCTCAGCATTTTCGATGCATGAAGTGATTGAGGGAAAGCGCCCCCACAACGGGATGTACCCGGGGGTAGAAGGCCCGACTGGATCCGAGCAACGGTGCCCCCTTGGGGGCCAGTTGCGGGTAAGTTGTGGGTCTTCAGCAGAGCCTGGTTCTCAGCATTTTCGATGCAGGAAGTGATTGAGGGAAAGCGCCCCCAGAACGAGATGGACCCAGGGTAGAAGGCCCGAGTGGATCCGTGCAACGGTGCTCCCGTGGGACCCGATACGGTGCCCCGGGGACCCGATACGGTGCTCCCGTGGGAACCGATTAAGAGGCTAAGATTTTCTCAGGCATTTTCGAGACAGGAAGCCGATTAGGAAAAGCTTACCCACCCCCAGATGGACCCAGGGTAGAAGGCCTGCGTGGATCCGGGCAACGGTGCTCCCGTGGGACCCTAACCCTAACCCTAACCCTAACCCTAACCCTAACCCGATACGGTGCCCCGGGAACCCCTTTTGGCCAGGTTAAGAGTGTCTCAGGCATTTTCGAGACAGGAAGCCGATTAGGAAAAGCTTACCCACCCCCAGATGGACCCAGGGTAGAAGGCCTGCGTGGATCCGGGCAACGGTGCTCCCGTGGGACCCGATGCGGAGCCCCGGGACGTCCGGGGACCCAGAGCCTGGTTCTCAGCATTTTCGATGCATGAAGTGATTGAGGGAAAGCGCCCCCACAACGGGATGTACCCGGGGGTAGAAGGCCCGACTGGATCCGAGCAACGGTGCCCCCTTGGGGGCCAGTTGCGGGTAAGTTGTGGGTCTTCAGCAGAGCCTGGTTCTCAGCATTTTCGATGCAGGAAGTGATTGAGGGAAAGCGCCCCCAGAACGAGATGGACCCAGGGTAGAAGGCCCGAGTGGATCCGTGCAACGGTGCTCCCGTGGGACCCGATACGGTGCCCCGGGGACCCGATACGGTGCTCCCGTGGGAACCGATTAAGAGGCTAAGATTTTCTCAGGCATTTTCGAGACAGGAAGCCGATTAGGAAAAGCTTACCCACCCCCAGATGGACCCAGGGTAGAAGGCCTGCGTGGATCCGGGCAACGGTGCTCCCGTGGGACCCTAACCCTAACCCTAACCCTAACCCTAACCCTAACCCGATACGGTGCCCCGGGAACCCCTTTTGGCCAGGTTAAGAGTGTCTCAGGCATTTTCGAGACAGGAAGCCGATTAGGAAAAGCTTACCCACCCCCAGATGGACCCAGGGTAGAAGGCCTGCGTGGATCCGGGCAACGGTGCTCCCGTGGGACCCGATGCGGAGCCCCGGGACGTCCGGGGACCCAGAGCCTGGTTCTCAGCATTTTCGATGCATGAAGTGTTTGAGGGAAAGCGCCCCCACAACGGGATGTACCCGGGGGTAGAAGGCCCGACTGGATCCGAGCAACGGTGCCCCCTTGGGGGCCAGTTGCGGGTAAGTTGTGGGTCTTCAGCAGAGCCTGGTTCTCAGCATTTTCGATGCAGGAAGTGATTGAGGGAAAGCGCCCCCAGAACGAGATGGACCCAGGGTAGAAGGCCCGAGTGGATCCGTGCAACGGTGCTCCCGTGGGACCCGATACGGTGCCCCGGGGACCCGATACGGTGCTCCCGTGGGAACCGATTAAGAGGCTAAGATTTTCTCAGGCATTTTCGAGACAGGAAGCCGATTAGGAAAAGCTTACCCACCCCCAGATGGACCCAGGGTAGAAGGCCTGCGTGGATCCGGGCAACGGTGCTCCCGTGGGACCCGATACGGTGCCCCGGGGACCCCTTTTGGCCAGGTTAAGAGTGTCTCAGGCATTTTCGAGACAGGAAGCCGATTAGGAAAAGCTTACCCACCCCCAGATGGACCCAGGGTAGAAGGCCTGCGTGGATCCGGGCAACGGTGCTCCCGTGGGACCCGATACGGTGCCCCGGGAACCCCTTTTGGCCAGGTTAAGAGTGTCTCAGGCATTTTCGAGACAGGAAGCCGATTAGGAAAAGCTTACCCACCCCCAGATGGACCCAGGGTAGAAGGCCTGCGTGGATCCGGGCAACGGTGCTCCCGTGGGACCCGATGCGGAGCCCCGGGACGTCCGGGGACCCAGAGCCTGGTTCTCAGCATTTTCGATGCATGAAGTGATTGAGGGAAAGCGCCCCCACAAGGGGATGTACCCGGGGGTAGATGGCCCGACTGGATCCGAGCAACGGTGCCCCCTTGGGGGCCAGTTGCGGGTAAGTTGTGGGTCTTCAGCAGAGCCTGGTTCTCAGCATTTTCGATGCAGGAAGTGATTGAGAGAAAGCGCCCCCAGAACGAGATGGACCCAGGGTAGAAGGCCCGCGTGGATCCGGGCAACGGTGCTCCCGTGGGACCCGATACGGTGCCCCGGGGACCCCGTTTGGCCAGGTTAAGAGTGTCTCAGGCAGTCCCGCCGCTGCCCCTCGCTCTGCTGCATTCATGCACACCCAAGTGGAGGTCAGGGGACCTTGGGGGACCAGGAGTGTACCCCCTCTAAACTAACCCCAGGTAGAGGCACTGTTTCTGGGCAACAATTGTATCTGTCTCTGTCCGTGGTGCTGAAATTTCATTAAATTCAATTAAATTAGAAAAAATAACCGGATCCACTCGGGCCTCACAGCTTGTGTGCTCCAGGAGACCACAAACATATTAACCATTGACAATTAGCATCAAAAAAGTATGCAAACAGCCACAGATACACACACACACACACGGAGGCTCAGCCAAAACAAGCGGTCGAATATATTCGTGTAGGCATCAAACTGGGGCTTGGGTGGTGGTGGAACGATGGAGCCTGACACAAGCTTGATTGCCAAAATAGCCACTCCCACGCCAGCCACCAAACACAACGTAAATACACGCGATCATTCGACCACCGGTTCGAGCCCCGGCTCCGCACATCAATACATTAAGAGAAACATTATCCGCACACACACCCAGGTGAGAGGCTCTCAAAGTGGGCAAGGGTGGACCAGTGTGAGGAGAGCTTTAATCGACTGTGAGAGACAGTCATGGTTACTCCTGCAGTTTATCCGCACTGCATGACAGCGCTATAACCATCTGAAACCAGGCATCTAGAGGGACGATTACTTACGAGATCAACTGTGCCGGGGTGCATTGACATTGAATGGCCACTGAGCACAGTGGCAACCAAAAATATTCGACCATTTGTCTGTATAGCAATCCGTGTGTGTGTGTGGTTCCATGGCTGTTTGGGGAAATTTTCCAGAATACAACCCACAGGTGAAATGTTGCAGGGAGACTGCCCCAGCCACCTAATGAGGCCAGAGTCAATCCATACAGTTTTTTAGACAGAATTTGACAATACACCGACCAACACACAGCTATGAAAATTTGTCGACCGCCATCTTCTGGTGGAACGCTGCAGCTTCACACAAAATGGCCAAAATACACAACACACAGACACAGCACACGCGCTAATCGAACCCCAGGTTCGAGCCCCAGCTATGGGTCAGCCATGTGGCATGTCTGCCCGAGTGCTGGTACCATTTCATTCTAACAAATTATGCCCGGCATGTGTGGCTGCATCGCCCCCCGACGGATCACACTTGGCCCGGGATAGCATTCACTGGCAACCAAATATATTCAGACATTTGTCTGTATAGCAATCCGTGTGTGTGTGTGTGTGGTTCCATGGCTGTTTGGGGACATTTTCCAGAATACAACCCACAGGTGAAATGTTGCAGGGAGACTGCCCCAGCCACCTAATGAGGCCAGAGTCAATCCATACAGTTTTTTAGACAGAATTTGACAATACACCGACCAACACACAGCTATGAAAATTCGTCGACCGCCATCTTCTGGTGGAACGCTGCAGCTTCACACAAAATGGCCAAAATACACAACACACAGACCCAGCACACGCGCTAATCGAACCCCAGGTTCGAGCCCCAGCTATGGGTCAGCCATGTGGCATGTCTGCACACACACCCCAACCTAACCCATGAGAGTACTGCTCATACATTCACATTTGACCCCCAAGAGTAAGCCTCAAACTGGGCATGCCATCTCACACACACACCCCAACCTAACCCATAAGAGTAGGCCTCAAACTGGGCATGCCATCTCACACACACACCCCAACCTAACCCATAAGAGTACTGCTCATACATTCACATTTGACCCCCAAGAGTAAGCCTCAAACTGGGCATGCCATCTCACACACACACCCCAACCTAACCCATAAGAGTAGGCCTCAAACTGGGCATGCCATCTCACACACACACCCCAACCTAACCCATAAGAGTACTGCTCATACATTCACATTTGACCCCCAAGAGTAAGCCTCAAACCGGGCATGGCCTCTCACACACACACCCCAACCTAACCCATAAGAGTAGGCCTCAAACTGGGCATGCCATCTCACACACACACCCCAACCTAACCCATAAGAGTACTGCTCATACATTCACATTTGACCCCCAAGAGTAAGCCTCAAACTGGGCATGCCATCTCACACACACACCCCAACCTAACCCATAAGAGTAGGCCTCAAACTGGGCATGCCATCTCACACACACACCCCAACCTAACCCATAAGAGTACTGCTCATACATTCACATTTGACCCCCAAGAGTAAGCCTCAAACTGGGCATGCCATCTCACACACACACCCCAACCTAACCCATAAGAGTAGGCCTCAAACTGGGCATGCCATCTCACACACACACCCCAACCTAACCCATAAGAGTACTGCTCATACATTCACATTTGACCCCCAAGAGTAAGCCTCAAACTGGGCATGGCCTCTCACACACACACCCCAACCTAACCCATAAGAGTAGGCCTCAAACTGGGCATGCCATCTCACACACACACCCCAACCTAACCCATAAGAGTACTGCTCATACATTCACATTTGACCCCCAAGAGTAAGCCTCAAACTGGGCATGGCCTCTCACACACACACCCCAACCTAACCCATAAGAGTAGGCCTCAAACTGGGCATGCCATCTCACACACACACCCCAACCTAACCCATAAGAGTACTGCTCATACATTCACATTTGACCCCCAAGAGTAAGCCTCAAACTGGGCATGGCCTATCACACACACACCCCAACCTAACCCATAAGAGTAGGCCTCAAACTGGGCATGCCATCTCACACACACACCCCAACCTAACCCATAAGAGTACTGCTCATACATTCACATTTGACCCCCAAGAGTAAGCCTCAAACTGGGCATGCCATCTCACACACACACCCCAACCTAACCCATAAGAGTAGGCCTCAAACTGGGCATGCCATCTCACACACACACCCTAACCTAACCCATAAGAGTACTGCTCATACATTCACATTTGACCCCCAAGAGTAAGCCTCAAACTGGGCATGGCCTCTCACACACACACCCCAACCTAACCCATAAGAGTAGGCCTCAAACTGGGCATGCCATCTCACACACACACCCCAACCTAACCCATAAGAGTACTGCTCATACATTCACATTTGACCCCCAAGAGTAAGCCTCAAACTGGGCATGCCATCTCACACACACACCCCAACCTAACCCATAAGAGTAGGCCTCAAACTGGGCATGCCATCTCACACACACACCCCAACCTAACCCATAAGAGTACTGCTCATACATTCACATTTGACCCCCAAGAGTAAGCCTCAAACTGGGCATGCCATCTCACACACACACCCCAACCTAACCCATAAGAGTAGGCCTCAAACTGGGCATGCCATCTCACACACACACCCTAACCTAACCCATAAGAGTACTGCTCATACATTCACATTTGACCCCCAAGAGTAAGCCTCAAACTGGGCATGGCCTCTCACACACACACCCCAACCTAACCCATAAGAGTAGGCCTCAAACTGGGCATGCCATCTCACACACACACCCCAACCTAACCCATAAGAGTACTGCTCATACATTCACATTTGACCCCCAAGAGTAAGCCTCAAACTGGGCATGCCATCTCACACACACACCCCAACCTAACCCATAAGAGTAGGCCTCAAACTGGGCATGCCATCTCACACACACACCCCAACCTAACCCATAAGAGTACTGCTCATACATTCACATTTGACCCCCAAGAGTAAGCCTCAAACTGGGCATGCCATCTCACACACACACCCCAACCTAACCCATAAGAGTAGGCCTCAAACTGGGCATGCCATCTCACACACACACCCCAACCTAACCCATAAGAGTACTGCTCATACATTCACATTTGACCCCCAAGAGTAAGCCTCAAACTGGGCATGGCCTCTCACACACACACCCCAACCTAACCCATAAGAGTAGGCCTCAAACTGGGCATGCCATCTCACACACACACCCCAACCTAACCCATAAGAGTACTGCTCATACATTCACATTTGACCCCCAAGAGTAAGCCTCAAACTGGGCATGCCATCTCACACACACACCCCAACCTAACCCATAAGAGTAGGCCTCAAACTGGGCATGCCATCTCACACACACACCCCAACCTAACCCATAAGAGTACTGCTCATACATTCACATTTGACCCCCAAGAGTAAGCCTCAAACTGGGCATGGCCTCTCACACACACACCCCAACCTAACCCATAAGAGTAGGCCTCAAACTGGGCATGCCATCTCACATACACACCCCAACCTAACCCATAAGAGTACTGCTCATACATTCACATTTGACCCCCAAGAGTAAGCCTCAAACTGGGCATGCCATCTCACACACACACCCCAACCTAACCCATAAGAGTAGGCCTCAAACTGGGCATGCCATCTCACACACACACCCCAACCTAACCCATAAGAGTACTGCTCATACATTCACATTTGACCCCCAAGAGTAAGCCTCAAACTGGGCATGGCATCTCACACACACACCCCAACCTAACCCATAAGAGTAGGCCTCAAACTGGGCATGCCATCTCACACACACACCCCAACCTAACCCATAAGAGTACTGCTCATACATTCACATTTGACCCCCAAGAGTAAGCCTCAAACTGGGCATGGCCTCTCACACACACACCCCAACCTAACCCATAAGAGTAGGCCTCAAACTGGGCATGCCATCTCACACACACACCCCAACCTAACCCATAAGAGTACTGCTCATACATTCACATTTGACCCCCAAGAGTAAGCCTCAAACTGGGCATGCCATCTCACACACACACCCCAACCTAACCCATAAGAGTAGGCCTCAAACTGGGCATGCCATCTCACACACACACCCCAACCTAACCCATAAGAGTAGGCCTCAAACTGGGCATGCCATCTCACACACACACCCCAACCTAACCCATAAGAGTACTGCTCATACATTCACATTTGACCCCCAAGAGTAAGCCTCAAACTGGGCATGGCCTCTCACACACACACCCCAACCTAACCCATAAGAGTACTGCTCATACATTCACATTTTACCCCCAAGAGTAAGCCTCAAACTGGGCATGGCCTCTCACACACACACCCCAACACACCGACCACCACACAGCTATGAAAATTCGTCGACCGCCATTTTCTGGTGGAACGCTGCAGCCTGCGTTACTGTTATGTTTAGGGGGTGTGTGTTTGTCAGAGGGTGTGCCCAGCTTGAAGCATGCCATGTCTTTTATTAACCAATCACCTGGGTGTGAATCTGACAATACGGAAGTCTCCATGGTGGTGAAAATGGTAAAAAAAGCGGAATACTCAGTTAAGTTTAGAGGAGCGATAGTGAAGCTATATCAGAACGGCAATGGTTATAAAACTATTTCTAAGCTGCTGACTGTTCCGAGGTCGACTATTAGGAGTATCATTGAAAAGTTCAATGCACATGGTACGGTCGAAAACTTGGCTGGACGTGGACGGAAAGCAAAGCTGACCCCGAGGGCCATACGATTCATCAAAAGGCTGGTGGTGAGGGAACCACGGCTTACTGCAAAAGATCTACAGCAAGCATTGGATGTCACCGATGTCCACGTTTCAGTCAGTACTGTGAGGCGGGTATTGTACAAATATGGATATCATGGTCGTACTGCACGAAAAACTCCTTTATTGACAAAGAAACACAAACTGTTGCGTCTGAAATACGCCAAGGACAATCTGATGAAGACACACAATTACTGGAGGTCTGTTTTATGGAGTGACGAGGCACAGGTCCAACTGTTTGGACCCATGAACTGTCGTTATGTGTGGCGTAAATGCAATACCGCCTTTGATGAAATCAACTGTTTGCCTAAAGTAAAACATGGTGGTGGCTCTGTGATGTTTTGGGCCTGCTTCTCTGCTTTTGGTACCGGCAATATAGCTAAAGTTAATGGCATTATGAACAGTATACAATATCAAGATATTCTTGCATGTAATGTGTTGCCCTCTCTTTCAAAACTCAACATGGGGGGGTGCTGGACATTCCAACAGGACAACGACCCAAAGCACACATCGAAATCGACCAGAGCTTGGTTCCAATCACGACAATGGACAGTTCTCCCCTGGCCAAGTCAAAGCCCAGATTTAAATCCGATTGAACATCTCTGGTGGGACTTAAAGAAAGCCATTCAAAGACACAGACCAACTAGCCTGGCGCAAATAGAGGGCATCGCGAGGCTTGAGTGGTCAAGAATTTCACAGGCCCGCTGTGCCATGCTTGTTAATGGATATCGTGCACGGTTAAATGCAGTGCTGAAGGCCAAGGGTTTTTGTACCAAGTATTGATAGATAGTATTATGGGTCTCATCCATGTGAACAAACATATCATGTTAATCTCCTGTGAAATAAACAATACAAACAAACCAAAAGAGTCCTTGTGTGTAATGTGTTTTTATATTCAACATGCATGGTACTGCTCATCCATTCACATTTTACCCCCAAGAGTAAGCCTCAAACTGGGCATGGCCTCTCACACACACACCCCAACCTAACCCATAAGAGTAGGCCTCAAACTGGGCATGGCCTCTCACACACACACCCCAACCTAACCCATGAGAGTACTGCTCATCCATTCACATTTTACCCCCAAGAGTAAGCCTCAAACTGGGCATGGCCTCTCACACACACACCCCAACCTAACCCATAAGAGTACTGCTCATACATTCACATTTTACCCCCAAGAGTAAGCCTCAAACTGGGCATGGCCTCTCACACACACACACACCCCAACCTAACCCATAAGAGTACTGCTCATACATTCACATTTTACCCCCAAGAGTAAGCCTCAAACTGGGCATGCCATCTCACACACACACCCCAACCTAACCCATGAGAGTACTGCTCATCCATTCACATTTTACCCCCAAGAGTAAGCCTCAAACTGGGCATGGCCTCTCACACACACACACCCCAACCTAACCCATAAGAGTACTGCTCATACATTCACATTTTACCCCCAAGAGTAAGCCTCAAACTGGGCATGGCCTCTCACACACACACCCCAACCTAACCCATAAGAGTACTGCTCATACATTCACATTTTACCCCCAAGAGTAAGCCTCAAACTGGGCATGCCATCTCACACACACACCCCAACCTAACCCATGAGAGTACTGCTCATCCATTCACATTTTACCCCCAAGAGTAAGCCTCAAACTGGGCATGGCCTCTCACACACACACACACCCCAACCTAACCCATAAGAGTACTGCTCATACATTCACATTTTACCCCCAAGAGTAAGCCTCAAACTGGGCATGGCCTCTCACACACACACCCCAACCTAACCCATAAGAGTACTGCTCATACATTCACATTTTACCCCCAAGAGTAAGCCTCAAACTGGGCATGGCCTCTCACACACACACACCCCAACCTAACCCATAAGAGTACTGCTCATACATTCACATTTTACCCCCAAGAGTAAGCCTCAAACTGGGCATGCCATCTCACACACACACCCCAACCTAACCCATGAGAGTACTGCTCATCCATTCACATTTTACCCCCAAGAGTAAGCCTCAAACTGGGCATGCCCTCTCTCACACACACACACACACACACACAGCGAGGGGGACCTGTTGGTTCACCCATGACCCCCGAGAGGGGGCCTACCTAAGGGTTATCCGACGGGACCGCGGGGAGGTCAGGTCCACCACACTCACGGTTCAGGGCTCTGGCCCTTCGCCGTCCCTCAGAGTCTGGCTATTCCCATCATGTCACTGCCATTGGCTCCGCGCCGCGCTCTCACCGGCCGTCTTACCCCACGGATGCGTGCCCGTCCTGGGCGTCGGTCAACCATGGTGCTCCCACCTAAGTGTGGGAGCACCATGCGCCCCAGCCGTCCCCTTGGGCCCAGGAGAACCAGGCGCCCCAGGTGTCCCTGCGTGCCCAAACTTAAGCACTGTCCCGGGCCTCGCAAGTTCAATGAGCTGCCCCCGGCCTCCAGGCCGACCGGAGTACTGGCCCCCTAAACGGAAATCAGACTAAGTGTGAGCTCCAGGCCCTCCACTCCTCGCGGTTACCCCAAACTTAAGCACTGTCCCGGGCCTCGCACGTTCAAGGAGCTGCCCCTGGCCTCCAGGCCGACCGGAACACTGGCCCCATAAATGAAAATAAGACTAAGTGTGAGCTCCAGGCCCTCCACTCCTCCCGGTTACCCCAAACTTAAGCACTGTCCCGGGCCTCGCACGTTCAAGGAGCTGCCCCTGGCCTCCAGGCCGACCGGAACACTGGCCCCATAAATGAAAATAAGACTAAGTGTG